>NC_090937.1:422363489-422666519 GCF_040938575.1 Ambystoma mexicanum | reverse complement strand
TCCATCCCCTTCATCCTCACCCGGCCCATGCATGTCAATGTCAGGTGGTAGTGCTACATTCCTTCGGACGCATATGTTGTGCAGCATCACACAAGCTATGGTGATCTTTGCCACCTTCTCGGGACTATATAGGAGTGCCCCACCAGACCTGCTTAGGCAGCAGATCTGCGCCTTCAACAGACCAAAGGTCTGCTCAATCACAACACTGGTACGAGTGTGCACACGATTGTACTCCTCTTCATGGCTGTTCTGCGGGTTCCGCACAGGGGTAAGTAGCCACAGCCTCAAGGGATATCCTCCATCACCTGCAAGAAGATACAAATAGGTGTGTGTCACTCTGAACTGCCACCTTCAGGGAGAACGGTCATGGCAGCAGCTATTTGGTGTGGGCATGCACATGTCCCTGTACGTGTACAAAATAGTCACCTATATGCAATGTATACTGTACAGAGGTATGGTACACAGGATGGGGTTAACTAGATGATGCAGGATGTATGGGTGATGCATGAGGCAGATGTGCTGTGGTAGTGCGACAATGTTTAGTCTCAAATTCATGCTGTATATTGATTGCTATGCATGGGCACACTAGCCGCATTGCCACAGTTGCCATCCTATTCAGTCATGCATTGCATGCCATCACCATGGTGCCCTGGTTGTGCCTCTTACTTGTTGTCATCCATATGCATTATTTGTGATATGTGGCCCAGTGATGTGTCATGTTCCGTTTTGCTGGTTCAGGTGAGGAGTGTTTAGCTCTGCATGCATTCTCCACTCACTGGCTATTGCCACCCAGGTGAACTTTTACCCCCCTCTTTCCCACCCTGGTGCAGTAGCCCCCCCCTTCTGCATCCGCACACATCAGTACCCCACAGCATGGCCATGGCCCTGTTGTGCAACTCACCAAGCAGCCAGGCACATGGTCCAGCATGTCGCTCCATGTGACTGCATGCAGTTGCGCAGTAGCATGGCATCATGTGTGGATCCGGGATATCGGGCGCAGCAATGGGTCATGATCTTGCTGGAGTCACATACCATTTGCACATTGATAGAGTGGTATTGCTTGCGATTGCGGTACACCGCCTCTATGGCATGGGGGACTACCAATTCCACATGGGCTCAGTTGATGGCACCCACAAAATTGGCCATGCCTGCCAGTGCATGGAAGCCTACTTTGGTTTTGGCTATCTCCTGGCCAGTCCGTGGTAGGGATATATGGGTGCTTGTGTGCTTCAGGAGGGCATCCAGCACTTGGTTCAGCATGCGTGAGAATAGTGGTTGTGAAATGCCATGCAGCTGGCCCACTGTGTGTTGGTACGTGCCTGTGGCCAGGAAGTGTAGCACAGACACCACCTTTAGTAGTGGGGGGATGGCAGTGCGTATTTGTATGTGGCTGGCAATGTCGTTCTGTATCATGTCCACTATGGTGGTGATGGTGTCATGGTCCAACCGATACAGGGTGTGGATCTGCTCAGGGGTTAGGTTGAATGGGCTGGGTCTGGTGCAAGGGATTGCTGGCTGCTTACGAGGCTATGGTGGCTGCACTGGTGGTAATGGCTGGGCCTGTCTCACCCTCCTTCTCCTCATGTGTCTCCTATGTGCTGCCTGTTCTTGCTGCTGTAGTTGTTGTTGTTGTTGTTGTTGCAGTTGTTGCTGTAGTTGTATCAGTATAGCCATGTCCTCCTGCGCCATGATTGCAAATGCTAGTGGTAGCATTTTGGTGTAGGAAAGGGTGTGGTGTTTAGTTGTGCTCCTTTTGTACTGGGCAACTCTACATTGCCTACACCTGTGGGGGCGGGGTTGTGGTGTATGGGTGTGCTCAGTTTATACTGCACAGCCTCCTTTGACTCCACCTGTGGGGATTGTGTGCACCTGTGGCAGCTGCCTTGTATCTTGCTTGCTGTTTGCGGGTGGTCCGCGATGCCTGTTTTGCTGGCATCGTGCAGCCCATTATTACCGGCTTTGCGATGCCGGTATTTGCCTGTATGCGTGGGTTGGAATTACCCCCTATTACCGGCATGCCGGTATTTGCTCCATGAAGGGGCACGTGTACGTGCCTATGCCGCTTTTAGCGGCACCGTTGTTTATTATGCCGCTAATACCGGGGTTCCAGGTCGGAATGCTACGGAACGGTTAACGATGCCGGTATTACCATACCGGAATCGTTTTTCCCTTACCGGCATACCTCGTAATGAGGGCCACGTCTTTTGTCTAGAATACATGCCTTTTGAGTAGGGCTATCTTTTTGGAAGGGATTGTGTGGCGTCTTCACGCATGAATTGTATTATTAATGAACAGAGGGTTTGCATTTATCCACAGATAATTGCAGTTTTGTAGAGGCTAACAGAAAAAGCATGGCGGTGTTGAAATCCAAGAACAGATGGCTAATCACCATCATGTCCCCAGTCATACAGAAATACTTATTGTGGGCAGAATTTCCAGTGGACCATGTCCTCACTACTAGGGCACAGTTTGGGTTGTGTTGGCAGCATGATCTGGGGAGCGTGCTAGTCAGTCTTGCCCTGTGTGTCATGCTCCATGTGAGGACCTTGCCGATTTGATATTCTTCTGTCCCGCGTATGCAAGTGTGAGGAGTTCTTTGTCACTACCCCTATTTTGTGAACTGGGCTTTGTGCAATATCGGCATGCCTTAATCTATTTGCTCTGGGCTGAATTGCCCCGGGAGTAGCTGGTATCTCTTAACGCATTTTAAATCAGCACTTCACATAGGAACGCGTTTGCTTAGGAAAATTATCTGACATGAGGAACTGTATGGTGGCAACATTTTTATGTGGTGGGAATCGGCATGGATGTTAACATTTTTATTCCTGGGATTTGTACTGCATTGATAAGTATTTTATATTCTTTATTGGTTTTTATGGAATGTTGTGTACATTTCCGAAATAAACTTGAATCATGATGATATATAGTCAATGTTAAATCATCTTAATGATGGACGGATAGACTGCCTGGATTTCTTACACTTCATAGGTCTTAAATAAAATGCCTCACCAGCACACCAGGTTTCGGAGCCATTTAGGGGCTGATTCATGGAACAAGTGTGAGCCAAAATCTGTGGCGCAAGCTGGCGCAAGCGTGAAAAAGCAAGCGCACGCACACGCATGCCTTTCATGTAAGGCCCTGCACGTGTTTTCCCCATGATGAGTGCCAAATCCGCGCGTGGCGCACATGGGCACGCACGTCACTGCAACATCCCGAACGTCATACGCGACGCACATAGCGAAAGCGCACACCAAAAAGTGGGCGGAACACGCAGAATGGGGAACAACGCGTGAAAAAGAAGGCGTAACTGGGGAAGGACTGCTGGGAAATACACAGAACGCCCACACACACGCAAACAACACATATTCATGCAATCGAATAGGGTGAACCCGTGCACGGCAAAAGACACGCACATGCGTAAACATGTCCGCCACACAAAGGCAGGGGGAAGCGTCCCCGCGCAGTATAAAAGTGCACGCAAACAACAAACGCGTATATACAGGTACGATGAATATCCCATTTCTCACAGCACTGATCGTGGGACACCGCAGGAGGAGGAGAATAGCCAGGACCTGCATTTTTTTTGCCCAGTACCAGCCTTTTTGGGATGCCTGATGACAGGTCTACGGCAGGTACAGGTTTCCACCCCATATCATCCTAGACCTGGTCTGGGAGTGCGAGGATGACCTTACATCACCCATCTTGTGCTCCCAAGCACTGAGCCCCTTGGAAAAGGTGCTCAATGTCCTGCATTTTTTGGCCATGGCCACTGGGTCATTTCAGTGGACAACTGCAATAGTTGGGGATGTCTCAAAGGCCACGCAGTCACGCTGCCTACACCAGGTGTTGGCAATCATGACTGCACGCCCATCAGTCCGCAGGCACATATACATGCCCAGAACACCCGTAAAAAGGCAGGCCATGGTCCAGGAGATTTACAGGATGGCACACTTCCCCAAAGTGCTTGGTGCCAGAGATTTCACCCATGTGGCCCTAGGTCCACCTAGGGCAACTGAGCATATCTATCGAAACCGCAAGCACTGGCATTCCATCAACGTACAGGTTGTATGCGATGCCCATGGAATCATCACCTCTGTCTATGCAAACTATCTTGGGTCTACCCATGACAGTTTCATATACAGAATGTCCGCCCTAAGCAGGGACCTGGAAGTTGGGAAGCATGGTGACACATGGCTCATTGGTGAGTACAAATGTCTGTCACAGACAAATACACAAACCCAACTAATCACAACCATTATGACCTCTCCAGGGGACAGTGCCTACCCTCTGAGCCATATATGATGATGCCAATACGGAACCCCACCACACCACCCCAGGTAAGATACAACGCTTCCCATATTGCAACCTGGGGCATAGCGGAGCGCACATTCGGAGTGCTCAAGTCACGATTTCGCTCCCTTGACCGCTCTGGCGGCCAGCTAATATATGCACCCCCAGTAGTGTGCAGGATCATTGTGGCTGCATGTGTCCTGCACAATGTAGCAACACAGCGGGGCATACCAGTGGACATGGTGGTGCCCCCACATCCCCAACCACAGGCGCTGCTCACGGGAGGGGAAAGGGGATGTAGCGAGGCAGCCCGGACCCAGATGGGGCCACATTTTTCACCTAAACTCCCACCCCTGCGGAGTGCACATTGGCCTGGCACATACCAGGTGACAATCGATGATGACAAAGAGACAGTCAACTGTCACAACCTTACCACCCTGAGAATTTTGCCACGGAAGTGCCACATTGTGTGCATCCCTAGCTACTTAAACATAACCAATCCTGTGTGACCAAAAGGAACACATACAAGGTGTAAATCGCACCACCCCCCTGCAAAAAAGGGCATGAAAATCAGTGGTATGTCACCCAAACCCTCCCAACCCACATCACCCTTGTTGGCCACACCATGGCATGCAACAGCAAAAGAGGAAGCCAAAAGCACAACACATGGCCAATTACATACAAAGTGACACATTATACATGGAAATAGGCCTGAGACAATCACACCTGACATGGAATTAGATGAAATGACTGACCAATAACCTCCCACACATACAAAGTCACACACAAATGCATGCCACCAGTGGTACTGTTAGGGAGAATTCTCATTTTATGGCTAATTTCCCTTACCTAAAGAGTCCCCCAGCAGCTTTGCTGGATTTGAAGAGTTTGTTTCTGTCTACCTGCTAAGAGTGAGACTCTTTTTCCCACTCTTAGGCATTTTTGCTATGTGTGTTCTAGGCTATTTTTGTGTTTAATGCTTAATGTGTTTAATGCTTTTGTGTTTTAATGCTTAAGGGATCTTCTCAACCCCATAGGAACCATCTTTATTCACATGTGTTACACAGCACCCTCCGTGCAGTGACACAGGGGTGTCGTAGCGACCCCCAAACATAGACTCCATACCCTGGGACTGACTACTGTCTCCCAGGGCATGTAAAGTCCCCATTAACTTTACTAGTCAAATCCTATTAACTAAACCAGTACAACCCATCTTACTATGGAGGTACTAGTTTTTCCCCTATGTTCATTTTCGAGAGTGTACCCTACAGTACCTCTCTCAAAAGTCTCTGGTTGGTGGCAGTGGTTACTGCCATAAATATTCGACCGCAAATATTTATGGAATTTTCCCCTTGTTCAAGGCTACCACTTTTTCTGACAGCCTCTAACATACCGCCGGTGCATTTTAATATTAACTTTGATCCGGTAGGTTTTATTTGCCAGAACTTTAATATAACTTCTTTCTTGTGTCTTTCTCTACATTCTTAACCCAGGTCGGGGATCCTTTGTTCGTCCGTTTGGTGGGCTCCTGCCAGAAGCCCTCCTTCAAGCGCCACTGAGTCTGGGGTGGGTCCATTGTATGGGAGGGGGAGTAGGACCCGTGGACAGGGTTGTCTCAGCAACCCATGTCACACTCTATCCTGATAAGCAGGAGGGTCTCCCTCCAATATGACCACTCCACTGTGTGAGTGACAGCTAGGCTGTATGAATGGGAATATTTTTGCATAAAAGCAGGGTCCTGAGGACTGGAAGAGCAAGACGTCGCCAGTGGAACTAAGAAGCCGAAGAAGAGAGAAGCCAAAGACATCTGCATCGACTGAACCACCGGTGAAGCCCTGCTGCAGCGTCTCACCACTTTTATCCACATGACGAGGGAAGATCTTCACCTGCAAGAGCCTTCTTCCCTTGAGCTGGTGGGGCCAACCAGTTTGCCAATCGCCTTCCTGGACCTGCCTTGGTCGAATCTCACGTACCCTGTAGCCGGAGGCCGGATAGCTAGGCACCAGTCCACCCGGACCGCAATTTAAAGGAGCGTGCCTTTTATTCGTTGGGCAGCACCGCGGCTGGTTTTATCGCTGGGTAATGCAGTAACTCGAACCTTCCTCCACGACGAGATCATCTCTTCCTCTGCTGGATCACCCGAACTGCAGGAACTACCAGGATCAACCACCACCGCAGGAGCCACTTCTTCATTTTAAGGTACATTGTTCCGCCAGGCCGTCCTTTCTTTGTGGTAGTGCAAAAGGTGTTTTAAATCCTTTACCTACCTGTTGGGTTGGCCGCCCCTCTCTCTAAATATTGTCTTTTCAACCTTTGCAACCACCTTTTCAAATATCGTTAACCAAAGACTTGACTGCAGCTAAAAGAACATTTTGCTCCTGGTCCCTTGTACCACTAACCCTGGCACAGGCCTACTGACTCTGGTCACATTTGATAGACCTGCCTTCTCGAGATTGATTCTCCATTCGAACTGTGTGGTGCATCCCTTTCTTATAAATACTCTTTCTTCCCACTGCATAAACATTGTGAAATGCCATTTTTTGCTCAGTTTTCATTTTAAGTATTTCTTACACTGATGCACTGTTTTGCTGAACTAGTTCACAACTGTTGGGGAGTGTTGCTAGGGTGTATGAGCGCCTATTTCTGAATAAATTGTGCTTTCCCTCCCTTGTGAGGAAGGATCCCTTGTGTGTAGTTTTCACTGTGCCGTTTTGCTCAGTTTTCACTCTGATTCACTTGGTCTACAATTCATATAGGGAGTGTGTATATTTTTCCTTGACTTAATTTAACTTGCTTGATACTTGTGATACATGTGTTTTATTAGAAGTGTATAAAATAAATATATATATACTTTTTAACTACAAAGCTTTGGTCAGTGTTTCCTTGTTCCATAGTCTAGTGGGCCTAATGTGTAAACCCTGAATACTGCTCATCTCCCCCTTGAGATAAGTCTGACTGTTCAGCCACAGCTACCAACTAAATCTTTGTGGTACAGATTGATAACAAAGGGGGTTTATTGCTCTCACCTGTAGTCCTAATCTGGTGTAGTTCTCCCTAAGGGAACTGCACTGGATTCTGCCTAACAGGTACCATCAACAAAAGACAGAATGCCTGTTGGCATGCACATTGGCCAATCCAAATCTGCAAATCCTTAACCCGTGTGCTGTGTGTGTTTCCTGCAACACACCGCTCAGCACACAGCACAGTGAGCAGCCATTGTGTTGGGGATACACCTTGAGCATCATATAAAAAGGACAAGCAACAAAAATAACCTACTGATGCATGTACACGATCCCCAAATGGTAAGTGTTCATGAGCTGCAGGGATACAGCATGCCAGAGAAGGCAATCTCTGGGAAAGTGTGGGCATGGAAGGGTGGTTGGATGTGTGGTGGAGCATTGTGTACACCCCAGTATGTCAAACCACAGCAATCCCCTGACACCGGAAAAGTAAACACAACACAGGAACAGCCATTGTCCAGCAGAACACATCATGTACATAGTACCCCACAATGACAATGTCAGAGAGTGCCCAAACAGTGTAGCTCAAGCGTACTGTCCGACAACAAAAGGCCCTCCCTCATTTACTCATCACCATGACCTTCAGAAGAACTGTGTCTGGGGTCCATTAGCTTCTTCCTTGTAGTCTACCTGGCTTCAAGATCCCCCTACCCCTAGGTTTCCTTGTTCTACCTTTCGTGTAAATAGGGTCCAGCCCCCTCAGAGGCCACCTTAACGGGTAAAAATACCAAATTGCACCAAACTCCAAGGAGCCAAACCCCCAAACCAGGGAAAAAGCCTGTAGGCACCAAAAAACCATGGAAGAGTCTCCAGTAGATGACTTGAAGTCGCTGAATATGGCCAAGCGCATGTCCAAGCAGAATGATAGAATAAATACAAGGTAGCACAGCTGAACAATAGTTCAACAGGATGGGTAGCAATTTCAGAACAAAATAATCAATGAGGATGCAAGAACTGATGGGTATTGTCACAACTCCAGTCTCCAGGCGCAGGAGTGGCACGAACCAACCACCCCCTCCGCGGTCTGGGCTCCTGCAAGGTAAAACTTACACAGTCCTCCCAGACTCCGGCGGGGAAAGAGGGTTAGGGATCCGTTGGTTGGATAGGCATTGGTATTTAGGATAACCGGAAAGAGGCTCAGGAGACGGGAGGTGGATGCGCAAGGGAAAGTAGTAAAAATACAAAATACAACTATTGACAATTACACATACTCAATGAGAGAAACCATGTACTTCATGAACATTGTACAATATGACTCAAAGGCAAGCAAAAGAGAGACTTATCTCTGGGGTGAGTGCTGGCCTCCTGCCTGCGCACTCTCAGGTCCGGTAACAGGAGCAGTTCAATACCTCAAAGAGAGCGTGAGTTACTATTCTGTGTGTGTTTTTCCCACACACACATAACACCATTCATGTCTCAAACTTAGTGACTCCTCCCCAAACAAGCACTCTTGTCTGCTGCTTTGTCCGTATAGTTTTGCTGGCCCCCGTGATGGTTAATACACTGTTAATGCGGTATAGTAGCCGCACGTGTCCCTGCGTTAAATGGAAGACCATGTGTTAAGAATCACACATGATAGAGAATGTGCCTTGGATGTGCTGCTAGACGCATGTGGCGAAGTGTGACTTCAGTACTAGTAGCGGTCTGCCACCCGTGGATTTTCTATAGGCAGCGTACGTGGCTAATTTCATATGCTAATGATATGCACTGCACTGTGCGTTGCTGGGTGCCTCCCCTTGTGCTGTATTAGTTTGTGGCTAGGAACGCTACTGCGCTAATAACTTAGCTTCCTCGGAATACACGTACCCCGCTCGCTCTAGCAAAAACACGTGTGAAAGTCCATGTGCACCCCCAGAATACACATACACCAGCGAAAACGCATGTGAACGTCCACGCGCACCCCTGGAATACAAGTACGCCAGCAAAATTGCATGTGAAAGTCCACGCGCACCCCCAGAATACACATACCCTGCTTGCGCCAGAAAAATCGCATGTGAAACTCCACGAACACCCCCGGAAAACACGCAGGCAGCCCATCCACCCTCCCCATGGCCCGCAGGCAGCCCATCACCCCTGGGCATGCCCCGCATGCAGCCCATCACCCTATTCCATGGCCCGCAGGCAGCCCATCACCCCAGTCCATGGCCCACAGGCAGCGCATCACCGGAGGGCAAGTCCCACAGGCAGCCCATCACCCCAGTCCATGGCCCGCAGGCAGCCCATCACCCCAGTCCATGGCCCACAGGCAACCCATCACCCCTGGGCATGCCCCGCAGGCAGGTCATCACCCCAGTCCATGGCCGGCAGGCAGCCCATCACCCCATACCATGGCCCACAGGCAGCCCATCAGCCCAGTCCATGGCCCACAGGCAGCCCATCACCACTGGGCATGCTGCACAGGCAGCCCATCACCCCAGTCCATGGCCCGCAGGCAGCCCATCACCCCATACCATGGCCTGCAGGAAGCCCATCACCCCTGGGCATTACCCACAGGCAGCCCATCACCCCAGTCCATGGCCCGCAGGCAGCCCATCACCCCAGTCCATGGCCCACAGGCAGCCCATCACCCCAGTCCATGGCCCATAGGCAGCCCATCACCCCAGTCCATGGCCCGCAGGCAGCCTATCACCCCAGTCCATGGGCCACAGGCAGCCCATAACCCCTGGGCATGCCGCACAGGCAGCCCATCACCCCAGTCCATGGCCCATAGGCAGCCCATCACCCCAATCCATGGCCCGCAGGCAGCCCATCACCCCAGTCCATGGGGCAAAGGCAGCCTTCACCCCTGGGCATGCCCCACAGGCAGCCCATCACCCCAGTCAATGGCCCGCAGGCAGCCCATCATCCCAGTCCATGGCCCATAGGCAGCCCATCACCCCAGTCCATGGCCAGAAGGCAGCCCATCACCCTAGTCCATGGCCCACAGGCAGCCCATCACCCCTGGGCATGCCCTGCAAGGCAGCCCATCACCCCAGTCCATGGCCTGCAGGCAGCCCATCTCCCCAGTCCATGGCCCACAGGCAGCCCATCACCCCTGGGCATGGCCCGCAGGCAGCCCATCACCCCATACCATGGCCCGCAGGCAGCCCATCACCCCTGGGCATGCCCCACAGGCAGCCCATCACCCCAGTCCATGGCCCGCAGGCAGGAGAGTTTTACATGCGCTTCCACTAGCGCGAGCGGGGTACACATATTCCGGGGGTGCGCGTGGAGTTTCACACACAATTTTGCTGGCGAGCGGGGTACGTGTATTCCGGGGGTGCGCATGGACTTTTACACGCAATTTTGCTGGCACCATCGGGCTATGGGTATTCCGAAGGTGCGCAGGGAGTTTTACACATGTTTTTGCAAGCGCAAGCGGGGTACTCGTATTCCGAGGGGTGCGTGGGGAGTTTTACATGCGTTTTCACTGGAGCGAGCGGGGTACACGTATTCCGAGGGGTGCGCGGGGAGTTTTACACGCGTTTTCGCTGGCGCGAGTAGGGTACACGTATTCCGAGGGGTGTGTGGGGAGTTTTACAAGCGTTTTTATGGTTGGGGGGCTGTATGCTTTCCACCGGCCTTTGCGCCATGTAGGGGATTTGTGCAATGTTTTTGGCACACGGGGCTGGGTTGGAAGCGTAACTGGTGCTGCTGCAGGGTCGATGCGCCGCTCTGCGCCATGGCTGGTTATGGATGTAAGTATCCATGAATACAATGTGCGCTAAAATGGGTTTTGGCGCACGCGGCTGGAGCAGACTGCCGCACACGCACTCTGTGTACCAGCCGCATGCGCCACTTGTGCGCTAAATTCTATGAATTACCCCCTTAATGAGAAACCGGTTAGAGGTGGAAATAAATGTAAATATGGGCACTGCTGCCTCACAATCATGCTAGAAGACCACCGCCTGATTGTGTGTTTGCAAAGAGAAAGAGTTTATTTATTTATTGATTAATTTATGTTTTTTATTTATTTTTTAATTTAAAAAGCAAACAAAAGACCTGGGAAGAAGGCAGCTGGGAACTGTACGATAAAACCCTTAAAATGGTTTAATTTGTATAATGGTACACAATTTTCAAACGCATTACAATGAATGAAAAAACTAACAACAAGAAGTAAAATGAAATAAATATACAAGATAAAAGAAAAAAGTGTGCCCCAATTAGAGATTACCTAAAAATAAAATACTTTTCAGTGCCATGGCAAAGAAACACAAAAAAACGCCTATTTGTATTGTTAGTTACGTGCATTCAGCACAAACCTTACATGAAATATTTGCTGGTTCTCTGAAACCTATTACTCTCATCATATATCTTGTTGTTTGGAATCAGATACCTTTCTTTGTCTGCAGTCTAAACACTAATTATCCAAATAGCATTTTCAATTATGAGTTTAGCTGTGCAATTACATTTTGCTAAACTGCAATCCTACAAACTTGTGATTTTAGAACTAGACTTCTAGGTAGAATAATATAGCAATTTAAATATATATATAAATATAAATATTCTTAGCAATCATATGTCAGGCTTCCGTAAATGTTTTAGCACTTTGTCCAATATTTGAACCTTAACGCACCTTATTCGCAGAACTTTATTATCTAGAACCAAAGCACTTTATGCATATGTTATTGATTTTACCAAGGCCTTTGACATGGTGGATAGAGACATTTTATGGGAAAAGATGAAACAAGGCAATTTGCATCCCCACATTTTATATTTTGCCAAAGCTTTTTATTCTGATAACATCATCCAGATTAGTGTGGACAAAGAAGTCTCTTTAAATGAACATGGATCAGTAAACTATGGATTAAAACAAGGTTGTACGCTGGCCCCCATGTATTTTAATATTTATATTGATGAACTTTAGGATTTTTAAGAATTGTATTAATCATCCCCCTCGTATAGAAGCCCACACTATCATCTGGTTATCATATGCAGATGATATTATAATATTTGTCCAGACTGTGTTATGTTTACAACATACTCTTACTGCACTGGAATTGTTTGTTGAAAACCACAACCTTAAAATGAATTTGGCCAAAATGGAAATTATGATTATTACATCTAATGGAAGAACAATAAAAAGATATAATTGGTCTATACAAAACACGTATCTAGTTCCTTCTATTTTAGTGTGTTAATCTCTAATAGTTTGGACAAAGAGGCCCTCTCGAAAGCTATACCGGCCAAAGTTACATCCAAGTTTAAGACAACAAAGTTTCTAATTTCAAAATCTGGTGGCTTTTCTATGAAGGGATTTTTAAAGCTACACAATTATTGCATTATCCCTAGTGTGTTATATGGCCTTGAAGTTTTCACTGATAAAGAAAATGCTTGGTTAGATATTCTAGAAGGAAAACTATGGAAGAGCTGAATGGGGCTATCTCAAGCAGTACTGGTGGAAGCTATTTGTTTTGAACTGGGCCTAATTTCCCTTACTACTCGAAAAATGATTGTGGTGTGTAATTTCTATATTGAGCTAATGATTAATCGAAATAAGCTGAATTCAATGTATTCTTATTTTTTAGATCACTCTGGAAATGTATGTAGTCAACCCACTTTAAGGTAAGGTCCTGGCATAAAGAAATAGTGACATTTTTAGATGAAATCAGATGCATCTGCGTGCCAGAAGAGAATCTGGCCACAAAATGAATCAAAGTAAAAAAAGGCTTTAATCTGGGACCAAAATGCACGCACTGTTCACCTATCTTGTAAAGCGAATTATGCAATATATGCAAATCAAGCTTTTCTGATTGATTAAGCATGTACATGCATAGATAACTTACAAAATGATAAGGTGAGAAGATTAATAATGTGCTGAAGGTTGAACCATCTCCCCACATTAGTCAACAGGGGTGTATGGTTTAAGAACCAGAGACAGCAAGGCACTTATTGACTGACTGTATTACACTGATTGAGGTCTATGAAATGGGGTACACAGGTTCAGAATATGAATTTTATTTGTACAGATATATTTTGGTTGTATCTAACTGTGGGGGGAAACTTGGTAATGTATTTAACTTTTTATTATATGTGGCAGGAAATTTTGGAATTATTACATTGACATTTTCCAAGTTTAATCTTATTTTACACAGTTCTTTTTATATTGAAGAAATTAACTTTTCAATAATCTATTGTGATGTGTTTTAAACAAAGATATTTTATTACTTTTATATGTGTAAATGCACATGCAAAGGAAAGAACGTTAGTGTTATGTCTCTATACTATCAAATGTAATTACTTTCTGTTTTAATGTGTTTAATGTGTTTAAGGTTATATTTAACCAATGTAACACTTTAATACACATGTTTTTAAAAATGTCATTGAACGTTTGGTGCCTTATAAAGGACACGCAGCAGATTTCATTCTTCATAGCGGCTCAGAACTTGGAAGTTACTTTAAACATCTTCATAATGTACATTTAGGGGTAATTGTGCTTCATAATACCAAAAACAAATTATCAAAACAATCTGCCGTGAGTGTTAGGGAGATGTATCATTTGTTTGCTTCATCCCCTCTCCTAATGAAACACCCAGCACTTTTTGCTGGACTACTGGACCTTTGTCTTTCTATCCTGAATGAGTGGATCCTTTTTCCACTCATTCTTTCTTATTTGCTCTGACTTTTGGAACTCTGTGTTCTGTATTTTACCCTTACTATGGAGTCTACTTTCCTCCATATCTCTTTTGGGGAATCTGTGTTTGAACTTTGCAACACACATCTCATTATGAGCAGCATTTCTGGGAACCCTTGGGGTACTTATTTGATATTATTTTCTCATCTTTACTAACTACAGTTCTTAAGGATAGAGGGATGCTTTGTATCCCTCCTAAAAGTGAATACTCTGAGAGATTAGCATACCCCACCTTATGTGGAGTTCTAAGGGGTTAACAAGTATCCCTCTTCTCTCTGCTCCTGTGACTTTTTAGCCACATAGACAACCTTATAGTTATGGCTAGTGGCAGTGGACATGTTCTACCAGCTATTGTGCTATATTGTACCACAGACTGTATTCACAGTCCTGGGTGTGCACAATAGGGTCCGATATGTTCTAACATTATGGCTCCTTTCTTTTTTTGCTATTGCATAGCATGGGTGATCTTTATTAGCCCTTCTTCTACTATTCTGGGAGGGGGAGGTCTGTTGTGTGTGTTTTTTTTGTCTTTGGCGGGAACACTTGGGTGTCCCTGCCTAGGCTCCAGTGTGTCTGGTCAGGCAGTGGGGGAGGAGTTTTTCACTTTCCTGCCCTGTGTCTGCCTGAGTGCCTGAATGGACCCAGTGCACACTGGGGGGCTGGCTATCCTAATTGGAAAGCCACCCGCCCATTTCTGTAAAATGCTATGAGAGATTGCAGAGGAGTGTGTGCTGAGACTGAATAAAAGGTGAGTTTCCTGAGGTGAAAGGCAAGTTGACCACTGGAA
Source organism: Ambystoma mexicanum (assembly GCF_040938575.1). NCBI lineage: Eukaryota > Metazoa > Chordata > Amphibia > Caudata > Ambystomatidae > Ambystoma > Ambystoma mexicanum. The sequence goes on along the minus strand of NC_090937.1, from coordinate 422,651,809 downwards.
AATTAAGAACCTGAAGAAGATGATCCATTGCATCTCCGTGAAGTGATCACTGCTGTGCTGACCCCGATTTCTACTTGACAGAGGAGCTCTGAAGAGGATGATTCCTTGCCTTTGGCTGGTGGGACCAGCCAGCCCTGAGACAAACTACAAGCTGAGCCATGTCCCGAGGTGCTGTGCCACTCCAGAGTTGCAGACCGCGAATACCTGGAGACCTCCGACCCGATTGCAGTGCACATCTTTGAAAGACCAAATCCATTGAAGTCTTTGCTGAGCGGCAGGTGAACCTCCAAAGACACTATCTGACTCGTACAAGTCCCCTCACCAGAGTGGAGGACTCCAGGAATCGAATAAGATTGACATGGCAAATACTATCCTTTGTTGGTGCTGAGAAAAAGGTGCTGAAACTGCAGAATGACCAAAGAAGCTGAAGAAATCAATACCAAGGGTCCTCTCTCGAGACTGCTGATGAGACCGCCCCACCAGAGACTGCCCTTTCAACACCAGACCGTGGAATCCGGCGGAGAACCCAGCCACACGCATTTCTTCTAAGCTAAGGTAATGTGGGGTGAAAATGTATTGGTTACCTTCACCAAGAAGTCTCTCCAGAGTGTTGAAGTGCATGAAGAGGTGAGCAGCGTGTCCACTCTTACCTCTTACCCAAGCTGCCGACTTGTGTCCCTTTTGCGAGTCCCTAAACAAGGTCTCCAACTTTGTGTGAATTCTTCTAGCATCCTTATCTAAAGACTAAAAGTATCCACAGCAACATTTGCTGTTATGCTGCTTTGTAAGACTTTGAGCCCTCTCCGAACTGACTTTTGCATAGAGTTAGGGATCAGACTTTTAGAGCTTTAGGGCCTCATCAGAGGTTGGTGCAGAACGGTAAAAATGTGGCAGTAATGCTATTACCACCGCATTACCACTCTGACCAATCCCAAGTTTGGGCGGAAAGTGGGCGGTTTACCTCCATCTTTTTACTGGAGGTAAAAACCTTGCCTTTCTGTGCATTTTCGGTGCTATTATGGCCGAAAAGCCCCATAGAGTTTATGGACTCTAAATGAATAGGGACTAACAGAGCCACTGCAACTCGGGATCCGGCACACATTGCGCTGGATCGAGTTGCGTTAACGCTAATAGCGTTGGGCAGTATCCCAGCCAATTTACCGCTGTGATACTGCCCAACTTGTGATGAGACCCATAGTTTGTTCAGAAACCACCTTTAGAACCTTCAGCTCTGCTTCTGTATGACTTACTAACCTTTTTCCTTGCTAACAGACTTTACCTTATGTGGTTTTGCTAACTAAATACAATTACTGCATATCTTTGTCCCAACAGGATTGTGCCTTCATGCTGATAATACGGTAGAACTGTCTTTAGTGGCAAACTCTTTAACAATTGTACCACGAGCAACTACCAACCAAGCATAAGTAATCCTATGAGTGTTGGTTAAGTGATCTAAGTACTTTAAGACAGCCCTTGTGTAGATATAATAAATATATATTTTAATATAACTTTATTGGTGTGTTCCTTTGGACTACTGTACTAATTGGGCTCAGTGTACTTACCTGCAGCTCACCTCTCCTCTTCTCATAAGCCTGACTGCTCTGCCACTCTACCAAGGTTGCATGAGTAGTACAGACTGATACTAAGAGTTGGGGACCAGTATACCATTGGGAGAGTTTTATGAAGTCTTACCTCAAGTGGACTTTAGGAAAACTCCCCTTTAAGTGATTATCCTAAATAACAATCTAGTTAAATGGAATGCAACAAAAGTTGTTGGTGAAACATAATAGTACATCTCTTTTACTCTTCTGCCACTCCGATATGGTATTTTGGGCAGGAATTCTCTTTGCTACTGATTTCGCATCGGATGAATAAGTCAATGGTATTCTGAAAGCATATGCTGTGTTCCTTCTCCGCATACCATTCCCAATAAGTCCATTAAAACAAATCACAAGCTGAATTGTGTGTTGTTATGGGGGATTTACGGAGGGGGTGTGGGGTGTCCAAACCTGCCAATGGCACAATAAGGCACGCACACATTTTGGTCTGTCCTTTTCTTCTAAGAGAGTTCCTTTCTTTTTGTTTTGGAATACATGGATGTCAATAAAAAAAATGACAATGAACATATGCAAATACATGAAGGTATGCAGCCACTGCATATGTTAAAAATGAAAAGAACATTTAAGAGAAAACATTGACACAAGTGAGCTGATCCTTGCACAATGAGTGGCACTGCAATGTTAATGTCTTTGATTTCAATCAACAGAGAAATCTTAACTCAGTGTGACATTTCTTGTTGATAACACATCTTGTTAACTAGTATCTACTGTGTCTTGATGATATTTTCTGAGAATGTTTTAGAAGAAGTCCACTTTCAGATTCAAGGTTGGATCCACTAGGAATCTGCCATTTCATCAGTGGAGTAACTTTACTGAAAATGTTGGCGGGGCATGACAACTGAAGGAAATGGGTGGGGTGGAGAATGGGGTATGGTAGCTCCGATAGATAACACTAAAGTACTACACCACAAGAGTCAATTGCCAACGCTCTGATATAACTTTCATGAGACTGGTGGTGTATCTTTACAATTCAATTCCAAAGACACACCAGTCTTCTGAAACTTATAACACCAGAGTGTTTTTTTAGAATTCACTGTATTGATGTACCTACAACCCAGACCTTCAAGGCCGAGAACTGCATTCCCCAACAACAGTTGCTGACTGATAAGGATGCCAGTGCAAAATCTCATGACAGCCAGTGATACAGTAAGATAGGGCTAGAATGGCTGCCCCAAAATGCCCATTCTAGCCAATTAATAATGCATACCATGCTTGCTTTAGCAAGACGCCTAGAATAAAGTAATGTCACAGTAAGGGCTAGACTGGCTGCCCCAAAAAGAACAATCCAGCCATGTAATATTTCATATTTGCCTTCTTGAAGTCCATAAACAAATACCATGCCTGCTAAGCATCTCTTGTGCACACATATACATACATACACACAAGCACACACAATTCATACCCATTCACCATGGATAGCATCAGGGCCTTTCAACTTTTTTAAATGAAAGAGGCATCAGGCATTAGAGGTGCCCCCCAGCATCTGCCACCATGTTTCCAGTCAGCAGTATTGTAACACATCTAGATTTTCATGTTTCTATTTTCGTTCTGGGGCTTAAAATGTGCACTTTGCAGATGTGTTTTCTCTTACCATGGGATACACAGAAGTATTATCACCTAATTACCTTCTAACACTGGTTCCTCCACATCAACCACTTGCTGACAAAGAAGGGTTTAGAGCTCTTCAGTGGGTGTTTAGAGTTTAGGCTCCCTGCTGGCTTGCCACCGCATGGTAACTGGCGGGTATTAACCTTATCTATTTCAACATTGTAATGTATACACCCCACGGGTGCCTTAGACTATTTTCACTCTAAGCAGGGGGACACCAACCATCATGTTGAAAATGGGCCCCCACACATATTCAGGGCCTGCCATTTACCCAGTGACAGAACATTACATTCACAAACTTCATTCCACTCAGAACATACAAACAATGCCTTATTTATCATTCCGATACACAAGTCAACACACATATGCTTTCACACAGTCACTCAAAAATACATGCACCAGGCACCTCCATTGACATACGCTGTGTGCACACACAATTAATATGTAAATACACAATAACACATGCAAACAGTGTCACAACTGCCATTGAGCATACCGGGCTTTATCCTCATACCTGAAATGCTGGGCTATGTTGACTTGATTTGGTTAAACTACAAAGCCATGGCAGGACAGGACCTGACAATAAACAGTGCTTGGGGTGGTTGCACTTTTAACAAAGGCCTGGCAATTAGTAATAAGGTAACACATCTCATTGCTAGCAGCTGAATTTATATGCATACATTTTTAGGCAATTGAAATCATGAATGGTGACTTGGTACGTGCATGTCAATGGAGTGAGCGGGGAATGAGAGACAGAAGATAGCTCATTCTCACAGCAGTTCTTAAGTGTGTGTTTCTAACACAGAGAGTCAACAACTTTTAACATTTAATTTAAGCTGGCTTGAATAGTGACATTAGAATATGTTAACAGTTAGATGCCTACATCACAAAGTTCGCCCCACTCCCAGCCTAAAAGTCGCCTGACGTTTTTTACCGACATCAGGGGGCAAATGCAACTAATAATAATGATTTGTTATTTTTATATTGCTTCCGCCAAAGCACTGTACAGAGAATATATTTATATACAAGTATCACCCAATCAAAGTTGGTACATTGGATTTAGGATTTTAATTTGTGAACTGCAGATTACACCCAAGTTATAGCAGTGAGTGCTGAACCCGCTGAGCTCTTGTACCAGCTAGCCAGCACGGACATGTTTTCTTACAGTGACATGGTTCTTTTTAACCGGCATTAAGGCAAAGCCAACAGGAGCATGTTCTTACGTGGGTTTGTGCCATTTATTGGCAGAGCCAAGCCTGCATGAACATGCTTTGTTATAGTATTATTACTGGCATCATGGGCAAAGCAAACATGCATATTTTCTAATGTGTGAATAATGGCATATATAGGTGTAGCAGAAGGGACATGTTTGGGCACAATCAGTTTGAAAATGTTTTTTGGACATGCATAGTACTGGCATAGAGTGGGCAAAGACATTATGAAAATGTGTTTGAAAATGCTCCTGTGCATTGTTGATGACTTGGCATCGAATGGACGTTTTTCATGTCTCACCCTGCCAAACCGATTGTAAACTGTGTGACTTTTTACCTAACTTATCACAGAAAGTGTACTGTAAAATTCACCATTTTAATCCCTTATTGAAACATTTTTCTCGGCAGAGAACCCCTCCGAACCCACCTTAGTTGGTTCGCTCTCTCTCGCTATGCTCAGTAGCTCCTACGGATTCGTATAGGGGCAGAACAAGCCCAGTTCCCTCTTTGGGGTCACCCTAGCTTGAGCCCTACTATATTAGCTTGAGGCCCCACTTGTTACCAAATCCTGGCTATGCCCCTGATGAGTGTGGGTGAAAGATGCATTTAATGGGTCAAAGGAAGATGTAATATATATTCAGCCTCCTGGGCTCAGGGTGGGGATCAACAGCGCAATATGTTCACTCATTACCAGCTTTTTAAACTGCCATCCAGCCCCCTCAAAGGTTTGTGGCTGACTCCGGATCTGCCTGCATTATTCTTTTCCCCTCATTTAAAGCACTGGAGTGTGGTGTACATACTTTGCAAAAGGATATGGTCCCGGTTGTGAACAATCTTAATACTATCCCACTTGCAAGCTCTGTACAGACTATCATAGGTGCAAGTGGTTTACACACTCTGTACACTATTCCAAGTGGGAACTCTGCACAGATGATTCCATCTATGAGCTCAGTAAAAACTGTCATGTTCGAGCGGTATATAAAAAAAAAGGTGTTAGCTAGTGTGCACTGTTTATCCAGAAGTGTTGGCTCTTGGCAAACCTGCTATCCAATGTGCACTTCCACCTGACCTATGTTTAAATGACGCCAAGTTTGAACTCTGTTCACACATTGTCCAAATGTGACACCTCACTAGGGTTAGCCGGGGCCAGCAGCTCCCCAACACACATACAAACAAACACAATTTTAAAAAAGAAAAAAAAATACTTGCCTCTGCTCTGCTTTTGAATGCCGGCAGCATCACAAGTTAATACCTAGGTAGCTAGCCTCGCGCTCCCGCACCAACAGACAGAACCCAGGATGCTGAATGAGCGTCCTGGTTCCTGCCTGTGCCGCACAAGTGCAAAGCCAGAAAGCAACGCTTAGAGTCTCTACACTGCGGAAGTGCCTCGGCGCTGGCAGCATGATGACAACGCAGGCGCAGGGCCCTGTACCACCTAGTCCAGTATCCTGGGACAGCCAAGGTGAAAGACTGAGTCGTGTAGGTCATCCGGACCCGAACATGCTTCACCGGAGCCACCTGCAATCATCAATTATGTAATGAGACAGCGCGAGTCTGGTTGGGCAACCCAGCCAGGCTTGCACTGTCAAATTACATAATTGATGTTTGTGGCCCCCCAGCCCTCCCACCAAAAGATGGGGGGACAAAAAGCCATGCCACAATAGTTGGGGGGAAAAAAAACCCTGTAACCCCTATAATTATGCCCATGAATTTCAATTCCTGATCACGTGTCTTTCTATATGACATCACTGTCTCGTTGTATGCAGTTTTGCACTGTATGGGAGCTACGAAACCATGCATGTGTGTCTCTAATATGTGCTGAATCCATGAAAAACGATTTGATTCAGCTCTGTGAGTGTGCTATGTCAAAATATAGATCTGGCCTTATTATGTGAGTGGATGAGCAATAGAAAAAAGTGCGCCATTCACCATACTCTTATCATCAACACTCAGTTTGCTCCACTTTTAAGTGCATTTATTTCATGCTGCCAGTGGCCCCTACCACTGCTCTGATACTAAGTTTTTACACTAGACAGCAAAGCCTAATGGGAACTGGTGGTGCCCAGACCTTCAGGTTACACATGTTTAGTGCATTATAAATGTGAGATGTGTTGATTGTGTATTCTGTTTTTTAATCGAAGTCCATTTTGTGCCCTTATTTTTAGTTATGTTATTGTTCACTTATTAGACACTTATACAATTAGCAAAACTGTTTCAAAGAGCCCACAGGTCAAATAGGGTGGGGATAGGGGAAGGTAGACAATGAATTTCAGCAAGGATAAATAACTACATTAATAGTACAAAACAAATACTGAAACTAAAGAGAAGGGGAGACACACCTACTATGCCTTGTGAGTGTTCAGAACTTGCAGGCGCAGAGGGGGTTTCGATAAGGTGCTTTGATGTTCATGGAGAAGTGCTCGGAATAAATGCTAAGAAGGGAGAAACATAAGTACAACCACCCATGGGTAGGGTGAGCCCAAGTAAGTGCAGCAGAAGACAGTGGCTGGAATGAGAGTTGTGGGGAGGGGGTCAAGGACCAGAGGACACATAAGGGCCCTGCACATCAGTCCTGCTGCTGTAATATTAGCAGGGAAGAGAGGAGGAGAAAGAAGAGGTAAAGAGAAAGGTTTTGAGTTTTTTTTTCAGAACTGACAGAGGACTTGCTCAAGACGTAGAGGGAGGATGTTCCACAGGAGGGAGGCAGCTGAGGAAAATGATCGTCCACCAGCTCAATGTTTAGCAAAGCAAAGTTTAGCAACGCGCTCTAAAAGGAGAGGGCTTGAGGCCAAGAATAAGTCTTGCTGCCCTATTTTGGGTTAGCTGGAGGGGTTGCAGGGTGGAGGAAGGAAGATTAAAGAGGAGGCTATTGCAATAGTCCAGTCTGGAGAGAACCAGAGCTTGGGTAACATTGAGTCTCTGGGGGAAGGTGTGGAAGGTTAGAGTCCTTTTGTGAAGGAAGAGCTGAAAGTGGGACTTCTTGACAATGTCCTGAATATGAGGGATAAAGGAAAGGGAGGAGTCATAGATGACTCCAAGATTCCTAGCTACAGTGGCAGGGGTAGGAGTGGCCCTTGGAGGAAGGCTAGAGTGTAGGGAAGAAGTATGGATATATGAAGCAGGTTTCCTGCAATCAGATTTGATAATCCAGCTGGTAAGTAACACGTTTATATATTGAAAATCATGAGATTCAGCCAGCTTATACTTTCAGTGATCACTCCGACCAACATTTCTGGACATTTTCTAATTTCCAGAAGAGTAGGTGACCATCTAATAGTAATAAACAGTTGCCAAACAGCATGTTCTGTTGGATGGTGTCCACTAAGGAGGCTCACCAATCACGTTTTAGCTCTCTGTGCGATACCATAAAAGAAATATTAAGTTGGAGTCTGGTTCCACCAACAAAGAAAACCAAACGCCAACTGCCGACATAAGTTTTGGATTAGGCGGCCATCATCAGTGTGGGGTGATGGAGGTGCAATGTCCCTCTAGGTACAGAGAGCAAGAGCTCCTAATGTATATTGCCCTTTGCAATAGTGTATGGTTTTAATGGGCATTCTGAAAAAGAAAAAAAAACTGCAGTTGAGTTTGTTAAAAGTGTTACAATCATCCTACTGAGGATGATTAATGCCTAATATCTAATTGGTGGTGCCTATCCAGAAGGGTTTGCAATCATGTACTCACTCTCTATGCCATACTAGAGGACAACTATATATATACATATCAGTCTGGTTCTGCCCACAAAGACAATCTAGCACCATAGTTACAGGACTCGCCTCCAAACCAGAGTACCAACAGCAACCTCCGACACATGATTCTTTCTTTTTTGAGATCACAAGTGAAGCACAGCAGAGGTGAAGTGACTCCCCAGGCACACAAATGAGGGGTACACATAGGAGACCCTTTACTGACACCAAGCATTTCAACGGTTGTCAAACGTATGAATGTTCCTTTGCTGAAAAGAACAAGATCAAATGAGCAGTTCTATAGGATGGTAAACACACAGTATGTTCTGATTTGTGTTCCAGGTTTAAAATATTTTTTTTGTCAAAAACCAATAGCAAAATGTCCACAACCAAAATATGTTCCAGTTTACAACAAAGCAAAAACACTTTAACTAATCTCTTGTGGTGTTTCTGATCTAGTTCAAAAGAGCCGATGAGACTAGAAAACTGAGTTGATGTCCAAAATGCTGTATGGGTTTCCAAGTACCACGTCTTGATCCACAGAAGGGCCACCATTCTGCTAGAATGGTGGGTTCCTTCTTTTTTGCCATTTTTAAGTATCCTTGTTGTTTCTGAGGTCATCCCCTGCCATTCTAGGTCAGAACAAACTCTGTGGAAGTTTTGTTTTCAGTAGGAATCTTTCATATTCCCTGCCTAGGCTCCATAGTGTCTGAAAAGGCAGGAAGCGAGGGAGGAATTCAAAACTCTGCAGCCCTTTGTATTTCACATTGCCTGAAAGGAACCAAGCCCCAATAGGGGTTGGGTGGGGGGATGGGAGGGGCTGGTTGTCCTTATTGGAGAGCCAGACTACCCCTTTCAGTAAACTGCAGGGAGAGATTGCAGAACCTTTTCTGTAGCTCCTGATAAATACTCTTATCCCGGAATCTGCTGAAAAGTACACCACTGGAGCTGAATCTGAAGAGGAAGATGAACAATAGATGTCTGTAGAAATTTCCAGCGACCCGAGAGCCTGCTGTGCAACCCTTCCTTCCAATCGACCTGGGGGTCACAAACGCGTCAAATCCTACCCGGAGGCTGGTGAGATCCATTAGTCTCAAGAGGACTTGAATTTTGAGCCACCCCTCGACGTGCTGTGACCTTGCTGTGCTGAAAAATACCGACACCCTGGGACCTTGAGCCTGAGTGCGATTCATGGGGTCTTCCGAAGTCTGAAACGAGCAGAAACCTTGGTGGACTCCTCCTGGACCTCCAGGGACATGATATGAATCCCTGAAGTCCCTGCAGGACTGAGATACTGAAGAGAATCCAACCGGTGAAAAAGGTGCCAAATCCACAGAGCCATGAGAATCCATGAGCAAACCTTTGATGGAAGCCTCCTTTGCTGACTGCTTCATGAAATTCCCATCCAGTGTCCAGTTCTTTTGTCTCCAGGCCAAGAACCCAGGGACCAGGTCCTGTGTCGTTGCATCCTGAAGACAACCACTCCAAAGCTCTTCTTTTCTCCTAAGGTACTGTGTGGGCTTGTGTAATACTTACCTTAAATCTGGTGTGGGATCATATGTGGCAAGTGGGTGATTCGTGTTGTTTGGAGTGTGACCATACCACTAGCCCAGGGCTATTGCTGGAACGCACATAGGGAGCCTTTTCAGAATTTCCTGATCACTTTAACTATCTCAGTATGTGAATACTTACTTGTTGAAGATCTGCTATGGAACTTTGAGTTTCCTGCTGCTGAACCCTATATCAGCCTGCCTACAGCTGGCATCTAGACTACTAGAGTCTCTCTTCTGTGAAAACTCATGCTATAGATTGGGGAAGGAGTGGATAAGAAAAGAATTCTGTCTTGCAAAGTGTAAAAGTTCTTACTTGATGAAACAATTAGTGTGGTAACTGTATCTCTGTGAAAGAAAAAGTTACAAAGTGTCCTTAAGGAATACTTGCCTTTGAGTTGCATTGTGCCCTCTAAAAAGTTTATAAATTGCTTTACTAACTTTTAATGCTATTTAACCCTTTCTCAAAAGTAATAAATGTTGATACTGTCTCATCATTTCTTAACTGAATGAGTGTAAAAGCTTACCACCTGCTGGCCATAGTGCACGCTAAGACCGGAGTGCTGCTTGTGGCTACACTTGTGCAGTATTTTATGTGTAACTAATCGCTTGATTTCATCCAGCCACCTTGCGGCCTGCAAAGTCTATTTCCCTGCTTACGTGACCATTGTTCCTCCCCTGCTCTTAACCTTTGCCCGCCCCTGGACCCTGCTTGGGCACTGGCCCGCTGCTGTTGTGGGTGTATTGAACACTGTGGTGCTCAGCTCAGCTCTTGCTACCTACTGGCCGTAGCACACAGTAAGACCGGAGCGCTGTCCATGGCTGTACTTGGTGCTGTAGTTTTTGTTTAAATAATTGCTTGATTTCATACAGCTGCCTCGTGGCCTGCAAAGTTTTTTTCCATGCTTCCGGACTCGCTATTGTTCCCGTGCTCCCTCGTTCCATCTGCCCCCAACACCGATTGGAGAGTTGGCCCTACTTTACTATCACATACAGGGAAGGCCCGCTGTCCATTACTGCCCCCTGCGGCTAAGAACTCAGAGGCAAAGAACAGCTCCAGAAGAGACAGTTTCATATCATGTTGGCCCATGTTAACCTGTGGAGCTTGCAACCATCAACCAGCAGCGACTGACAAGGTAGGTGAGGTCTGGACCGGGGGACCAGCAATCACTGCTCCCCATTAGACTGTACTGCCCATATAATTATCCAATTATTATGTTATCAAAAAGCCTGCAGTTTGTTGCACATTTGTTTGTTCACCATATCCAATGCATAGACCCATTAGCAATATCTCACACCTAAGCAGATTGTGTTAGTCAGCCATACCTCGCATCCAGGTATATTTTGTCAGTCAGCCATATCTCACATTCAGACAGATTGTGTCAGATAGAAAGTCTGAACAGTGACATCTAGGCAAAGTGTCTACTATTCTACTCACAGCAAAGGCATTTACTCCTCCACCCTGCTATCCCAAACCGTATAGCTACTGCCTGCACTGCTATACCCCATCTCAGCCTTTCTCATTCTATCCAGGTGTCCTAAATCTAGGTGCTACTGTATTCTACTGTCTACTCATGTATCCCCACTTAGGTATTTCTACCACTATCCAGGTGCCACAATTCTAGGTGCTAGTGTATTTTACTGTCTACTGCTGTATCCCCACTGAGCCCTTTCTCCCACTACACGGGTGTCTCAATTCTAGGTGCTTGTGTATTTTACCGTCTACTGTTGTAGCCCCACTTAGGGTGTTCCCCACTATCCAGATGTCCCAAATATTGGTGCTACTGTATTTTACTGTCTACTGTTGAATCCCAAGTTAGGCCTTTCTCCCACTATCCAAGTGTGCTAAATATAGGTGCTACTGCATTTTACTGTCTACTCTGGTATCCCAAGGTGTCCCAAATGTAGGTGCTACTGTATTTTATTTTCTACTGTTGTATCCCCAGTTAGGCCATTCATCCACTATCCGGGTGTTCCAAATCTAGGTGACACTGCATTTTACTATCTACTGTGGTATCCCCAGTTGGGCCTATTTCCCACTATTCAGGTGTCCTAAATCTAGATGCTACTGTATTTTACTGTCTACTGCTGTACCCCACTTAGGCCTTTCTCCCACCATTCAGGTATCCCAAATCTAGGTGCTATTGTATTTTAATGTCTATTGTTTGATCCCCAGTCTCTTTCGAGGTGTCCCAAATCTAGGTGCTACTGTGTTGAATTATCCACCATTGCACAACCTTTAGGCACCTCCTGACCAATCTAGGCATCCCAAACTCGTTATTACTGCCCTGACCAGGTGTCATATAGCCAGGAAGTACACACCTAGTAGTGTGCCCCAGTTGGACGTCCCCCTCAACTCAGACACATCATCTGATGCACCCTTCCCACAGGTTAGACACCATGTCACAGACTGGCCAAATCAAAGCTGCATGCTGGCTCAACTGTAGGACTGTCAAGACCCACCACCCCATAACCCAGCCACCCCAATGCACAGCCCATCATTCCAACCCTCCACCTTTTCTTTCAGCCCCACGACAACACTCCAGAACCCCAAGCCCAAGGTATACATCCCCCTAAACACCCTCCTTGCCTGTTCAACACCTCTCTCGCCAACTTGCTATACCCTCAGCCGTAGAACTCAATTTTCACAATCAAGAGCAGCAAGATGGAGAGAGGGAAAATAAATCATTGACCCCCAGAACATAATGGACCGCCCAGCGTCACAAATAAAACAACCTACTCACCTGCACCCTCTACTCGTACCTCTCCCGAACAATACAGCACCCCTCCCCCAACTTGTGCGTACCCTCTCTCAGTGCAGCCATAGCCAAAACGCCAAATTCCACAGCCCCCCACTCTTACCCACATCCCATGGACCACCCAAAAGCCAAGGAAAGGCCCAGACCAAGTTTACTTCAGATCGATCCTAGATTCACCCGTTCTCCAGCCCAGATCCCAAAACCTTCCACTTCACCAAAGGACCAAAACCTCCCTGCCGGCACCCAACCTGGTCCAAGCCCTATTCCCTTCTGCACTCTTTACCCCTGGTCCATCTCCACCCCCCCACGCCTCCTCTCCTCAAACTCAACCGCCCACCCCTTTCGCCCTCCCTCATTGCACACCTCCTCTTCCCTCAGGGCCCCTCTCCCACTGCTCAGACTTTTGTTTCAGGGAGACCACGAATAGCGAGACCAGCCAATCGCATTGGACCAAGAAAAAGAACACTGCAGTTGAACTCCTACCAAGTGTACGGTACGTATACCTCACACCACGTCTGTGGACACAGGCCACAGGTATGGCCACCCATTTGTGCACCCTAGAATGCAGCTATGGCTATGCTATTCTGGTCTAGCAGCACACATAGCCATCCACACTGAAACCGCTGACGTACGTCAACACCTCTGCCATTAGTATATAGCGACAACCAACGGAAATAACATTTGGTTTAACTTGTCACACATCGAATCTTCAGCAATAGCACTCTACCCTAAACTGCGAACAGCGTCCGCCCACATGCCTCACTTCTGGACTGCTTACTGGAGCCTAGCGAGTCTGAGCATGGCAAAAATGCACACTAGCATCTTTTAACTTAAACTCTTAGGAACCTCCTACAAATGGAGTGCGGTCAACGAGGGCGTTCCAACCACGAAGCGCATTGAGGCCCTACAGATGGGAAAAGAACGCTATATGAATAATGCAACAATACAATACAATGCAGTACAAACATTCTCATAGTTTTCTGTATATTGTAAAAGAATAACTATAATCCATAATTTCAAACATTAACCATACTGGACAAAAGATTTCTGAAGGAAGAAAAATGACCATGGTAAACTATCAAAAATGTTTTAAGAAGGGGCAGAAGCAGGATCATACTGCAGTGGAGAATGTCTCTGTGGTGTACCAGAGGTAGCCAGGGCAGTGCTGGCAAGGAGAGGGAAAGTCATTTTACATACTGATCCAAGGAAGGCCAGAGGAGAGAGGCAGGACCCAGTAGGCCTCCATGATGTCTTCTACTGATCCAATAAATACAGAGGAATCAACCCTAAGGTAAATCCAAGGAAACACTGGCAGTTAGTGAACATAGCATAATTGGGAGGATTGTGTACCACTGTAGCAGAACAAAATACTAAAATGTTGCACACTCTGACCTGATGTGCAAGTCCAGAGTAAAAAAAGAACAATAAACCATGTGCTGTCTGATTGGAGGGGAGACACAGAGCCTGTAGATGTGTAAACTGGCCCAGAGGGCAGTAGGTACCATGGAAATAAATAAAATGAGTAAACCAGTTGTTGAGAGATTTCTGCATGCAGGCATAATGAGTCCCAATTCATAGAGTGAACTGAGACAACTGCGTGGTGGGACATTGCTGCTTTCTGAGACACTTCATAGAAATTCATAGAGCTACTTTCTGCATGTCAATATATTGTGTACATATTACCAGAGCAAACCGACAAAAATGCATGCTGCCAGAATTGGTGCATACTGGTACCTTCATTTTAAATTCCTAGTGTGAAGCGAGAAAACTATTGTGCGTGAAACCATTACATGCTGGGATATTGAGTCGAAATTTCCAGAGCAAACAGAGAAAACGTCTTGGAAAAGTACAGCATACTGGTATATTTAGTACACATGTTCAATGTGTCAGATGCAAAGTTGGCTGGAGAAAGGGGGTGACTTTGGAAAGTTCAAGAAGGGTTTGTTGTCCGCTTGAGTACTATCATTCAATGCTTTATGTTATATCTGGCATTAGCAAAATAACTTGGTCTAGAATATTGTTCTTTTTTTCTCATATTTCTGGATTTAAAAACAGCCTTTGCTTTAGACAATAGACAGTTATTGTGGGAGGCACCAAGGTAGCCCGGAGGTGAGGGCGCGTGGACACATTGGAGGCTATTCTTAACGGCAGCTCAGCTGGGGTTAGAAATGGTGTGCATTTTGAAATTATAACACAGTGAAGCATGTGGGTCCGTCCTGGCACTTATGCTACTTATTTTGTTTTGAAATGATTTGGAGGAGATTCGAGTGTCAGAGAAATCGGATGTCACTGGGGTAGCAGGAAGTATTTACCTTTGCGGTTGTTCACAGATGATGCTGTTCTAATCACTCGCATTGAAATGTCCTTGAAAAAACAGATCTGTGTGATTTGGTAATGGCATAATTGTTTTTGGCGGAATTAACAGTAGTCAATTTTGCAGTGAAACCAATTTTGCTGCAGCCAAAATCAACAAATCCATGCCCCCTCAGTCCCCTGAATACATCTCTACCCTTCCCTCAATTACCTTTTAAGCGTACGCTTTCATTCTGACCCTACGGCATCAATTCTGTCCTGCCTATGTGGGTCGGATCCGACACTGCAGGGAGCCCTTTTCTTCTTTTAATTGTTTTTTCCCGTCCCCCTCTTCCAATCCTTCAGAAGTGGGGGACACCCCTGCTATCCCCAAAGTCCATCACTCCCTAAAATGGGGAGCGGGAGACACCCCTGCAGCCCCAGCTCCCCATGTTCAGTAGTGATGACCAAATTTGATCTGATCGATTTTAATCAATCGAGTGGTAATGGCTGAATTTGTCCAGATGTACCATTCGATCAATTAAAATTGATCAAATTGGGTAATACCGAATAAACTCCTGCATGCCTTTTGTAAATGTTGTATTTGCAACCAACTCATCATTCATGAAAATGAATGACAGCTGTTGGTGCTAGTCAGTGTAAGGGACCATCAGACAAGATTCTACATTGATGGTAATTGATCACAAGTGGTCACTTCAACACATCAATGTCTATTTGTCATTGTCATTTGTATTACGGAGTGGGAGTGAGATTGGTCAATAAGCAGGGTCAGGAGTGCTGGGATTTAGTAACACATTTGGATGAACTTCCCCAGCACAGGCCCTGGATGGTTACATTTGGAAATCAGTCCCTTCAGCAAAATACAGTGATAAAGTATGGTGCAATGTCACATGCTGTACAGTTTCAGTGGCTAAACCCCTATTTCCACTGGGTCAGGATTTATCCTTAAAGACTTAAAGTAGGGACAGTTTGTTAACCAGTGTTTCAAGGTTTCCAATTCTGAAGGGTTAGAACAAAATCGATAATATATATTCATACCTTTAGCCTTAAAAGCAGCCCAATGTTTACAATGTTCCCTAGTTAGAAAATGATTGAAACAAAATCTTATATAAAGTGCGCATTTATAGTTGCAAGGGACTCGTATTATATTGGGGCATATTTGGTCCCTTTTCCTCAGAAAACATGCATATTCTTTATGGAGACTATAGGTACCCATAGACTCGATGGTATTCATACCATCATGATTAAAGAGCTTCTTCTTAGCGCTCTCTGGACGACAATTTAATTCCTCATCTATTGAATCAATAGAGTACAGAAGGGAGTTCATTCTTTGCCCATATTGCATCACAGACTTGGGGGCAGATTCTTTCAACATACTGCTCAAATCCTCATATAAAGAATTATGGGGCAGATCTAGGAACTTTCAATAGTTAAGCAGCTGCCTCCAAAGAAGCATTGAGGATATGGACACTAACTCCAGCTCATGCCTCATAATTACATTTGACAGCGAACAAGAGAATCCAAGCACCTCTTTCCATACACGACCCTGAAGACAGTTAAGGTAATCACCCAAGTCCATCAAGCACATGTCGAGGCCATAAAGTATGACCAGTTCAACCTTTAACGCATAATAGTTCAATACTGGTAAAAATGAAAATGTGCAGACCTTACCAAAGAGACATTTCATTTGAGAAACCAGAGGTCAGAGTTTGACCACTATAGACTCTTTCCACATAATCATAGATGATGAGTTGCATAAGTTAAATTCCAGATGTCGTAATTGCAAAACCTGTTTGTTCCTTCTGACCCCATAGTCCATGCCATAGTTTGTATTCCTTGCGGCTCTGAGAAGAGCACAATTTTGGATTTAAGTGCATTTTCCTGTAGATTATTATCAATGTTATACTGCAAAAATACATTTACCAGGTCATCAGCAAACGCTATACAATGCAGTCTTAACCTACCCAATCTCACACAAGTGATTTTCTCGCTGTACCATATTTCATCCATATCACTAAGATAAGGATTAAACAGAGTTGCAGCCATTTTGCATCCCTGCTTTCCCCCTGTAAACATTGAAATCTTTCTTGTCAGGGAACCTTCCTGAGTAATCTGGATTCTATAATAGGTATTACGATGGAGCTTGACACCATCTGTACTAAGATTGCTGGTATTCCATATATCAGGAGTTTCTGTCATAAGATGGATCTAATTACACAGTCAAATGCAGAACTCATATCTAACGATGCCATAAAGATAGGACCTGTTTGACTGTTTGACTGTTCTTAGCTGTCTCCAAAAGATGAACCATTATGGTTGCATTAAGTGGAGCCCCCATTAATTTACAGAAAGTGTGGCAGGATGTCTGATTGCAGCATTACACTTTCCAAATCTCTCATACCTAAAATGGCAAATACCATTGAAGAGGCATCCGTGAGAGCTGTGGGTCTGTAATTAGAGGGATCATTGGGCTCACCCTTTTTGCATATGGGAATTATAAAAGACTGAAATCATGTGCTTAGGACACAGTTCGAAAAAAAATGGTATCAAATTTTATTTTTAAGATAGAGGCCCACAAGAGGGAATTTTTTTTAAGAAAAATGCAGGAATGCCATCAGGGCTACAGCCCTTGAAGAATTAAGTTTGTTGATGGCCAAACGATCTCATCCTCTTCCCAAGGACATGGTCCCACCATGAAAATTCTTAGACATGGATCCCACACTACATGAAACATTAACAGCATTTGGTATTTTTTACTGACATTTTTAACCCACACTTCCTTTTTAATGAGAGAGCCAATATTCTCTCTAGTTTGACCTATAGTTGTATTCATTATGGATCAAGATGCTCTCAAGTTGTTATTACAAAGGTTTGTAATGATAGCCATTTGTCACCTACATAGATACCAATTTTCAAGGTTCTTATGGGCATGACATATGCGTAGATTATCTACTATATATTGAGCATATGAGAGACTGAACTTTTGTAAAGATCTAATCTTTCTATTTTTACAATGTTTAGACTCATCAACTGCTTTATTATAAACATGACATTTGGTTTTCAGGTTTCTTGTTTTTTAATAATCCAACAATTGTCCTTAAGCTCTGAAGAACTTATATCAGCCTTATTTGATGGGTCCAAGTTTGTTATTTAGGAACCCAGAGAAATATTAATCTGAGCCCAGTAGATTCACAGAATCTATGCTTGTCTTATTGTTCCATCTGAGGGATAGACCTGGATGGTCGTGGTCAAGGAATACAAGCGTAGGATTGATCTCATATATAGGGGTTTCTTTTAGTAGATGAAACTCCATTATCATATGATCACTTAAGATGGGGTCCACTATTTTCACTCATCTGCAAATACATTTAATTGATCCGGACAAAGAGAAATAATCTATCCTAGAATAGAAGCTACCTCTGTGCCAAGTGTCGGTTAAAATGTGATCTTCCTCTTTCATATCCAATTGCAGTAGTTTCATTCAGCAAAATAGATATCCCATTTCCTACCCTTTCAACCACTTTTCATGATTGCATTTTTTGGGATGGACCCATTATTAATTGTATAGCTATCCAAACAATCACAATTGAAATCGCCCTTATGATGATTTGACTACTGGGAAAGAGTATAGCCCAGTCCTCAGAAAGTTTTGTTATTTTTAATATAAATCCTCCAGCTTAAATCCAGCAGGATTCCAGTACAAGTTCACAAATAGGATTGTGTATTTTTTTTAAATCCATGAATTCAACTTTGATGGCTAACAAGCAATCAGAGGAGTGGACCAGTTGTGCTTCTGTTTTTAAATTCCTATTGATTGCAATTGCAAGCCCACCATTTGGACAACCCGCAACAGCCCGATTTGCCAGACAGGTATAAGTTTCATAGCCATTTAGTTGAAATTCGTACCCACCATTGTTTCTTGGTGCATCATGGTCATTGATTTCTTACAATATGCAGGGCTATAAAACCATGAATACAAATTCCTAGTCCCGCATACAGTCGTTGTCATTATACTAATTGATTGACTTCTGGGGTTGGGACAGCCCATACTGTAAGGCCATGATTGTTTTCAATGCTGGTTCAACCCATGACCAATCCTGCCTTCCTTTCATAAGGGTTACAATCTGAGATTCCACTGATCCAGTTGGTCCTAATGTATATTTGCCCAATGGCTGATCTGCGACAACCGCAACCACATTTATATGCAATATGATATAAATGTGTTGGCTTCATCTAAGGATTTAATAACACAGAGTCTATAACCCAAAATCATAAGGTCCTAATGATGTTCCCATAAAAGCTTTGATATTATATTTGATCGGTGCCCACAGAACATTTGATTGTTATTATGCAATGGCAAGGTGATCAACACTATGTCATCAGAATTCAGAGATCTTAATGCTGGAATTTGTTTATAAATATCCAATAGGCACGTTCTAACCATACCATGCATTTTTAGGTTGCTTTCCCATCCCATGTTAAGACGCTGGAAATGAAATGCTTTGAGAGACAACTGGGATAGGGCTACTGGGGCACTAATCTGGTTCAGGGACTGTTCCAGTGGTTGCAGACACTATATCATCCCCTTTTGTTTTTTTCAACAAAGATGGAAAAAAAAGCAGACAGTTTACTTTGTTTGGTTTCTGCCCCACCGTTAATGAACTGCTTTGGGAGGGTCATGGAATCAACCTAAGAGTCCTTATTCTTTTTCACCTCAAACACTTCATTGGTTCTATTATAGGATGGATTAGAATTTTCCTCCTGTCTTCCTGATTGTCTAAGATTGGTAGAGCCAAGCCTCACATTAATACTTTTCCTCCCTTCATTTTTTGTATATCATTCACCTGCTCCAACTTTGTGTCCTTTGTATTGAAATCACTTATCTCATTTACTAAAGGCAGATTCCATAGATGTTTGACCGCAGAATTGTGACCACACATTTTCACTGCTTGAATATGTTTTTTTTATTTTTTAATATTGCAGTCATTGGGGTTCTTGTTAGCTTTTCTTCTTGGTCATTTTCCTTATGCCTAATTCTATAAGAGTTAAATATAGTAAAAGATAAAGTCTACAGCAAATCAAGCTGACTAATCGGGATATCGACCACCTCCAAATCCAATGTGCCAAGATTCTGCTCCAATAAATCCACCAATGGCGTTGGACTATTCGGTGGAAGAGATTCTTGTTCCTCAGTGTTCTGATGCTACCTAGGTTTAATCAATTCTGACCCCACCCCACTGCCCACTAAAACCTTTATATCCTTTTCTATTAGGGCAAGTTTGACCACATTAGCATTAACTATCCCCCCCATTTTCTTTGTTGGTTATCATCTAGGATTTGTCTGCATACTGGGGCATACCCCGACTTAACCTCAGGTATTGGTCTTAACTATATGTTGCACCTTTCTAGAGAGGTTTGTGTTGCCTTTGTGGTATGAGTAGCGAAGTAACAAGTGTCATTGCCGATCAACTGCGTCTGACATGCAATGGTTACACCATACCTTTCTCTCTCCCTTCAGATCCTTCACACTTATTCAGCATTTGTGTGCCACAAGCCAAAATAAAACCCTCCATTTTATTCATTTTGGAAATAACTTCAACTAATGAAGAGAGATCTATCCTCCCAAATTTCATATTGAGTAATATGTCCCTTATCCAGTAAATTCAGAATTCTGGTTAAAACTGGAAAGGGGCAGATATCAATGGGAGTTTTGTTTCCTACTGGAGTGGATTGATGGGCTTTCTGACTAGAATCCAACACTTCCTGACCTTTTTGTAGAGGTCTCTGTGTTTCATTCAATCCATCAAAAAATATGGCACTCTCGGTTTGCTTTGACTAGAATGTTGGTTAAGGTGAGTCTCAAAAGAAGCTTTAAAGGAACAGTTTTTAGCCAAATGATTTAAAGTTGACATCACCAAGTTCACCACAGTTGTACTAGTTTTGTTATATAAACAGACTTCATCCACCGCAGGTGGCAACATTGATCGAGGGGTAGGTGGACCTATAGACAATCACACTCTTTTTCCCATCTCAGCCATCACTACAGGAGCTAGGATTGACATATCAGACAAACAAATATTGTCTACACGGTTTAAAAGGTCCTCTGGATCTACATGTGTTAAAGAGCAGGAGGCATCACCAGAATGTAGCACTGGTATAGCCTTCCTCTCATGGACATCTAACACAGGTGAACCACTATTTAACATAGTCTGGTTCAAGGTACATCCATGGTGCACTTCATACCCAGGTTGTTGCCTCTTTAGTATCATCCCCTTTAATAAAGGCATTATTGACCTCGTAAGCAGTAGGCCCAGCTTCACACTAATTCATATCCCCTGACCCTGTTTCATCCTCCTTAAAATTATTGAGTGTCTTAACCAGGTTTGTTCACACAATCCATAGTCTTCATATTTATTGTAGATGGCAGAGCCTGGTCTTTTAGGCAATTTCCTCACCTAAACCCAACCACCATATATTATGATATCCGCCTTTAATTTATTTGTTACAATTGCCTCAGGAAGAGCCTGTGCAACCCTCAACTAGGTGTTTTCTCTACTTAATTGTGGGGACCACAAAACAAGCACGACCTCTGCCCTGCAGTGTGGTTCAAAGGACAAACGTCACACAGTCACCACGTCCCAAAGGTGCAATTAGTCCACAAGCAGTCTCTAACACCAGTGACATAAAGTTTCTCCTCTACCACAGCTAGATCCTAATCTTTCGGTACAATGCTGTTACGTCACCACAAACAATTAAGAAGATTAAGAACCTTTCCTATTGACAATAAACTGCAGAGTCGCAAGGACATCAATGAATGTAAGTATGTCTCAAATAAACCTGTTGCATTAGTAAAGGCACCACAGTGAACTAAACTGAGGATTGTCAGGCTGCTGTATATATGTCATACATCCAGAGGTGACTATAGTTATATAACAGCAGATAATTTACAGAAGAAAATCATACCACAGTAGGCAAGGCTGAAGGATGAAGAGCCACCTTAACTTTTAAATTAGTAAACAGTTTTAGAGCCACATTCCAATGTGAAGAGAGCGACACAGGCTATGGAAGGCTATGGACACCTCTGGATAGCTCCTGGAAAGTTCCACACTCCAACACACACTCGCGCAAATACTCAAATGCTCAAAGTGGCCGCCTTTAGTTCAAAAATGCAAAATTCTCCTAATCGTATACTGGCCAATAAGAGAAGTCAGAGAAGGCTGAAGAGCCACCTTATGTTTTTAATTAGGTGTCTGTTTTTAGAGCCACATTCCATTGTGAAGTGAGCGGCATGGGCTATGGGATGCAATGGACACCTCTGGATAGCTCCTGGAAATTTCCACACTCCAACACACACTTGCGCAAATACTCAAATGCTCAAATGCTCAAAGTGGCCGCCTTTACTTCAAAAATGCAAAATTCTCTTGATCGTATACTGGCCAATAAGAGAAGTCAGAGAAGGCTGAAGAGCCACCTTATGTTTTTAATTAGGTGTCAGTTTTTAGAGCCACATTCCATTGTGAAGTGAGCGGCATGGGCTATGGGATGCAATGGACACCTCTGGATAGCTCCTGGGAAGCTCCACACTCCAACACACACTTCTGACTTCTGTGAATAGTCAAATGATCAAAGTACACATGTTTACTTCAAAAATGCAAAATTCTCCTGCTCGTATACCATCCGATAAGAGAAGTCAGAGGAAAGAGCTCACAAAAGCATTGACAGCTCACCTCTAATCAGCAAAGTTGCATCAAGTTCATTTGCAGTAAATTAAAACACTATGAAAGACGTCACTGCTGTAAGAGTAAATACTCATGAGTGTTCATAAGCGTTATCACTTTTAATGTCACGCATTCAAAGGCATGTGGAGACACAGCAACTATGTGTTACTGACTTTGTAGAGGCGTTCAACCCTCAGATGTCCAGCAGTCCACCGTACATGGAACACACTGAGCACACACGACGCGTGCTCCGTTCCGAATATGTGTTTCTTAAAGTCTGGTGCTGGCTCTGCCTGCCAGAAGCTAATCATCCTCCAACAATAGCAAGTAAAAGCAGACTGCAAAAACAATTATCCAAGGTATACTGCAAAGGTAACACGAACACACTGAGTACACGCCGGAAATACATAGGTTTAATATGCACACATGAATATATATTGTCTGGGTGAGGATGAGGACAATCATTCACAAAATGGAATTTGAAACGTTCTGGGGTTTCCCCACCACAATCAGAAGATACCTTGTCAAGTACGTGTGGGAGAGATTTCAGGAGGATATGTTTCAGAACATGCGCCATGGAAAGACCACACACAAAGTTCTCTTTGAACAGCCTTTTATTTATAATGTTCTCAAAGAGATAGATCAGTAAACTCTGAGAACGTGGACAGAAATAAGCAGAATCTTTCCCAAAACATTAGTTCTCTCAGAAATTTCAGCTCTGCTCGTCACAAGTTTCAGATTGGCCTAATTAATTTGTGTAGTTGGGGTGGCAATCAGACACAACACGGGATCAAAACAGACTCTCTGATTACTTCATCAAGCCTATGGATGGATATTCCTTCTCATTGATTGTCACATCTAACAAGATGTGTGACATGTGTAGGCAAATTGGCCCACACAAACCTAACGAAAAGAAATGGCTCTCACATTCCTTATTGGAGATTTCTCGAGATACACCCTTTCTCTCACATTCCTTGTCTGCTGCATGTCTTTTCTGACCTTCCTTCTTTCTCAGTGGTGTCTTCTATGTGACTTGAACATGGCAGAGAATGTTCTCCCTGGTTCTCAAGTCTGGAACAGTGCTTGTTTACTGGGCCCTGGACAGAATGTTATGAGCCACCTAGTCTCCCACAAATGCCCAGAGTGAAGACAGACCTACATTTCCACTAGGGTTCTCCTTCGCTCCTTACCACCTAACAATCATGGCCTTATGGCCCACAATCAATGTACTGTCTCCTCCCTGCAACCCTGCATGGGCTCATACCTAGGGGGTGTTTTGCTAACCAGACATCCTCCTCTGATCCATTCACCGTCTTCCAATATATCTCCTTAATGCACCACCAGATATGTGCTCTGCCACCCTTTCCAGGTTCTTCCTGGTCTGTGTCAGAGTTCACCACTCTCCACATTACCACCTTGACTACCTTTTAGCTTAATATGCACATATTTCTTCTCTCGTTCTCCTCTCTATTTGCCTACTTGTGTTCCTTCTCTTGTCTTCACATCCACCCCCCCTCAATCTACACTTAATCCTCATTCCTGATATCACTCTTTTATACTCTCCTCTCAATAACCTCTTCCTCCTTCCAGCTCCTGGTGTTCCTCTACTCCTCTCTTCTCACTACCTCCTCTTATATCCACTTCCTGGGTTCTGCCTCGCCACCTCTCCACTCTTTGGACCCAATTGTTCCTCTTGTCAAATCATGAAGTTCATCTTCTCCAGCTCTTCTCTTGTATCTCCCAACTCTGTCTCTCTCCAACTCCTTATGTTACTCCTCACTTCTCCTCTCTTTTTATCCTCCTCTCTCCTTGCCTCATGCTCGTACTCTGGCAGGTTTCTCCTCCAGAGTTCTCCAAATGAATACCTACATATAGCCCCACACTGCCCTGATTCAGCACTCCCTTTTTGTGATCCCGATGGGCTGGTAATTGGAAATCTAAAAAGGGTCTCTGTTTTGTATACGTTAGCTTTTGAATGGGGCTCTTAGTTTGGAAGAGTGGTTTTCATTCCACTCGGGTCTGTGTGGTTTCTTTGCAAATGTGAAGGCCAAGATTTCAAGCATGGAGGTCAACATTTCTTATTTGCTTACCATTGTCCACACCCCATGAAGCAGCTCACGCACATTGGGTCTCTGCTAGCTTACCAAGTCTCCCATCTGTGGCATCACATCTGATCACTGGTATGCAGGGAGATGAGAATGCACGCAGGATCTTGATATCACATACTAATTCCTTCTACATGTTTTGTGGCAAAAACCGTATAGGTCAGCTTGGTTGGTGGCATGTATGTTTGGGAAGTATAAAGACAGTTGCCCTCTGGCAATATTAAACCCAGGATTGTTTATGGGGCATAACTGGGTGCCCCTTACAGGGGGGGGGTGAAGAAAGAGTTCTTAGTGTGGCAATCTCCTGCTTGCTCTTCATTGCATGGTTCTTTATTACTGTGTTCTGCAAGGACTGGTGTAACTGTCAGATTGGATACTGTATGTAGTATGCAGTGGAATTCAGAAACCATGTCCATTGGCAGAGATCTCAAGTATGAGGGTCACACTTTGGATTTGTTTTCCCTGTTCTTACCTGTTGGTGAGGTTCGTTCACTTTGCCTCCCCATGGGCTTGCCATGTCTGTTACTTGCACTCAGGTGCAGGCTTCCCCCTGATCTGTTCTCATAAGAGGGCTTTCACTCTCCCAACATCTTCCATTCCACAGCCCACACAAAGACTAGGATCACAATCATATGTTCCCTACTTCACCATGGCTCCCAGGGATCTTGCGGTGGCTCTCTCCCTTCGTCTCCACTCCAGCTTCTGGGAGATATGCTTGCAGAAGTCCAGTTCATGCTTGACTACTGGGGCCTTGCATCTGCATCTGGGAAGTGGTATAGTCCTGTTCTGGCTGGCAGAGGGAGCCATTTCACCATGGATCCTGGTGTTTTCCCTAGAGATGCATTAACGAATGGGACGGTTAGAATGTCATTTCGAGGAGCCCTCTCTTTTCTGCTGATAAATCAAACATACAAGAAGGTGGCAGTGTGTCTGTTGTGGCAACAGTTGAAGCACTGAACCGGATCAGCTTTTTGGAAAAAGAAATAAAACTGGTTTCATGTTATGCTAATGATATATGTGTATTGTGATAGATTGTCTCTTTGCAATTGAAATTACATGTTGATGAAGATGAGGGTGATCAAGAATGCAATTTCCCAAAGCTGAGTGAGACAAATACATGTTGGTGAATTTGCTACATGCTGGTGCACTTGATGTGGGTGACCTATGCTTGATTTATTTCCTTTTAATTTACTTTTTTCCACGCTCCTAATGTGACTGGGAGTAAGTGCATCTCTACAATCTCTCCAAACTGTGTCACTACAATTAAACTCCACTGCCCACATGTAAGGTGATGTGTTTGCCTTTGCATGTTGATGCATGAATATGTATTAAAGCTCATCTGTACTTGAGCAGTTTTCTCTCGCATGCTGTTTGGCAGGTAACTACGACATGGCCCTCTAAAAAAGGAGCTGGGACCATATACCCACCTTGCCAATGGAATCAGCCTTTTTATTTATTTATATTATTTATTGCAGAACTAGAGAATTAAAATAGGCAGACCGGTGTCTTGGGCAATGCAGTATGCAATTAATCGTGTGGCTGGGATGGGCTACCAGTTAATGTTCCACAATAAGTGCCATGTTTAGAACCACCTGACAACTTCCACCATTTCTATTTTATTTATGTATTGTATTACAGTACCACATCGAGTGCACTAAATTAGCTGTGATGGTATATTTTATTTGCTGTTCTTATTTATTTAGTGTGCCTTATTATGTTTTCTTAATATTAGGATGGTGTAATTGACAATACAATACACTGGTTGTCCAGATACAATGCACAAAGTTCGGGGACCCGTCTTGACCAGTGATCGGTTTTGTTTGCCCCATACTCAAACAGGCACTTTTAAACGCAGTGCGACAGTTAATGCTGTTTCTTGTGGGTTTTACCTCCTACAGTACCGTGTCTCTATTTCGTGGAGATGGTGACCTCTTGCAGAATGCCCTGTATCACTTTTGGCAGATAGTTTTCACCTTTTCATCTGAACTATTTGTCTGCTGGGGAAGAAAAATTTACATAGACCTTGATTAATGTCCCAAGGTCTGTTGGCTGTACTTAGCATGGTACGCCATGAAATAGTTAACATGCAAACTTGTATGTGCTTTGTATGCCCCTCCTCTTATCATTTTATCCCATTTAAACAACCCCGTTCCTTTGATGAACAAGTTAATTGCTGTGCATTGCAACTTGTGATCTATTGTTGTACCTTATACCTGTGTAGCTTCTCTCCCAGTGATGCCTGAAAGCATGAACCCAGAGGTGCCTAAAGACATGAGAACAGAGATAAGTCCCAAGTACAGGGAGCTTCATTGAGCAATATATTCTATCATAGATATCCAGTCATGGCACTTCACTCTCAGGATGTTGCAGTTTGCCAATCTGTATCACCAGCAGGAAAGAACATGCACAGACGAGGATAATAAAGCATCAGGGTGGATGTATTGTACAGGTTTGGTCTTTCTCAACTTGATCATGGTACAGTTATCAAAATGTAATTTGCATATTGTTAATATGTTTTGTTTTCCCCAGAGTGCTGCACATGCAGCTTTAAATGAACAGGGCAGCACTGCAGCCATGATGTGGCCCAGGTACGAGAAGCCACAATTAGTTTGAATGAATCATATAGCCAGGGTAGAGCATGTTCGGGACCTGGATTTACCAGTAAGGCTTGATAAGTGACACATCACATATAAGTAGAGGCTCAGTCTGTCTCACTTCAGAACAGCAATACATGTCACGTGGGTGTGAATTGCCAGGATGTGACTAATTAATTATGATGTAATGATCTGCTCCACACAGTAACTTGAGTAGGGAGTGCAGATTTGTACAAGCAGGGATATTGTTAGCCATGCCATTCAAGGTCAGGGGTTGGGGTGCTCTGTTAATAAGGGTATTGTTTAAATCTACCTGACTAAATCTTATCTCACAGCCTTATGCGTGATTGTTTGTTAGTGAGGACAACTCTATAAAACACCAAAGAATCTGTGCACTTGGGACAATTTATCGGAATGGGGCACTCTTCTGGTTTGCCTGTCTGTCTCTCTACACCAGTAAAGAAATAAACTGTCTTTGCTATCCGATGCTGGGTGCTACCAAGTATTGATTTATTGGCTTCACTGACAGCGTTGGTGCTGTTCGGTCTCAGATCATCATGCACAGCTGAGTGGGTAATGAGAGTAGTGAAAAGTAGTACAAGCAGAATCTTATAAAGAAAAACATTGTCACTGACGCAATATGTACAGTGGAAACTCGCGCAGCCGGTTGGTGTGCGCCTATACATGATTCGTCTGCTCCATACGAGATGCCAGGTCATTGGTTCAAGCCCAGTCCGTCAGTCTTTCATCACGTGGGTGATGTAGTGATC
Source organism: Ambystoma mexicanum (assembly GCF_040938575.1). Classification (NCBI taxonomy): domain Eukaryota; kingdom Metazoa; phylum Chordata; class Amphibia; order Caudata; family Ambystomatidae; genus Ambystoma; species Ambystoma mexicanum. The sequence continues at coordinate 422,623,876 of NC_090937.1, read as the reverse complement.
CTCTTCTTCTTACGTCGAAGAGCAACAAACGAATTAACTACACTCTTATCACATTGCTAGTTTGTCATTATACTGTGCACCTGAAAGACTTGAGGGCTAGCTCAGAGGAGGTTCTGTGGCACTCTGACGTCCACACACACATCTCACTAACTCCCTTCTGCAACATCCAGATCCAAGCTCTCCACCTTCAATTTGAATATAATGTATCCCTCCCAGCACCTCACAATACAAATCACATTTACTGTTTTTCAAAGACATACAATTTCGTGCTCTTTGAACATCAAGGACTTTTTACTTTTAGGCTTGATGGTAAAAGGGCACCAGGTGCCATGGAATTCCGGGGTCTCAGGGCTCCGTTATATGGGCTATAACTTATGGTCGCCTGGGGATGGGCCGTGTCATGCTTTGGCCAGTGTGAGATAACATTCACACCAGACGCCAGTCTCTGATTGAGGCCATGTAGGGCCATTCCTCTTGAGACTTTGCACCACTGTTAGAACAATGAATAGGCATTGCAGCAGTTGGGGGTGGGGACTGTCCTCTTGGGAGCCCGGGCATGGATGAGATTTCCCTAGTCTGGCAATTTGGGCCTAATGCATGCTTTGCCGCTTTTACTGAGCAGGCCTTCTCTTTTAACTACAATTACTAACATTGATGCAAAAATAGCAATGTTGCCTGGGCCCTGCGCTACACTGTGTGGGTTTATTATATTTTATTATATTGAGGTGGTGTCCTTTGTATTGCAGGGTGGTCTTTTCACCGCCCCCGACCCATCATACTGCTTCAAATGCATCTTGTCTAACTCTAAAGTGCTTAGGGGGGTGAAATGGGGCTGTATCCTTCCCAACAGTAGGTAGTTGGGATGAGGGTGAGGGATAGATAAGATGGACAGGAAGGCATGAGGAGGAAAATGTAGAAGAGGTATGTGTACATGTGGACCAGATATATTGTGGGACTCAACTATGTTATATGGGGAGCAGCTCCAAGAGGAGAGCTCGCAGGAGAGGATGTGTTCTCTGCGCAAGGGGAGTATGTCTGGAAATTATTCCCTGATTGGAGAGCCTGGGCATGTTGAAGGCATTCCCAAGAAAACACAGGCAAAAAAGCCCTTACACTTACTTGGCTAGGGGCCAAGGAATATTTAGGAGGGTTGTATGTCAGAAATCCAAATATACCAATTTTGCAGAAAACCCCTCAAAATCAAGGCAAAAAACCGCACATATCCCATCTATGGCCAGACTTTGAACCTTCTACTGGGTCATGGGGAGCCAAGGCATGTATAAAACCATGCCCAAGAAAGCACAGTGTGTGAAGACCATCTACTTACTCACCTAAGCACTGAATGGCCACAAACAGCCCAAGTTCTATATATGCGAAAACTATAAGGGAATACAGGCACTTTTAACTAGAGGGGAATTTCATCCATTACTTCCTTGGGCGCAGATGCCCACTGCATACTTCCTGGAGGTTCCTGACTCCTTGGAAGGCATTTTAAGGTAATGGTTATATTGGTGTGTGAGGCAGGAATCCTCTTATGCTGAGGCTGTGCATTGATGGGAGTGCATTGATGGGAGTTCTTTTGTATTATTCAGCCTTTGACTAGCCTTCCCACCCTGGGGTGCAATTACTGTGTACTATTACGAGGGCATCATGCAAATGTTAAGTCAAATCAGGGGTGTTTGTTCTAGTTAACAGATTAGATTTCCAGGTCTACCTTCTGGTCTTTTTTTCTGCTTGTTTAGTGGGTTGCTACCTGGTGTCTTATGGCTACTTAAAAAGCGCTGTAAAATTAGACATGTAAAGTAAAAAATTATAATGAAACCAAAACATAATATACCATGACCTTCCCAGCTAGCATATCAGGAAACTGGCATCATATTCTCCCTCCTTCCCAAAAGGATTCAAACAGTACATATTGTAACACTCAAGTAGATTCTAGTTAACATAACTCTGGCTTTGGGCAAAGAACACTTTGATCACAGCAGAGCAACACATTACAAGCATGTTTCTACAGTTTAAAAAATGACATGGCCTAACATAACATATCACTGTGTAGTATACCGAACATAATTCAGTGTAGCACTTCAAAACATAGCTGGGTATAGATAATATAGCTCAGCACAGGCACATAGCAAAGTGTAGAACTCCTTGTTCCCCACAGATGACCATGACCTCAGGTGAAGTTCCAGTAACTTCTTTATTTAGTTCCAGTACATTATGATGGTCATATAATGTCAGGTACATCTGGGTTCAGGGCAACATACACCTGCATCCTCCCAGGTAGGCTTACATCTCCCAACTGACCACATAGAACCCCAGTCACACATAAACATTCTAACCCTTAACACTCCATTGTCAATCGATACACTGACCAAAGGTTCCATTAGGATGCAGGATAATACCAAATCCCTACATATCTCCCTTCCTTAGGGACACAAAAACACAAGTAGATAACTTAACCATAATGGCTAATAACAACACGCACACAAACAACCCCACGTTCAATGCACTTGTCTCATCACTCCTAACTGAGAACATTCTGCTAGTCTCATTACATATTCCAAAATAGTCCACACAGCCGTGGGACACAATTACAATCAATGCCCCTTCCTCTTTCTACCAAGTGAGGAAAAGGCACCCAACTGCTCAAACATCCTTACTAAAACTTTTACAAATAGAGGCACCCATACCTCTCTTCCTAAACTTGACTTCATCGTCCCACAAAAGAACACACACACATCTCCCTCACACCCAACAATGCAAACCGGTATGTACCTAAATACACACCACCTCCAACTAGACTGAGTATCCCAGATACCCGGGTAACTACTTCACTTCTTGTGACACCATTACCCATAAATTGCCCATGTTGAAAGTATTCCTAAATACAATACAGCTCCTATTAGGGAAACCACACTTCATTCACACCAGCATCATACCAACATCAATGACTCTACTATAGTCTTTGCTGTATCATCATGAAACTCTGAATGGTTTCTAAACCAAACAACCAAACAAAAAACTTTGTTTGACACTTAGCACTCTAAACTTTAGCATTAAATAAGGTCTTAATACATCTGCATTACAAAAGTCCCACCTGTGGAAATAAAACATTAGTGCACATAACTATACTTCAGATTCCACATACCAAACTCTAGCAATGTTGTCAATGCAACCTATATTTCATTAAATGTCCAACTGTGGAAGGAAAAGCGGGTTAGTTAAACATGACCGCACCACTATTTTTTTTTTCTTTGCATCATAACATTACCAAGTATTTGTTGACAGAGGTAACAGAGGCCACGGCTTTTACACACCATCCGTGCACACCTATCAAACATGCTAACTACCACTTGCAAGAAACCTCTCATACCAATGTACCTACAACATAAATACCAAATAGCATTTCAGAAAACACTATTAATACGCATATCTCAATCTCTTTCTACTAATATGCAACTTTAACCTACTTAATAAAACCTCACATTTGGATCACTTAATCCCTTGGTTGACTAATTACAAACACCCTTGAGACCTAAATCCAATCTAAAAAACTATAAACTTTATTCTCTGCTCTTAAGCTTCAACAACTTCCATGAAGTACCCCTATTACAGGACAACCTATCCCACAAGAAACTACACCTGACAACATACAGGTTCACGCTCTCATGCACTCATGCTGTCCAAATGCCATTCAGGCCTCACATGACAACATATTCTGAATCAATAACTAATTATAACTACTTAACCAATTCAATGAAGGCAAGACCAAATTGCTTAGTTTACTTATGCTCGTGAAAGCATCATCTCTTAACTTAAAAGTACCTCTGTTATTCATTCCGCAATTAAGATCATTCACAACTTAAGCTTTTTGAAAAAAAATTCCAACGGGCGGAAATGCAGCCGCCCGCAACAGAAATGGATTTACCAATCCATCTGCCACACTTCCTTTTGTAAATATCACCTCCCGAAGCGTTCCTTTCCTGGTATGTTCATAATGCTGCTTTTCATTGCTGCCAGCCGCCTGCTATAAAAATTGTACTCCCTTTGCCTCCTACCGCATCTCTCAGTTCTTAAGTAGGCTCCAAGCCCCTCAGGAACTACTGAAAACATGCCCTCAAAGATCCTCATCAGCTCATATAAGTGATATCTCCTACAGGCACCTTCTTAGCGCTGCTGCAAATGGGCCCTTGCCCCTCCAGGCACTACACATGTTGTCTTGGGCAATATTCTTTCATCTCTGCACATGGGCTCTAAGCCCCTAAGGTGCAGCCACGGGCTACAAGTCTCTTAGGTGCAGGTATGGGCTCCATGCCCCCTCAAATGCTGGAATGGCCCCCCAGGACCCTCCTCTGCTCCAGGCGCTTTTCACCTTCGCCACCAATCTTCTATTTAACATATAGGCGCAGCTTAGGTTCCCAACCTCTTCTATTGCTGCTGCCCCAACTCCAGGCCTCAAGCTGTACAACTTCACTCCTCATTGTTTCTTTTCCCGGCGCAGCTTAGGCTCCAAGCCTCTCCTGTTGCTACTGCCTTGGGCTTATAGTCCTCAGTTGCACAGCATGCCTCCTCATTGCTTAATTTCCAGGCGCAGCTTAGGCTCCAAGCCTCTCCTGTTGCTACTGCCTTGGCTATATCCCTCAGCTGCCCAGCATGGCTTCCTCATAATTTCCAGGCGTAACTAGACCCCAGGCCTCTTCAAATTGCTACTGCCATGGGCACCAAGCCCTCCATGCTGCAGCTAGTGGTCCCAGACCCCTTAAGCAATCAGTCTCTGGGCCCTCAGCCCCTCCTCAGTCTCTTGCTTTCCTCTTTCCCTGACCTGTCCTTCTAGTGACAGGCCAGCTGGCCCCTGGCTCTGGCGCAGCCCCTTACTTTCTGCCCCTGAGCTCCATGCGCTGGGCCCTTCTGCGCCTACAGTTTTAAGCGCTTGCCCTACCTGGGAGGTCTTCTTCTTGGGTTGGGGGGAGGTGTATGTGCCATCTTCAATGCTGTCCCCCCAGCACAGCCAGCATCCTCGTCGCCAATGTAGAACTCCTTGTTCCCCACAGATGACTATGACCTCAGGTGAAGTTCCAGTAACTTCTTTATTTAGTTCCAGTACATTATGATGGTCATATAATGTCAGGTACATCTGGGTTCAGGGCAACATACACCTGCATCCTCCCAGGTAGGCTTACATCTCCAACTGACCACATAGAACCCCAGTCACACATAAACATTCTAACCCTTAACACTCCATTGTCAATCAATACACTGACCAAAGGTTCCATTAGGATGCAGGATAATACCAAATCCCTACACAAAGCAATCAAACAAACACACACAAACTCTGTCCAGACTAACCTTCTGCTGCTCTTGTGTTGACTGATTTTAAAATGAAATGCCAGCACTTTTGTGGGCAAAGGCCCTGGGTCATCAAAGGCAAGGAACTCCACCCCTGACGCCCTTCCTTTGCCCTGCCATTTCTCTTTCCTCTCATTAAGAGTTGTGATTCCTCCTTCGATTATGAGTTGTTGTTCTCTCACTTGGTTAGAGGGAGGGATGTTTGGGTGCTTTTTGGTGGGCGTGTGTTGGCTCATCCTTTGAACCAACTGGTGACTTCCATAAATGGAAATTCTTTATTATTTTATTTATTCAATGAAGAATGCTTATTCCACTGTTAAAGGTGTTGCGGGTGATCCGCATTACTATCACCCAATTGCGGTCATAAAGTTCTCTAATGAGATTTTTGAAAGATGTCTGGTGTCGAGATTGGAAGAGTGGGTCTCGGACAATCAACTCCTCACAGATACTCTTGGTGGCTTCTCCACCATAGACCAATGCATGCTGCTTAACATGATTGTGGCGAAATACACTAGAAAGAGAAATAGCCAAATCTCTTCCACCTTCCTGGACTTGTCAAAAGCCTTTGACTCAATACATCAAAACCTATAAGGAAAAAGCTTGATTGGAACAGTTTCCAAGCCAGTGTTCTTCAACTAATACAACTGATGTATGAGGATACCTCAGTGCGGTCAGGTGCTCAAGAGCACACGAAAATGCAAGGGATTTTAGCACAAACAACTGGGTAAAGGAAGGGTGCCCCTTCCCCCCACTTTTATTTTCTCTGTTTTTATATGATTTTAATCCACATAATGCTTTACGAAGGATAATCCTCCACTCCTAAATGAAACTCAATTCCTCACTTTGCTTTAAGTTGATGACACAGTCTTATTGAGTCTTTTCCCAGGAGGGTTACAGCAGATCTTAAGCTATGCTAACTCCTTTTTTGATGGCCACAGCCTGAAACGGAACCTGTGTCGGAAAGAGAGAAACAGATATACAGTAGAGAGAGAGAGATAGACATAGAAATAATGTAAGGCAGGTCGCTTTTGTAGAAATACAAAAAAATCCAAAGAGCCAAAAAATGGATGCACAAGAAATGAGAAGAATAGCAAAATATTGTAACTGCCAGGGCAAGGAAATATATAGCAGACATTAACATTTAAAATTGTAATGGTGAAAATGGCTGCTTACCTAGCAATTACATAGAGGAAAATACATCAATGGTTGAAAACTCCATCACTGTTCATTGGCTGGTGTGATGCAAAATATAGGTACTTCTATACATATAAATTCATTGGCCTATTCTAGCCACGTTGTAAGGTGACATGCTTGCTCGTTAGCTCATGCACAGTGAAATCATTTCCATTCTCAAGCACCACAATTGGACAGAAGCATTAGACACATTTATCAGCCAGAACTACTTTTTTGTTTGGTTGCTCCAGGGGGAGTAGATGTGGAGAGAACAATTACAGAGATCTTGACCAATCATCATTGTGAGATGTGACAGTGAGACACATAAAATATAACTCTTAAGACAATGTCCTATTAACCTCAGCGTGTGGCACCACCATACTGTTCTCATCATTGCAAACTTCTTACCATCAGTTCATGTTGCAACCCCATTGTTGAAAAATTACTTGCATGTCCTTCCTGTTCTCATGAGTTCAAGTTCATCTGTTCTGTCTGTGACCTTATGCACTGAGGCTTAGCTGCTTGCAAGCTTGCTCTTTTGCAGTGTCACAAATGTGTATATGTGTTCATATACCTAGAAGTGTTTGTGACATGTCCGTTGACATAAACTTGTCTTTGTTTATTGCTACATTCATTTGGTACAAAATAGGGGTGAGCTGTTATAATGATTACTGGATCTCATGTTTGTTTGCTTGTTTGTTTATTGATTTTGTAGGGCGCACCAAACCCGTAGGTAACTGGGCGCAGCATAGCGTATGAATACTTGAAGCGTGTTACAAGGATATAGTTGCACAATGAGGTAGTTACAATATCATGACAGGTATTCATAATTGAAGTTTGTTACATGAAATATAGTTACACAAAGAAGTAGTTACAGAGAAATACTTGAAGATTAGGTGAGTTAGGCAGGATAATGGTACATTACTGATAGGATCGGGTCGGTTATATGTCATTAGAGCACAACCAGTTCAGTGTGTTACGCCTGAAGCTCAGGTATGATTGATCAACTCTAAGTGTAAGGGGTAGGGCGTTCCAGGATTGGGCGGCTTTCACCGGGAAGCAATTGCCTCCAGATTCTTTCAGCTTGAATCAAGCTATCTTAAGGCAAAAGGCATTGGTAGTTCTAGTGGGGCAGATGGATGTTTTCCTGACCATTCTCTCCATTAGGTAGGGTAGTGCTGTGTTGTTGGGACATTTGTAGCTCAGGGAGATAGTTTTGAGTAAACTTCCATCGTTGATCTTTAGCCAGTGGTGCTCCCTTCTCATTCTGGAGACATGTTCTCTATTCGGGATGTTCAAGGCTTTTCTAATGGCATTATTATGAAGGATTTGTATTTTGTCCAGGATATACTTGTTGGCCCCTAAGTATAAGGTGTTGTAGTAACCCAATTTTGACATTATTAAGGCATTCACAATGGTGATACATTGGCCCTCATTACGACCCTGGCGGAGTGGGTTTACGCCAGCGTTATTCGCGGCGGACCCGTCCGCCCTACTACGAGTTCCCGTAGCGCCATGGAGCCTTTCTCCGCCTGGTTTTTCCGGGCGGAGAAATCCATGGCGCTACGGGACCTTGTTGTTAATTGCGCCACCGTATTTTACGGTGGCGTAATTAACGCCTTCCCCACTCCCATTATACCCTATGGGGCAAAAATGGGAATGGGGAAGGGTAAAATGGGGATTGGGGATTTACCGCCCCGCCAAGGTCGGAATGGGGCGGAAAATCCGCCAACCCCCATGGCGCTATCGGCAGCTTTCCGCCGTGCTCCATGGTGCATTTTGCACCGCGATTTCCGCCAGGGTCGTAATGAGGGCCATTGTGTTTTGGATAAGAATGGCCTGCAAGCTCTGATAAGTTTGCAGGTGTAGGCTGTAGATGACGCCATGGAATGTACCTTTTTTTTAGGGTAAGGGTGGAATCCAAGTAAAATCCTAAGGTTTTAACTTCCCTGGCTACCTTGATGATATTTCCATCTATATTGAAGGCGGAGTAGGAAGGATTACATTTTTTTAAGCTAGAGTTTGAGCCGAGGATCAGGATTTCTGTTTTGTCATCAGTCAGGCAGGGGCCATGGGATGCCATCCATGCCTGAATGAGGAGGTATACTTTATTTACCAAGGCCTTATCTTTGTCATAATTGCCCGAAAGGAGAATGAGGATCGGAGAGTCATCTGCAAAATCTGTATAGATGAGAACCAGTCTTTCCAATTTGTCAAATAGGGGCTTGGTTAATTATACATGGCTGGCGATAGACAGGAGCCCTGCGGGAGGCTGCATGTGGTTTGGATGGGGTCAGAAGATGCTGATGAAAAGAAAACTTGCATTGTTCTGTTATCGAGTAAGGACTGAGCCCATGCTATAGCGCTCGTGGAAAAATGGACAGCCGTTGCCAGGAGTTTACATAGTACTCCATGGTCCACCAGGTCAAAGGCCGCTGACAAATCCAAGAGGAGTAATATGGTGGTTTTCCCTTGGTCCCTGAGTTCATCAATTTGCGTTTTCAAGTCGATAAGTGTCATTTCCGTACCGTGTTTAGGTCTAATACTGGATTGACATGAGCCAGGAAGGTGGTTGGTTTTTAGGTATTTCTGAATTTGCACGTATGCAACTCTGTCAATGATTTTAAGGAGGAAGGGCACCACAGTAATGAGACTGTAATTGGTAGGAATAGAGGGGTCCAAAGTTTGTTTTTTGAGCAGAGGTAGTACCCATGACTGTTTTAAATTGCTTGTGATGGTGTTAGTTGTAAAAGAGGCACTGATCAATTTAGACATGAAGGGTGCTAGGTCTCTTTAATTATTTGGACGGGGCAATTGTCACCCTGACAGTTGGATGGTTTCAAGGAAAGAATGTTTTTTTTTCTGTATCCAAGATAGAAACTTTAGTGAAGCTGAATGGTTCAGGACTGCTAGTGGACTTGGCGGGGTTAGTGATTTGGGGTATGGTGTGTTGTAGAGAGGCTTTTTTTATTGGCAATCTTAGTTTAAAGTGTGGATATTTTGTTGTTTAGCGCATTCTGAATGCTGGTGCACCAGAGTTTATCCTTCGGTGCAGTGTCTGAGGGAGGGCAGGGTGATTCCAGTTCCCAGAGGATCAGGATGAGTTCCTTTGTGTTATAACTGGCATTGGAAATCCTTGCGTTGTAGAGGTCTTTTTTGGTGCAGATTATTTATTTTTTGTAAGTGTTGGCAAAGTTAGTCAATGTGGTCTTGTTTTCCTCCGATGAGGTGTGGCACCATAAGGATTCTAAGTTCCTTTCCTGTAGTCTAAGGTCCTTGAGGTGATGGGTGAACCACTTATTGAGGTGTGCTTGTTGTTTACTTTTGTGAAGTGTGAGCGGAGCAATAGCGCCTAGGGTATTAGCCATGGTATTGTTAAATACTTCAAACAGAAGTTTAGGGAAGGAAGGATGAGGGGGAGCAGCTTGTCTGGTAAAATGTTCTTTTAACATCTGGTTGGAAGAGGTGGGGCCATAGTAGTGTCTGTATCTAATGTGAGTGAGAAATCAATCAGTGGTGGTCAGTCCATGGTTGTTGGGTTACTTTGGTGATCTTAGTCTCACAATTCAGGTCCGCCACCCAGTCCAGGGTCCTCCCTTTGGTGTGAGTTGGCACAAGGTCTTTTTGGGATAGTCCATATTCTGATAGGGTCGTGGCAAGTGCCTGGGCATGTTTATCCTCTGTTTCATTAAATCCCAGATTAAAGTCTCCTAGAATGAGTAATTGCGAGGAGTCCTTAGCATTATTGACAAGAAGGCTGGACATGTCCTCATTGAATGTGTCCATAGAGCCTAGGGGTCTATATATCAGAAAGATGGTTATAGTGTGGCAGTTAGAGATAGGCATTTTAGAAATGAGTAATTCACAGGATTTAACTGGTGGTGGAGGCAGGAGTCTCATAGCAAGATTAGCATTTGCGATAATGGCTAGGCCACCTCCTCTAGAATTAGATCTGTCTGTTCTCAGCATTTGGTAACTCTCGGGAATTGCCAATGGGAGGGCAGGGTCTGACACATCATGCAAACAGGATTCAGTAACTGCTAGGAAGTCAAGATTATGTGAAGTTAACAGGTCTGCTATTTCTGTGGCATGTGCCCCAAGGGATCTTGCATTGATTAGCTCTCCCGTTATAGTGGAGATATTTTTTAGATCCTGAAGTTTGGTGAGATCAGATTTAGGATGGGCAGTAAGTTTCACATTGGATGGATTGTGGGAGACGTGGGTTGGGGTTTTGGGCATGGTCTTATAGGCTGGTCTATCATGAAGTATAAAATGCTTGGCATTGTTTTAGTCGCTAGTTTGTTGATTGGCACTGGATCTAGGTTCATAAAGACGGGGTAGTCTAGCTCAGAGTCTATTATTTCTGTCAGAAGGCTGGCAAGGTGGGTGCTTATTAGGTGGCATTGTTGTAGTAGAGCTTTGCTTGTAGATGATGGGTAAGGTCAGTAGTAGGAGTGGTGTCAGTAACATGCTCGAAGGTATAGTTATGAACTGTCACGAGAAGTGCTATATAGGTGCTATACAGGATTAACCTGAGCATGAGTTGCGAGGGTGGGCCTAGCGGATGTGGTAGTATGCTAGTCTGGTATGGGCTATGGGCTATTTAGCAGAGGTGGGTAGCTATGGGCTATTCAAAAAAGGAAAAAGGCTACTGGGCGTAGGCTAGTCAACTAGGGCTAAGCATAGGTATATCTAGTCAGGGCATAGGTTATCTGGTGGTCGCTAGTCGGTTGTAGGCACCGGTAGCTGGGCGTAGGCATAGGGAACTAGAGCTGCTACGGTGTACACCTGAGGCCACCTAGGCGTGGGCGTATACGGAGGCTACTTAGGCTCTTGAGCGCAGGCATGGACAGAGGCTACTCATGCATATACATGGGCTGCTCAGTTTTAGACATTGGCATAGACATTACAACTTTAGAAAAGTTCAGTCATAAGCATGGGCAACTCAATCATCGACATTATCATAGGCATGGCATTTTAGGCAGTTTCAGGCATAAGCATGGTCAACTCAGACGTAGGTAAAGATTACTTGTGTGTGTACATAGTCAGAGGCACAGGCTAATAGACTATTCAGTCAAAGGGTATCAGCATAGATAAGGCTGCCAAGGATTCTCCTACTCACATGTGGGTATGCCGTGGGTAACTCATAAATGTATATAGGCTACTCCTTTATATGCAATATCATAGATGTGTACCAGTTTAGACAACTTCAGACACTAGTTTAGACAGCTTCGTCAAAACATAGTCAAGCTAACGCATTGGTACGGGGTACTCATACGTGGGCCTAGGCCACGGCCCCGGGTGCTTAAAGGAAAGGTACAGGTCACACATGTAACAGTGCGATCAATTTAGTCTAGGGGTTCTAGTGTAGGGGCAGTGGTGCTCATGTAAGGTATTGGTTAATGAATGGTCCCTATCACCTCTGCATCCACGTGGTGTAAGTTATGTACAAGCTTCTGTATTGTTTATTAATTACCAATTGGGGCTACTCTGTGGATTATGGTGCATTGCATAACTGTTTCATTACCAGGGAGAACTCTGCATGTGCAATTTACCCTACAGGGGGCAGTGTTGTGCTAGGAATGTTCTAGCTCGGCGACCATGCATCTTCCTATCTTGTTGCTTGACTCATGCCAATTTTTAAACTTCCATAAGTTGCATTTGGATGTTCTGCTTAGGGACATACATTGTTATAACTCTCTGGAATATTGTTGTGGGAACTCGGCAGATTGAGGTGTCCTGGCCATTCAGTGCACAGTGTCTTGTCCTTTTACTCTGGGGCCTAGTATCTTTTCTTGTTTCTCTTGTGTGACTTCAATCCTGCATCCAAAACCCTGGCAAAGTGTTCCCCCCCCCTTGCATTGACCAATAATTGGATGGCATTTAAGCTTTGGCTGTGTGAATTTTTGCAACTTGAAATGTGTATGCCTTTCTGCAAGGGGCTGTCTAATGTTCTCTATTGTGGGGTGATGGAGAGTTTGTTGTGCTTCAAGACAAGCTAACTAGATCTAATTATGCTCAGCTCCTCTTCACAATTAAAGGCAGTGCTCTTGTCCTTGCACATGTCATTGATGTCGACCCATCCTTGCCGGCCCTCAATCTTTTCAGCCGTCGGTGTTGAGTAGGTTACTGTGTGGGGCCCAGTGAAGCGCTCGTCTTTCCACTTCCTAAAGTGTTTTTTTTTTATGTACACCATGTCGGCTGGGTAGAGAAATACTGCTTGCGGTAATTGTTCTCTTTGATCACTTGTTTGCCTTGTTTGAGCGCTCATCCTTGTCTGCAGGAATATATATTGAAGCAATTTTGTGAGTTCTGTGACATACGTATCAAACTCTCCCCCAAAATGCTAGAAGAGGATTGAACATCAGAGATTGTACATGAGGGAGGTATAGGTGAATACATTATCTGCCCTGTAACAATCTCATGAAGAGTGAGATGATCTCCTCCTTGTGAATCACGCAAACCAAAAAGTGCAAAAGGCAAGCAGTGCAACCAGGATTTTCCAAGCACTTACATAAGCTTAGCTAAGTGCATTTTTAGCTGGCCATTAATCTTTTCTACCAAGCAGTTGGCTTGTGGGTGGTCAACCATGCATAATTTATGCCTTATCCCCAACAGGGCTGTGATTTGAAAATGTACATACAACTACAAACATGTACCTGTAATAGGTGCATCTCTCTTGCATGTCGACATAGTTAATATTCAAGTGCCAGAAGGGTCCCTCCGTTCACAGCAAATGTTACCCACACAACTCTTAAAGTGCGACCTTGCAGGAATGTATGGCATATCATGCAGTTATTTATACATTTTGAAACATTCTCATATAAATTTGGCACAAACCAGTCTTCACTTGTCCCCAAAACCTGCATGCTCTTTCGATACATGGGCAGAGTAGTGAAGTTGTTCTAGTGCCACTTTCAACAACAATTTCGCCATTACCACCTTTGTGCTATCATGCTGCCACATTAAATCTGTTGGGTACAAAGAACATCCTCTTCTCTTCCACAACTCCTTTTCATCATCTGCTGCTTCTCCCTGCAATTCTATTATTTGTGCTATTGGGATTGCATTGAAATAATCTGGCAATACATATTTTTCCTGACAGTTTTTTATCAACGCCATAAGGGGTATGTTTTTCTCATCACCAGGGAACAGCACATATGTCCTTTTTGGCAGATATGCTGCTTCTTTTGCAGCTTTGTCTGTATTTGTGTTGCCTAATTAAATAAAATGCTGCCTTCATGTGTGGGCCTTGAACTTTATTAAAGTCAATTCTACTGGAAATGGTAACACTTCTAATAGCTAACTCAATAATGCTGCATGCTATACTGGTGTTCAATCACTAATTTTGAACCCTCTCTTTTCCCACCTTGCCAGCCCTGAATGCACAGTAGATGTTATGTATGCAGTCGGAAAGATGTTAACTGCATGACTCTCAGACATGTTTAGTGCCAAAATGTGTGCCACTAATTCTGCTGCTTGCGCAGAGTAGTGAGCTGGCAATTGTCTCTGTGAATAAACTACCAACTCCTCTCCCTGTTGTATTCCGGGTTTCTGTACCACCACAGCGGAACCAGAATGCCTTTGTCCCATACCTCAGTCAATATGTAAGCTTCCATCAATGAAAATCATGCCCCCCCTTTAACCACTTCCTCTTTTACCAGGGGCTTACATTCATTAATGTCTATGCATGCCACACAATCATGTACGTAATCTCCCTCCTCAATTTTTTCTGCAATGAACTCTGCTTGGTTTATTGTTCTTCACCTCACCACTTCTATTCCAGGGTTTGTCAGTATTATTTCATACACTGAGGAACTCAGAGTTGTCAAAGTTGATTTGGTCCTTTCTAGTATTGCTAACAGTGCATGTTCCACATCCAGAATACAGGGCCAGCATAGTAATTGTGGAAGCTTTCTTAATTGTGAATGCAGCAGCAAGTGCTTGCTCTCATGGGATGTGTCCCTGCATTACTGGATCTAGAGATACACTGTAATAGGCTAGTGGTTTGTGTCCCTGTCCCTACTTTTGTGTCAGTACAGCAGTCATAATCTTACCATCTGAATGGGAAAACAAGTGAAACTTCTCTTTGTAATTGGGCTTAGCCAATACTGGTGCATGTGCTAACTCGTGTTTGAGTTCATCAACATTTATACACATTTCACTATCCATTTTATGGAGGGGTTCTATGTCAGAAATCCAAATATACCAATTTTGCAGAATCCCTCTCAAAAGCAGGGCAAAAACCTCACATATCCCATCTATGGCCAGACTTTGAACCTTGTACTTGGTCATTGGGAGCCAAGGCATGTAGAAAACCATGCCCAAGAAAGCACAGTGTGTGAAGACCCTCTACTTACTCACCTAAGCACTGAATGGCCACAAACAGCCCAAGTTCTATATATGCGAAAACTACAAGGAAATACAGGCACATTTAACTAGAGGGGAATTTCATCCATTACTTCCTTGGGCGCAGATGCCCACTCCGTACTTCCTGGAGGTTCCTGACTCCTTGGAAGGCATTTTAAGGTAATGGTTATATTGGTGTGTGAGGCAGGAATCCTCTTATGCTGAGGCTGTGCATTGATGGGAGTGCATTGATGGGAGTTCTTTTGTATAATTCAGCCTTTGACTAGCCTTCCCACCCTGGGGTGCAATTACTGTGTACTATTACGAGGGCATCATGCAAATGTTAAGTCAAATCAGGGGTGTTTGTTCTAGTTAACAGATTAGATTTCCAGGTCTACCTTCTGGACTTTTCTCCTTGTTTAGTGGGTTGCTACCTGGTGTCTTAGGCTACTTAAAAAGCGCTGTAAAATTAGACATGTAAAGCAAAACATTATAATGAAACCAAAACATAATATACCATGACCTTCCCAGCTAGCATAACAGGAAACTGGCATCATATTCTCCCTCCTTCCCAAAAGGATTCAATCAGTACATATTGTAACACTCAAGTAGATTCTAGTTAACATAACTCTGGCTTTGGGCAAAGAACACTTTGATCACAGCAGAGCAACACATTACAAGCATGTTTCTACAGTTTAAAAAATGACATGGCCTAACATAACATATCACTGTGTAGCATACCAAACATAATTCAGTGTAGCACTTCAAAAAAGAGCTGGGTATAGATAATATAGCTCCGCACAGGAACATAGCAAAACAATCAAACAAAAACACACAAACTCTGTCCAGACTAACCTTCTGCTGCTCTTGGTTTGACTGATTTTAAAATGAAATGCCAGCACTTTTGTGGGCAAAGGCCCTGGGTCATCAAAGGCAAGGAACTCCACCCCTGACATCCTTCCTTTGCCAAGCCATTTCTCTTTCCTTTCATTAAGAGTTGTGATTCCTCCTTCGATTATGAGTTGTTTTTCTCTCACTTGGTTAGAGGGAGGGATATTTGGGTGCTTTTTGGTGGGCGAGTGTTGGCTCATCCTTTGAACCAACTGGTGACTTCCTTAAATGGAGTTTCTTTATTCTTTTATTTATTCAATGAAGCATGCTTATTCCACTGTTTAAAAAATGTGTTGCGCTTGATCCGCATTGCTATCACCCAATTGCGGTCATAGAGTTCTCTAATAAGATGTTTGAAGGATGTCTGGTGTCGAGATTGGAATAGTGGGTCTCGGACAATCAACTCCTCACAGATACTGAGGGTGGCTTCTCCAACATAGACCAATGCATGCTGCTTAACGTGATTGTGGCGAAATACACTAGAAAGAGAAATAGCCAAATCTCTACCACCTTCCTGGACTTGTCAAAAGCCTTTGACTCAATAAATCAAAACCTATTATGGAAAAGGCTTGATTGGAACAGTTTCTCAGCTGGTGTTCTTCAACTAATACAACTGATGCGGGCAGGTGCTCAAGAGCACATGAAAATGCAAGGGATTTTAGCACAAACAACTGGGTAAAGGAAGGGTGCTCCTTCCCCCACTTTTATTTTATCTGTTTTTATATGATTTTAATCCACATAATGCTTTACGAAGGATAATCCTCCACTCCTAAATTAAACTCAATTCAACACTTTGCTTTAAATTGATGACACGGTCTTATTGAGTCTTACCCCAGGAGGGTTACAGCAGATCTTAAGCTATGCTAACTCCTTTTTTAATGGCCACAGTCTGAAATGGAACCTGTGTCGGAAAGAGAGAAACAGATATACAGTAGAGCGAGAGAGATAGACATAGAAATAATGTAAGCCAGATCCCTTTTGTAGCAATACAAAATAATCCAAAGAGCCAAAAAATGGATGCACAAGATATGAGGAGAACAGCAAAATATTGTAACTGCCAGGGCAAGGAAATATCTAGCAGACATTAACATTTAAAATTGTAATGGTGAAAATGGCTGCTTACTTAGTAATTACATAGAGGAAAATACATCAATGGTTGACAACTCCATCACTGTTCATTGGCTGGTGTGATGCAAAATATCGGTACTTCTATACATATAAATTCATTGGCCTATTCTAGCCACGTTGTAAGGTGACATGCTGGCTGGTTAGCTGATGTACAGTGAAATCATTTCCATTCTCAAGCACCACAATTGGACAGAAGCATTAGACACATTTATCAGCCAGAACTACTTTTTTGTTTGGTTGCTCCAGGAGGAGTAGATGAGGAGAGAACAATTACAGAGATCTTGACCAATCATCATTGTGAGATGTGACAGTGAGACACATAAAATATAACTTTTAAGACAATGTCATATTAACCTCAGCGTGTGGCACCATCATACTGTTCTCATCATTGCAAACTTCTTACCATCAGTTCATGTTGCAACCCCGTTGTTGAAAAATTACTTGGTGTCCTTCTTGTTCTCATGAGTTCAAGTTCATCTGTTCTGTCTGTGACCTTATGCACTGAGGCTTAGCTGCTTGCAAGCTTGCTCTTTTGCAGTGTCACAAATGTGTATATGTGTTTATACGCCTAGAAGTGTTTGTGACATGTATGTTGACATAAACTTGTCTTTGTTTATTGCTACATTCATGTGGTACAAAATAGGGGTGAGCTGTTATAATGATTACTGGATCTCATGTTTGTTTGCTTGTTTGTTTATTGATTTTGTAGGGCACACCAAACCCGTAGGTAACTGGGCGCAGCATAGCGTATGAATACTTGAAGCGTGTTACAAGGATATAGTTGCACAATGAGGTATTTACAATATCATGACAGGTATTCATAATTGAAGTTTGTTACATGAAATATAGTTACACAAAGAAGTAGTTACAGAGAAATACAAGAAGAATAGGTGAGTTAGGCAGGATAATGGTACATTACTGATGGGATCGGGTCAGTTATATGTCATTAGAACGCAACCAGTTCAGTGTGTTACACCTAAAGCTCAGGTATGATTGATCAACTCTAAGTGCAAGGGGTAGGGCGTTCCAGGATTGGGCGGCTTTCACCGGGAAGCTATTGCCTCCAGATTCTTTCAGCTTGAATTTAGCTATTTTAAGGCAAAAGGCATTGGTAGTTCTAGTGGGGCAGGTGGATGTTCTCCTGACCACTCTCTCCATTAGGTAGGGTAGTGCTGTGTTGTTGGGACATTTGTAGGTCAGGGTGATAGTTTTGAGTAAACTTCCATCGTTGATCTTTAGCCAGTGGTACTCCCTTCTGATTCTGGAGGCATGTTCTCTATTCGGGATGTTCAAGGCTGTTCTAAGGGCATTATTTTGAAGGATTTGTATTTTGTCCAGGATATACGTGTTGGCCCCTAAGTATAAGGTGTTGCAGTAACCCAATTTTGACATTATTAAGGCATTCAGAAGGGTGATACAGCTTGTTTTGGACAAGAATGGCCTGCAGGCTCTGATATGTTTGCAGGTGTAGGCTGTAGAAGACGCCATGGAATGTACCTTTTTTTTAGGGTAAGGGTGGAATCCAAGTAAAACCCTAAGGTTTTAACTTCCTTGGCTACCTTGATGATATTTCCATCTATATTGAAGGCGGAGTAGGAAGGATTACATTTTTGTAAGCTAGAGGTTGAGCCGAGGATCAGGATTTCTGTTTTGTCGTCAGTCAGGCAGGGGCCATGGGATGCCATCCATGCCTGAATGAGGAGGTATACTTTATTTACCAAGGCCGTATCTTTGTCATAATTTCCCGAAAGGAGAATGAGGATCGGAGTGTCATCTGCATAATCTGTATAGATGACAACCTGTCTGTCCAATTTGTCAAATTGGGGCTTGGTAAATTTTTTTAAATTTTTTTTTATTTTTTATTTATTGTGCATTAGCCAAAGTATATGACTTTTTACACTGTTCTTTACATATAAAACATTTCACAAAAAGAAAATTCCAGAAAAAACAGACAACAATACATATTTTGTCTAAAAACATTTGAACCAATGAGAATTAAAAAAAAAGATTAGAACTAAAACATTAATAAAACGTACAACTCCCATCCCGGTTCCCTTTGATAGTTATCTAGCTTTAGATCTCTCATTAGTCTTACCATTTCTGCTGTTAGGAATGTTTCAGTACCAGAAGAAGCTCTGGACCAAAATTCCTCCGTATCTAACCAGCTGATATCGTGTACAAATCTTCTCAATCTAGAAATTCTCATCTCCCTTGTACCAGTACACTTAATTACCAGATGTTTTAGTGTTTGACATACATTGGCATCACATTTTATGCAACAGTTCCCAGATTTAATCAAATCTCTGGCTGATTGGATTTCCAGGGTAGGTAGTAAATTAAGTCTAAACCTCAGAAAGATTTCCCTGGAGCATGGATCTGGATATTTTTCCAGATATGGGGGAAGACTTGTCCTTTTTCTACCCATACTGGAGAATGATTGTGATAATTTTGTCATCCTCATTCTTTCTTCGGTGGTCACCCAATCCCACCTTTTCAGACTACCTTTCACTTTCATTGGGTATTGGATCAACATATCTGTTGTACAGTCTGAACTGTTTAATAGATCTTGACATTTCAGTCTTAACTTTTCAAGAAATATATTAGTATTATCATGGAGCAGGATGGACAGATCCTCGTATAGAGAATCCTTTATAGGAACCAACAGGGACCTATATTGGGAAATCCATTTCCACTCCAGCCACGATCTTAAAGAAGAGAGCCCCAATTCATACCTCACAGAGGCAATTGGAACACAATTTGGAAGAGATAGTATTGATTTCCAGAGTTTTGATTCAATCAAGTCCCAATTTACATCCAATGCGAGTAGATTTGTATCCATACTATACAGAATGATCGGGACCACCTTTGTTATATAGAATTTTATCAATGGGAGTATCGAAATTTTGCAGAATTTCATTTTTATCCTTTTCATCTGTGCCCCAATTTAAGGGTCTTTAAATTAATCATTTCTAATAAATGACTCTTAGTCGGGTAGGATTTAATTGTGTCTCTGAAATATTTTAGCTCAGAGACTATCTCAATTTTTCTATCGTCCAATTCCCACGAGTAGTTCTTGATTATTTTTTTTTCGGATGTTTAAATATAAGGATCCTTGATTTCTCTGGATTAATCTTAAGATCATTCTTTTGGGCATATAGGTCAAGTTTATGCAACAATCTCTGAAGGCCGACCTGTGAGTGGTCCAGTACCACCACATCATCTGCATAGGCTAACCAATTAATTTTGGTTAAAACTATCCGTGGAGGTATTAGGCCACTATCATTCAGATCCATTCCTAAATCAGCTAAGAAGAGAATAAAAAAGAGAGGCTCTACCAAACAACCCTGGCGTACCCCTCTCTCAACCCCTATTGGGGTGTCAATAGCCCACTTTTAGAAATTCTTACTCTCATTCTAGTATTTTGATGGAGTTCAACTAGAATAGAGAGCAAGCATGATGGAACTCCCCAAGCATAAAATTTCTTCCACATAAGTGATCGATTGACCGTATCAATGGCTTGGGTGAGATCAATCCAAGCTCCGAAGAGGGATTTACCATGCTTGTTTCCCACATCTCCATTTAGACAGCTAAGAGTCAGACCATTCAAGGAGGTAGATAGTCCTTTTCTGAAGCCAGTTTGTTGTTTCGGAATTATACCATTTGATTTGGCCCAATCTTCTAGCTCCCTTAGAATTAGGCCTACAAAGATTGTGATTGAATTTTTCCAAGACTCCGGGAGCCGATATGTTCTAATAATTTGATCAAAAAGTAGTTTAAGCAGATGGGCCCACAGTGAGGGATTCATTTTCAATGTCCAATTACTCAGCCCATTTGGCCCTGCCGCTCTCGAAGTAGAGGAACTCTTTATTAAAAGTTCTATATCAGCTTCAGTATATGAGAGTGACCAGTGAGCTGATTCCCAATTACTATCTAAATCGGAGCCTACAGCCCCGTATACCCTCGAGAAGTGATCCACCCATAAATGTTCTTGTATTACAGAAAATTGGTTTCCCACCTGCTGATCTTGCTTGGCTCCTAAAATAGCCCAAACATTTCTTGAGTTTCTCTGACTCATTACCCTTAACATATCTTCGCCATCTCGCTGGAAAATAATTGACCTGAAAGATCTCTTGCAATTTCTATATTCATTATTAATGGAGATTAACACACTCTCAAACGATTTCCTATCGAGATTCGCTCTTCCTAACTCCATTTTTTTAGATCTTATAACTCTCTTCTGTTGCAATATCTGTATGCTTATGAAACGATTTACGAATTTGGTTATTTTATTTCTGAGGATCCAAAACCATTAGAAACAGATGAAAATTAGATGGACGACATGTATCATACATTCGCAAATCCGAGACATCAGCTACCATATTTTGCAATTTGTTAGTCAAACATTTCCCACTTTTATCAAATTTTCAAATACAGTTACCAGCCAAATTCACATTCAATTGATCTGTATATGTGGAAAAAGTTGTGGACAATTTAACATAAATTACTAACTTAAGCATAGCATGGTCATCAGCATTTCCATCCTCTGCCAATAGAGTAGCACAGTTTTCATAAATATTGTTAGAGGCAAAAAAATAATCAATTGTAGAAAATGCTGGGCCCCTATTCCAAGTAGGGTTACTCGGGATATCTCCCCAAGTATTTCCATTAAGCATCCAAAAATCCCAACCTTTCATAAAATTAACCCACATTATCCCATCTTACGTCTGATGATGAGTTTTTCCTGTGGCTTGATCTTTTGTTGTTAGACATTGGATTTCAAGTCTCCAGCTATTAGTATATCGTCCATAGGAAATCTGGATAACATCTCGACCAAAAGATCAGAGAGTTGTGATAGAAAATCCAAGAGGCCAAACTGACTAGGATTCCAATATAAATTTACCAAAATCCAATTCTGGCCCTTATTTAAGGGTTTCAATTCCAATATCACTATCAGAATCCCCCGTTTCACATTTGATAACACACTGATTTCATAGTCAGCATTATTTTTACAACTTATCATCAGCCCCCCCGAAGGTCTCCCTCCATCTGACATTGCTGCTATTTGTTGGTACATAGGGGCTTGGTAAATTATACATGGCTGGCGATAGACAGGAGCCGTGCTGGAGGCTGCATGTGGTTTGGATGGGGTCAGCAAATGCTGAAGCGAAAACTTGCATTGTTCTGTTATCGAATAAGGACTGAACCCATGCTATAGTGCTCGTGGAAAAATGGACAGCTGTTGCAAGGTGTTTACATAGTACTCCATGGTCCACCAGGTCAAAGGCCGCCGACAAATCCAAGAGGAGTAACATGGTGGTTTTCCCTTGGTCCCTGAGTTCCTCACTTTGCATTTTCAAGTTGATAAGTGTCATTTCCGTAATGTGTTTAGGTCTAAAGCTGGATTGACATGAGCCAAGAAGGTGGTTGGTTTGTAGGTATTTCTGAATTTGCACGAATACAACAGTCAATGATTTTAAGGAGGAAGGGCACCGTAGTAATGAGTCTGTAATTGGTAGGAATAGAGGGGTCCAAAGTTTGTTTTTTGAGCAGAGGTAGTACCCATGACTGTTTTAAATTGCTTGTGACGGTGTTATTTGTAAAAGAGGCATTGATCAATTTAGAAATGAAGGGTGCTAGGTCTCTTTAATTATTTGGGCGGGGCAATTGTCACCCCATTGTTTATCCTTTGATGCAGTGTCTGAGGGAGGTGAGGGGGATTCAAGTTCCCAGAGGATCAGGAAGAGTTCCTTTGTGTTAGAACTGGCATTGGAAATCCTTGCGTTGTAGAGGTCTTTTTTGGTGCAGATTATTTCTTTTTTGTAAGTGTTGGCAAAGTTAGTTAATGCAGTCTTGTTTTCCTCTGATGGGGTGTGGCACCATAAGGATTCTAAGTTCCTTTCCTGTAGTCTAAGGTCCTTGAGGTGAGGGGTGAACCACTTATTGAGGTGTGCTTGTTGTTTACTTTTGTGAAGTTTGAGCGGATCAATAGTGCCTAGGGCATTAGCCATGGTATTGTTAAATACTTCAAACAGAAGAGTGGGGCCAGTGTGGTTAAGGAGGGAGTTTAGGGAGGGAAGGATGAGGGGGAGCAGCTTGTCTGGCATAATGTTCTTTTTACATCTGGTTGGAAGAGGTGGGGCCATAGTAGTGTATGTATCTAATGTGAGTGAGAAATCAATCAGTGGTGGTCAGTCCATGGTTGTTGGGTTACTTTGGTGATCTTAGTCTCACAATTCAGGTGAGTTGGCACAAGGACTTTTTGGGATAGTCCATATTCTGATAGGGTCGTGGTAAGTACCTGGGCATGTTTATCCTCTGGTTCATTAAATCCCCTTAAAGTCTCCTAGAATTAGTAATTGCGAGGAGTCCTTAGCATTATTGACAAGAAGGCTGGACATGTCCTCATTGAATGTGTCCATAGAGCCTGGGGGTCTATATATCAGAAAGATGGTTAGAGTGTGGCAGTTAGAGATAGGTATTTTAGAAATGAGTAATTCACAGGATTTAACTGGTGGTGGAGGCAGGAGTCTCATAGCAAGATTATCATTTGCTATAATGGCTAGGCCACCTCCTCTAGAATTAGGTCTGTATGTTCTCAGTATTTGGTAACTCTCAGGAATTGCAATGAGAGGGCAGGACCTAAAGCATCATGCAACCAGGATTCAGTAACTGCTAGGAAGTCAAGATTATCTGAAGTTAATAGATCTGCTATTTCTGTGGCATGTGCACCAAGGGATCTTGCATTGATTAGCTCTCCCGTTATAGTGGAGGTATTTTTTAGATCCTGAAGTTTGGTGAGATCAGATTTAGGATGGGCAGTAAGTTTCACATTGGATGGATTGTGGGAGACATGGGTGGGGTTTTGGGCATGGTCTTATAGGCTGGTCTATCATGAAGTATAAAATGCTTGCCTTTGTTTTAGTCGCTAGTTTGATGATTGGCACTGGATCTGATCTAGGTTCATAAAGACGGGGTAGTCTAGCTCAGAGTCTATTATTTCTGTCAGAAGGCTGACAAGGTTGGTGCTTTTTAGGTGGCATTGTTGTGGTAGAGCTTTGCTTGTAGATGATGGGTAAGATCAGTAGTAGGAGTGGTGTCAGTAACATGCTCAAAGGTATAGTTCTGGACTGTCACGAGAAGTGCTATATAGGTACTATAAAGGCTTAACCTGAGCTTGAGTTTGGAGGGTGGGCCTAGCGGATGTGGTAGTATGCTAGTCTGGTATGGGCTATGGGCTATTTAGCAGAGGTGGGTAGCTATGGGATATTCAAAAAAGGAGAAAGGCTACTGAGCGTAGGCTAGTTAACTAGGGCTAAGCATAGGTATATCTAGTCAGGACATAGGTTATCTGGTGGTCGCTAGTCAGTTGTAGGCACCGGTAGCTGGGCGTAGGCATAGGGAACTAGAGCTGCTACGGTGTACACCTGAGGCCACTTAGGCGTGGGCGCATACAGAGGCTACTTAGTCTCATGAGCATAGGCATGGACAGAGGTTACTCATGCATATACATCGGCTGCTCAGTTTTAGACATTGGCATAGAAATTACAACTTTAGAAGAGTTCAGTCATAAGCATGGGCAACTCAATCATGGACATTATCATAGACATGGCATATTAGGCAGTTTCAGGCATAAGCATGGGCAACTCGGACGTAGGTAAAGATTACTTGTGTGTGTACATAGTCAGAGGCACAGGCTAATAGGCTATTCAGTTGAAGGGTATCAGCATATATAAGGCTGCCAAGGATGCTCCTACTCACATGTGGGTATGCCGTGGTTAACTCATACATGTATATAGGCTACTCCGTTATAGGCATTATCATAGATGTGTACCAGTTTAGACAACTAGAGACATTAGTTTAGACAGCTTTGGCAAAACATAGTCAGCTAAGGCATTGGTAGGGGGTATTCATACGTGGGCCTAGGCCACGGCCCCGGTTGCTTAAAGGAAAGGTACAGGTCACACGTGTAACAGTGTAATCAGGTAGTCTAGTGGTTCTAGTGTAGGGGCAGTGGTGCTCATGTAAGGTATTGGTTAATGAATGGTCCCTATCACCTCTGCATCCATGTGGCGTAAGTTATGTACAAGCTTCTGTATTGTTTATTAATTACCAATTGGGGCTACTCTGTGGATTATGGTGCTTTGCATAACTGTTTCATTACCAGGGACAACTCTGCATGTGCAATTTACCCTAAAAGGGTCAGTGTTGTGCTAGGATTGTTCTAGCTCTGTGACCATGCATCTTCATATCTTGTTGCTTGACTCATGCCAATTTTTAAACTTCATTAAGTTGGATTTGTTTGTTCTGCTTAGGGACATACATTGTTATAACTCTCTGGAATATTGTTGCGGGAACTCGGCAGATTGAGGTGTCCTGGACAATCAGTGCACAGTGTCTTGTCCTTTTACTCTGGGGCCTAGTATCTTTTCTTGTTTCTCTTGTGTGACTTCACTCCTGCATCCAAAACCCTGGCAAAGTGTTTGCCCACCCCCTTGCATTGACCAATAATTGGATGGCATTTAACCTTTGGCTGTGTGAATTGTTGCAACTTGAAATTTGTTTGCCTTTCTGCAAGGGGCTGTCTAATGTTCTCTATTGTGGGGTGTTGGAGAGTTTGTTGTGCTTCAAGACAAGCTAACTAGATCTAATTATGCTGTTCTCGGCTCCTCTTCTCAATTGAAGGCAGTGCTCTTGTCCTTACACATGTCATTGATGTGGACCCATCCTTGCTGACCCTCAATCTTTTCGGCCGTCGGTGTTGAGTAGGTTACTGTGTGGGGCCCAGTGAAGTGCTCGTCTTTCCACTTCCTAAAGTGTTTTTTTTATGTACACCCTGGCTGCTGGGTAGAGAAATGCTGCTTGCAGTCATTGTCCTCTTTAATCACTTGTTTACCCTGTGAGAGCACTCTTCCTTGTCTTCAGGGATATATATTGAAGCAATTTTGTGAATTCTGTGACATACGTATCAAACTCTCCCCCAAAATGCTAGAAGAGTGTCGGGGGGAAATTCTGCCGGGGTCGGCCGGGCCGTCCGCAGACCTCCGGGCAGGGAGGCCCCAACTCCTCCCGTGTATCTCTCGGATCGAGACAGAGTATGAGGCACACACAAGGAGCAAGGTGACTTCTGCTGTTTATCAAACAAACGGCAGGGATGGGTCAAGGAGCGTACGCGTCCGTCCTGACACACACACAATCGTGGGGCTCGCAGGCCCTTTTTACTGTAGTATGACGCGCTACTTGCGTCACATCAGAAAGTTAACAAAAAACCTATCGACACTCGTAATTGGATGCTCGAGTGATAGGGTTAGTATAGAACACATATAGAGAGCGATGCTAATGGCTAAAGGGTAGTCAGGTGATATATCTGGGTTGTCCCTACAATTAGATACATGAGAATTGTTACATGAAGACTCCTGAGGATTGGCTAAAGCTATTGGCGTCAGTGATAGGAGCCCCATGTCCTGATTGGTGCACTCGTGAGCTCCCCAGCCTGGGATCACCGTTGTTCCCATCTCTCGGTGTACCTTTGGTTTGCAACAATGTTTCACTATGGGTACATGCAGACAATGTGAGGATTTATTCATAGCTGGAAGGCTGACCGCTCCCACAGTCGCAAATGTCCATTGTGCCTTTCAATTGTATCTACCTGCGTCTTGTGGCATGGGATCCAGACGCCTCTTCTCTCCTGGACTTGGCATCTCGTCAGGTTCGGCTTGGTCACGTGAGGCAGGACCGTGTTTGAGGCAGAATTCTGCACAATTAATATTGCTTTTCCACTGTGTGTCTGCTTTAATTTGTAGGTGTGACTTTAACGCTGGTACGCGGAGTGCGAGGTTGCAACATCGTGCCTTTGATGATTTGTTCATTGAATATGAGTTTGCAACATGACGACCTTGGCTAGTTGCTTCGCCAGGCTCATTCTTGCAGGATCAGCAACCTGACTTTAGCTTTGTTAACGTCCATGGGAACTCTTGCTTGAGGCCTACTTGGGCCTGGTGCATAAGCGATCCTTCTTCGTGCATGGGTACTTTTAGGTTATGGTGGCATATAGTTCCATGACCAATATTGTGTCTTCATTGTACTTCTCATGGTGGCCACTGGTTGCAAGGGAAGCGTGAGCAAGCTTCGTATAAGTTCATGACGCGTCTTGCGTTTCTGCATGCTAAAAGCCTATGTGAAAAA
This sequence comes from Ambystoma mexicanum, assembly GCF_040938575.1. Classification (NCBI taxonomy): domain Eukaryota; kingdom Metazoa; phylum Chordata; class Amphibia; order Caudata; family Ambystomatidae; genus Ambystoma; species Ambystoma mexicanum. The sequence goes on along the minus strand of NC_090937.1, from coordinate 422,596,807 downwards.
TAATAAAGATGCACGTCCGTGAATATGCCTGTCGCCTAGTCATAGCACTGAGTATATTCTTCGTGTAGATTGGTGTGGGAATGTCCAGTGTGTATATTTGTTCAGCTGTGCTTCCCGTTGTCTAGGTCGTCATGGCATCTCTAACGACGTGTAGATTTCAGTCTAGTTGGTCCGTGCCGCAGGTGTCGGCATGGCTAGTGCGGGCTGCTGGGCAGGCAGATGGACACATCCGTATGTTTCTGTACCAGGGTATTTGGTCGTCTGGTAAATGGACAAACTCTTCTCGTGGCGGGTGTCTGGGTCGTGACCCTTTAGGCCAAGCGCGAGAGGTGAAGGACGGGAGTCTGGTCTTCCATTCTCCCACTTCAGTCCCCCCTCTGGTCGACTTGTCGACCACAAACATATCCTTCTCGTTATCTCCTCTTACTCGCCAGATCTTAGTTATTCCTCCTAGATGTCCATAATGGTTTACATGATCCTCAAATGACCAATACATATATTCACAGGTTCCTCCAGGAGTACAGTATACCCATTTTCCTATGTAGCTTCTGGGGTTTCTTGGGTTCTCGATCTTCACTGATGGTGGATCCAGATGGTTGGTGATAATTTGAGTGCGCAATTTCTCCCTCTCCATTATTATCACGCCTGTATGTTGGCCGTCATCTGCTGGCATCAAGGGGTGCATACCCACCATTTCCAACAACTCGTCAGTGGTACGTGCTTTCCGGGCCTTCCAAAATCTAATTATGATCAGCGTAGCTCCAGCCAAGATTGTGCAACCCACTATTATTTTCAGTCCATCTGACAGCCAAGATGGCATCCAAGACCATAATAGTGAAAACCAGCTCTTATCCTTGTTTACACCGCTACTTTCATCCACCATTTTGGAATGCAACTGGGCCAATTGTGAAACTGCTTCAGTCAGTGTACCATTGTCAGCATCGTTGGCGGGTGTAAACGTGCAGCATGATTGTCCTATCTTTGCACAAACTCCTCCTTCCATTGCTGTCAGCAGGTCCAGTACATATCTGTTCTGGAGTGCTACCATCCTTATAGCTCGTAGCTCCTCCTTTATTGCGTTAAACCCATTTACTGTAGAATTGATGGTCATCATTAGTTCCCATCTAGTTATTTGAAGCCATTTTGCGTTTGCGTAAGCCTGCAGCCCTGGATGTATTATTGAAGAGAAGAACATTGCTGCTCTGCTGAATAGTCTGTGTTCTGGCGGTATTGAGGTTAGCGCCGTTTCTGACCTTCCCCACAGGTAATTTCCTGTCAATGGTTCTCCCTGTCTTTTTATTCTGTTTAGGACAGTATCATTGCTGTTGGTCCTGTTCCCTTGCTCCTCCTGAAGCAGTTCAGATCTCCTTTTTCTTCTGTCCCCTTCATCCATTTTAGGAAAGTGCGCCACATTGACATGCTTCTTAGGTACTACTAATGATGGTACGTTGACGTGTACCATTGTGCACACACCATTCCACAGGGGAGGCAGTGTATGGTATGCCTTTTCTCCACAGGCCCAATAATGGTCCATTATTATTGCTGTTCCCGCTCCCCCCTCAGGTAACTCCACCACATTTGCACAATTTGTATTATATCCTACGTCCACTTCTCCTTTATGCTGGTAGCATACCTTGGGTGCAGTCAACGGTAGTATTGTTATTGGGTCTTCATCTGTTTCTACCCACGTGAGCATTGGTACATACTTAATCCATATCGTCCAACATCGGTGATTGTGTGTCTCGATAGTTGAGATAGTTTCTTTTGTTACCATGTTGCTGCCAACCACCCCTATCTCCCAACTGTTGTCCAGATACACCTTCCCTGTTATCGTCAACAGCGGCCTCTCCCAGCATCCTTGTTTACCCGGAACTTCAGTAGCGTACCAGTCACATGGTAGGTACTGCAGCGTTACCTTCTTTGTTTCTCCTTTTGCAGGACCACTTGTTATGTATCTGAATGCTTCAGCATGTAAACTGCTCTTGTGGTAGCTCAAATAGGTCTTGAGGAAGTTGTTTTCATATGGGTATGAGTCTCGCGTTTTCCATGTCATGTGTACTACTGTCCCTTGAAATCTTCCTTTTGTTTGGAACAGTGCCAAGTATATTATGCACTGGGCTGTCTTTTCCTCTATTTCTGTGGCAACAAATGTTCGTGAAGCACTCATGGCGTATGGTATTAATGAGCAAACGTAGCAGCTGTCCTCAGTTGTCTGCTTACCAATGCGAGTCATATGTTGGTACCATATGTTGTTTGTAACGTGTTCTGAATCTTGTATATAATTATCAATACCCTTATTGTCTGAGTATGTGCTGCGTTTACCTCTACGTTGCTTGGGTGCACTATTACTAATATCACCTGACATACCACTTGTTGCAGCAGGGGACGGGGGTACATTAAGTTTAGGAGCAGCAATAAAATTAATAGCATAGCTGTACTGCCATACAGAGGCAGCCACGAACCCGGTGATCATAAAAATCCCTATTATTTTTATTACAGATGCTAGTCTCACCAGCATTTTGCTCTTACCTTGCTGCAGTCCAGGCAGCGTATTCTTGCGACGTTAAAGTTGCCCGCCTGGAAATTCTCAAAAATGCTTGTTATGAAATGTTAGTTTGTTTTAAGCTCTCCCTATCAAATAGTCATTCAGTGCCCAGGCGAAGAGCTGCTCCCACGCTATTCTAAGTAATCGGTCTCTTAGCACCGGTAAGTAGGGTCGAAGGTGTGGCATATAGTGTTCTATGGCCAGGAGAAATGCTGTGTAGTAAACACGCACCCTCCTCTTCTTTAGGTATGTTGGCCTTTTTATTTCGTATACAAATTGGTGTGACAATTCTTCTGGGTAACTATCGTTTGGGAGTACCATCTACGCCTGGACAGCGAATTCGTTAATTAACTTTTCTCAACAATGCAATAATACGCAGTTCCTGTATGTGCGAGAGAAAAAGAGAACATTCACGTGTTTACATGTGTATTTGTGCAGAAAAAATGTCCTTTAATTCAGTTTATTACTATACTGGGGGGTCAAATGGGCGGGGGTTTGTGCTTCAGATGGCGGAAGTATTTTTACTCTTTGACCGAGTGACCATGGGGTGGGCAGTATGGGGATCACCCCTTTCTTCGTCAGTTATTGTCTCCGGGAAATCTGGGTAATTACACGGTAAGGGGATAATTGGGACGTTGTCTGTGGTGGAACTGTCTTCCGCTGTCGGAGCTGTTGTTGTTATTCTTCCAATGGATCTGTCGTTGGCGCTGGGGCGGGTCTGCAGTTTGTAGATCTTTACATCATGTAGGTGGTTCCATGCACGTTTGTCTTTTAATTTTACTGCTCTTGTTGATACGTTTTCTACCAGATGGGGGCCAGTAAACCTCTTGTCGTTCCACCTTCTATTGAAGTTGCGCAGTAGCACGTGGTCACCCTTTGCAAGTTTACCCAAGTTCTCTTTTTCCAATTCTGTACTGGCACCTTCTTCTTTATTGCTGGTGGACCCGCCCCGTGTGCGCTCGAGCTGTTGAGACACAAACACAACACTAGTAACCAACGAAGACACATATTGATACATTTCATCTCCCAATACATTTGCTGAACTTTCGTGATCTGTGAATGCCCTTGACGTTGGCGTTAGAGGAAGGCGCATTTGACGTCCAGTAACCACCTCGTGAGGAGTGAGGTGGTGGTCGGACCCTGGCCTGTTCCGTAGTTCGAATAGGGCTAATGGAAGGCAATACAACCAACTTTTCTTTGTTGTTTGTTGTATTTTTGCAATTGCCTCCTTTAATATGCCGTTCAGGCGTTCACATATACCGTTAGCCTGTGGGTGGTATGCACATGCAAATTTGTGTTTTATGCTCAGCAATGAAGTGATATGCTCGAACATTTCGTTTGCGAAGTGCGGGCCATTGTCTGACCTTAAGACCTCGCACACTCCCCACCTGGGAAAGACCTCCCTTACTAGGAATTTAGCTGCTCTAAATGCATCTGGGTGTGAACAGGGCCCTGCTTCAATCCACCTAGAAAATGGGCATACCACTACAATCATATACCTATTTCCTTGACATATGTTGATCATATCAACATAGTCAATGTGAAGGTGTCGAAAAGGTCCTTCTGGCCGGGGTATGGTACCTCTTATCACTTTTAGGGTATGACCGGCCGTAAACTGTTGACATGTGAGACAATTGCTGATAAAATTAGACACATGAGAATTTAACTCGGGACAGAACCAATCTTCTCTAATTCGTGCTGCAATTATTTCCTTTCCTGTATGGGCTGGATGATGTAATTGGCTTAGGGCGGTGTTTAAAAGTGCCAACGGTATCACAATTTTTCCAGTGCCACCCTGGCGCCATAGTGCGTCGGTAGGTGACATTGTACATCCTCTTTTTACCCATATTTCTTTTTCGGCCATTGGTGCAGCCGCTTGTAACTCCATAATCTGTGTGGCTGGGAGATGGGTGTAACCTTCTTTTATCAACATCTCCCTCGCCACTCCCCTCCCTCTCCCTCTCTGTGACTCGGGGGGGTTCCATATCTCACCAAAGTATGCAGCATATTTCGCATGTGCGTCTGCTGCTGCATTCCCTTTTGAGACGTGGTCTTCACCATTGGTGTGTGCGGTACATTTTACTAGGGCTAGTTCTTGAGGGTCGTTTATTACTTCAATTAGTTCAGCCAATAAGAGGGCGTGTTGCACTGGAGTGCCATCAGCTCTCCTAAACCCTCTTCTTCTCCATTTTGATAGTCCTGAGTGGACAGTGGATGTAACATATGCACTGTCGGAATATATTGTAACTCGTTTGTCAAAACTTTCCTTTAATGCCAATATTAGAGCAACAAGTTCCGCAGCTTGAGCAGAGTAATGCTGTGGTAATTGTACACATTTAATAGGAACACATACCGGCGCCTCCATAATTTTTACCACTGATGCCCCAGTCCTTCGTATCCCATCCCCTTGATCAATAGTTGATGACCCATCAATAAACAAAAGCTCACCTCCCTCTAGTGCGTTCTCTTCAACTTTTCTACTACATGAGTATATTTCAGTTATTTGGGTGCAGTCATGGGCATAATCTCCTTCCTCAATTACTTCTGCTAGGAACCTTGCAGAGTTAACCGTGCTACACCGAACAATTGCTAGTTCAGCTCTAGACAGGATGATCTCATACCCCGATGCCCTCTGCGTTGTTAGTGTTGACTTAGGTTTATTCAATATTGCAAATAGTGCATGTTCCACAAACAGTGTAGTTGGACACCCCATTGTTATTGCTGATGCTTTTTCCACTGCAAAAGCAGCTGCAGCGAGACCTTATTCGCAAGGGAAGTGACCTAACATCACAGGGTCTAAGTGACCACTGTAAAATGCTACTGGTTTATAGCCCATGCCCGTTTTTTGGGCCAATACTGCTTTCATCACTGCTGAGTCGCAATGTGAAAATATAAAAAATCGTCGTTCATAATCTGGGGATGCTAGTACTGGAGCAGTTGATATCGCATCCTTTAATTCGTTAAAGGCTTCCCTCATTTCCATAGTCCACCCCAATTTTTTCTCCCCTTTATTTGCTTCCCTCAAACCCTCAAGCAGGGGTCCTATGTACGAATTGTAGTCAAATACCCATGCTCTACAGTAGTTACACAGTCCCAAAAATTGCTGCAGTTCTCGCACAGTCTGTGGCGTTGAAGTGCTTGAAATGGCCTGTGCTCTTTGTGGTGCAATCTTTCTTCCATGTTGGGATATCAGTTGGCCAATGTAGAGGACCTGCTCCTGACAGTATTGTATCTTTTCCATGTATACCTTGTACCCCTTTTCAGCCAATATAGTTAACATTTTTAAGGAGTCCTTTCTGCATTTACTTTCGTTTGTACTGCAAATTATTATGTCATCAACATACTGTAACACCGTGCTTTCCACCTCAACATTACCCAAATCCATCTGTATTACTCTATTGAAAATTGATGGTGATTCGCAATACCCCTGTGGCAATCTGGTGTGTTTCCACTTTGTATTTCGGTAAGTGAAGCTTGTCAAATCTTGTGAGTCTGGGTGCAATGGTATTGAGAAAAATGCATTTTTAAGGTCAATCACTGTAAATCGTGATGCTTCTGCTGGAATGCCACACAATATCGTGGCCGGGTTTGCTGTCACTGGATATTCTGCTTCTACTATGTTGTTCAAGGGCCTGAGGTCCTGTATGAAGCGCCAAGACCCCCCTTTAGCCTTGCGCACTGGGTACACAGCCGTGTTACATGGTGATTCCGAGGGGACCAATATCCCATTGTTTATAAGAGCCGTTATAGTTTCATATATCCCCTCGTCTGCCTCTTTTGACAGTGGGTACTGTTTTACTCTTGGTAGTATGGCACCTTTTTTTAGTTTTATCCTTACGCCCCCTATGCTTTTTATGCATCCTACGTCATAAGGGCTAATAGTCCATAATGATTTGGGAACCTTTGCCATATCCTCCTTAAAGAAGGGTACTGGGGTGCATGCGGGTGCTTCTAGTGCCATTGCAATTTTTTGTGCTACTTGTTTGTGAGCCACCCTTAGCCATATTTCTACACTCATCATGAACACCATTTCACCTTCCTCCTTTTCTTCTGAGAACAGTTCTTCGTCTGATACCTGGGTCAGCCTGCAACCTTCTGCTAGTGCTATCACTGCCCTCCATGCTCTCCCTTCCTTATCTTGGGCGTGCACAGCGATGTAATCAGCTGTTGCAATAATGCTCTCAATGTCCACTACTAGCACTTTTCCTTCTGGTTCATTAACAGGTGTTTCTGGTCGGAACAGATAGGCTGCTGGCCTCCTCCATATTCTCCCCTCTATCCCTGGCATCCATGCAAATGCCATGTCCGTACCATACTGGAATAGTTCGCCATCTATGGGTTCAGCCCTAATTGCAGTCTGTCCACAGTATGCTTGCATAATCTGTCGTGCTGCAAGCATGTTAATCCCTGGAGTAGAACATATTATGCCATCCTCTGTAAAGGAGATAGTCATATTCAACCTGTTCATTATATCCCTCCCCAGTATATTTACTGGAGAGGCACTATAATACAAGAGTGGAACTGAAAGATCGTAATCTCCTATAGATAAGGGAACGTTATCAGTAAAGGGAACCAACCCTTTAGCCCCAGAAAATCCTTGGGTGTTCATGGCTTCGCCTGACATCTTAAATTTACCTTCCCTTATGCAAGACCGGGTTGCCCCGGTGTCAACAAGGAATGATAATTTTTTGTCACCTATCGTTACCTCTATGCGTGGCTCCTCCGCACTATTAGGTGTTACTGACAGGATGGGACACACCAAGGCCGTCTGTGGGCTGTCCTATTGAGGGTACAATGATTGGCCGTTTCCTGTGTAAGGGTTGTGTCCCAACACCGTCACCCTACCCAATTGCGTTTGTTGTGGTGTTTGTGGTTGTTGTGTTAGTGGTACTTGTTGTAGTGGTAGTTGCTGTTGTTGTGTTAATTATTGCTGTTGGTCAATTCCTTGTTGTAGGGTCTGCTGTAGTTGTATGCCCTGCTGTTCTTGTGACATCCTAGGTTGTGCCTGATCATTCCATGCTGGTGTTCCTGGCCTGACCCTACACGTCTGTGACATGTGTCCTAATAACCCACAACTCCAACACACGGGTTGTTCCCTGCTTTGCCATGGGAAGCTCCCTGTGTTGTCCTGGTATACTGGTTGCCCTGAGGGGTATGAATTTCTAAGTCCCCCCACCTGCTGTTGGGTATTGTATCCGTATCCTCTCCCTCTCATAAATCCTCCTCTCCCCCTGTTATAATTATAATACCCAGGTCCTTGCATTGGGTACCCTCCTCCCATGTTTGGTGCGTGTGATTGTAGTTGCGGCACTTGTTGTGTTATAGGCTGTGGAGGTGCTACTTGAGCCGGGTCTTGTGCAGCTACTACTTGTATGGGGCTTTGGGCCATTGGTGTGGGTGTAGTTATTAGTGCCCCTTCCATTGTATATTTAGTAAGTTTTTTCTGTACTAGTTTAGCCTCTTCTGTTTTCCTGTCCTCTTCCTTTTGTTTCATTTTTCCTTGCCATGTCCTGCAGTGATGTACTATAGTCAGTTGTATTTCTGGCCATGGTTTTGCTTCCATTCCCACTACTTTCTTTAGTTGCTTCTGGACTCCTTCTGGGAGCCCTTGTACTAGTATGTGGTAAAATATGGCTGGTGTTTTGTCCCATTGCTCTCTAGTTTCCATGCGCCACTTCTCCTGAATATCCTGGATATAATCAACAGGATCTTCATTCTCGCGCATCTTTCGTGAAGTAATGGCTCCTATGTCTGATGTGTCTGGGTACTGTACTCTCAGGGCCTGCCAGAGAGCATGTCTGCAGTTTGCGAATGGTGCCCCATAATGCGATGTGTTTGTTATTGTTACCCCATGAAATCCCGCTCTCTTCCAGATGTCATCCGCTCTATCCCCTAGTATTGATATTAACAGGCCCTTCACATCTCCTACTGCTAATTTCTGTCCTGCGGTGTGTTTTTCCATTTCATATATCCATTTACCCGCACCTTCGCTTAATGATGGGAGCCTACACTTTATATTTTCTTTGTCTGTATGCTTCCAGGGGACGTACTGTGGCCTAACCCCTCCTCTTTCCAACAGTGGCATCAAGTTGTGATGTGTTACCACTGCTACTTGGAGCCCCTCTTGTTGGGTAGGTGGATGACAACTGGTCCTGTGAGCACGGCGTCTTACATGCTTATTTTAGCCAGTTTTTTCTGCACTAATTTATTTTCTGCTGTTACTGCTTTGTCTGCTATCTCTTTATCTTTCTCCTGCTTCCTCTTACAATAGTGCACAATAGTTGACTGTATCCTTGGCCACCCTTTCGCTTCTATCCCAACTATTTTTTCTAGGGAAACATGACATCCGCTGGGAGCCCCCTCACTAAAATGTGATAAAACAAGGGTATTTTGTCAATCCAAGACTGTTTATTTTCCTGTGTTCACATCTCTTGAATAGACCGTATATATTGTGCCGGGTCCTTATCTGACTTCATTTTACATGCTAATATTCATCCCATATCTGATGTATCTGGATACAACTGTCTCAGAGTTTTCCCAACATGTGCTCGATAGTTGTTAAAGGGTGATCTGTCATGCATGTAAGAACTTAATTTTACCCCTGCATATTCCGAAGGTTGCTAATTTTTGTCACTTTGTTCCCCCACAAATACGCCAATAAACTCTTAATGTCTCCTTTGGCCAGTGGAATCCCTCATGTCTCCTTCTCAAAAACATAAATCCACATGCCCACTCCCGCCGTTAATGGAAGCTTCCTCCTACTCGGCTTTCTTCAGCTTCCCGATCTTGTCTTCCCCTCTGGCTGCTGCCTTCTTCTGATATGGACAACAGAAACCTCCACTTAATCTCAGCAGTGAGGGCCTTGGCTCGTGGTCACATCACCAGCAGGTCCTGGATACCTTTTCTGTTGGGAAAAGTTTGAACGCAGTATCCTCAGGGAACACTACAAGCAACTATGACTACATGTATAGGCAACCCAACCTTTCGTATAAGCTTGGACTACACAGTTTTGGCAGCATGTTGAGCAGCCAGGCTTATCTCAAGAGGGGAAATGTGAGCAGTAGTGGAGTTACACAGAGATTCACAGTTACAAGTATTCAAATAAACTCTTACACTCAAGCTCTTTGTATAAAAATTATTAATGTATGTATCAGTCAGTTCTAACGCCTTCTTAGGAAGGGTACAATTTTCTAGTAACACACTAATACACTTCAATACTGCACACTCTCAGTTTCTGGATCAGACAAGGCCCTTTTGGGATGGCCCACAGACACAACCTACACCCACAGGTGACTTCAGTAACAAGGGTGCTGGGGACATTAATACCTTGCTGTTGGCATACAGAATAATCTCAATACTTTGTAAAGGAAAAGGTTATTAGAACACAGGAAATTATGAATATTCTTAAGCAGGGCAAATACTTTCAGATAGCAAGAGAAGAGTCATTCAATTCAATAGGCTAAGCCAAAGTCAATAGGCAAAAGTCCTTTTATAGGATGCAGCACTTCAGGTAAGTAAATGGGAAAGTCTTTGCAAACGTTCTTAGGAGTCTTTGATAAAAAGAAGAATCAAATGTAGGGCCACAAGCTGATAAGACTTGTGAGTTTCAGAACTTACAAGCACTTCCACAGTAAGAGGTAAGTTCTCTTAGACTTGATTTATAGTACCTTGGTAAAGAAGAAAATATGCTGCTGAAGACTTCTGTTCCTGTGCAGCTCTGCATATCTCACTGTTCCTGGGCCTCAGTCGTGGGGACAAGAAGGAAGACATTGGGGGACTCCTGCAGTACACTGGCACTGTCAAAACTTGCAATTGGCAAACTTTACTTTCAGTGGCTGTTTTGGGTTCCAGCTCCTTGTGGGACAGCAAATAGCAATAGTTCCTGGCTTTCAAGGTGGACTGTCCTCACTTCTGGGGTCCCGCACTCTGCTTCGGGAGATCAGGCTTGGTCAGTCCTGCTTCGTGGGAGTCCGGAGGATCTTCCAAAAGCTTGAGGCCAGCTTACAAGCAACGCACACAATCTGGTGTCCCTCTCCCTGGCTCTACGGTTTCCTGCAGCAACTGTGAAGAAATGCAACCAGCTCCAAGATGGGTGTCCAGGTGGTTTACTTGGGAGTTGATTGGTCCCACCAACTCAAAGGGAGAAGTCGTCCTTGCAGGGGCTTCTCTGGCGATGCAAACTTGCTGATCAGGACCTGCAGCAGGGCTTCACCGGGCGTACCAACGGTCCAGGAGTTGCAGCAAGCTCTTCTTCGGTTCCTTCATCCAGTGGTCAACTCTGCCTTCCAAGTCAAAATACTTGCCTTTTATTCATTTCTCTCCCATTCATTCCAGCCTAGCTGTCACTCACCTAGCAGGGTGACTGTCCTTGCCAGACAGTCAGCCAGCCAATCACCACAGAGTGCTTTTGGGTCTCCTAGGAGACTAGGCACAGGGCACCTCCCTCACTTCCTGCCTACCCCAGACACTTGGGAGCCAGAGGCTCGGTTCTCTCCGAAACCCTGCAAAATGTGAAATGAACAAAGAGACCAAACCTGGTTTGGCGCGCAAATAAACTTTCTAGAAGGACCTTCCAACAAAGACCTGGTGAAAAAAGAGGACCAGGCACCATCTTAGCAAAGATGGCTGGATGCCATTTTGAAAAAGATGGCTCCTGCGGTTACTTTAACAGAGCCGAAGACGGTCACGGTAAATGCAAACCTAACAGTTCAAAACTAAACCACTGCCACCAGCCAGTCAACTGAGGAAAGGGTAACATAAAAAATGTTACTTGAGCGTTTAGACACAGGGGATACTAAGCAACCCCTCCAGCACTCTATTGTAAGATAGGGTGTGCTGGGTCTAGCAAGTGCAATACTAAGTAAAGTCAATTTCACTTTACTGTTCTGGGGAACAGTAGTTGATCCCAGAGAAGGTATTTAAACCCTGGGAAGTCTGAAAGACTTCCTTGTGGCACTGCGCTAAGGGTGCTTTGTGACACAATTGTAAAAGATGATGCCTATGGAGTTGGTTAGACTCCATACCCAAAAGAAACACAGAGGTAAAATTCACATTAAAATACATCAGAGAGTGGGAAAAAAGAGTCACACTCTCTCCAGGTAAAAAACATCTTCTTTCTCGGGCAGCGGTATTCCTAGTGCCTTGCTTGCCAATCTCCTGGCATCTCCCTTTGGTGATTCTCGTCTGTTTGAAAGTTGCGGGCTCCATGGCTTATCTCCTCTCTGCCCCATCTTGGTGCAATAATGTCAGGGGTGTCTCGTGCATCCAAAACTCTCTCTCCTCCTCTCCTCTACTCCTCTCAGTTAAGTGCATGACCCTTAAGGGGACATCTTCTTTTACATTCTCTGATGTGTTTGCTCCAGCATTGACTACAGCCACATATAAGGATGATTCAGTCTTCTCCCCAGTAGGCAGTCCCATAAGTGCTAATAGTGTGGCTGATATAGGGAGTGCCTCACAAGTACGGGAGTCCTTGTCCCTGACAGGGGAGTAATTTCCAGTGAGGTCCCACTTGCACAAACCCCTAAGAAGGGTCTTGCGGAGCCGCCTCACCTCCCTAGCCTCAAAGGGGGTGGCTCACCCTTGGGGAGAAGGGACGAATACCATTGATTTGTGAAAATGTGATCACATGTAGTAGGTTTTCCATTCGGTCCAGACGTACTGAATGCAGCTAAAAATGCAAGAAACAAATCAAGCCTTCTACTCCTATGAAGAGTGAACACAGAATAACATTTTGCTGCACATCAGTGTATATTGTGCCCCTATTTTTATGTTTTATTTAATTTATTAGTACATAGTTCATAACAGAATTTTTACAATCATTAATAGCAGATCAACCAAAAAGAAAAGTATGTATTAGATATCACATAGCAATACAAATACAATGCAGTAAAATGATCTATTTATAATTAAAATATCAGATTTCATATTCATATTCGTAGTACATGCACACATCAATCTAAGAGGACAGTCAAACACTGTTTCTTCTTTTCTTTTCCGGCTGTACTAATGTACCCACTGTCAGTGTTGTAACACAAAATCTGGGGGCCCCACCTGCGAATCATTCTGAAGGCCCCCAAATCGGCAACAAATCACGGGTCCCGCCACACTCTGGGCCGGCCTACATTACCACACTTGCGTAATAGGCACAAACGTGCTACTGCAGAGGTACGCTGCACACTGCACTGTGAGAAAGATATAAATATTTGTTTTAATGCATTATACTGCAGACTTTCAGAGAAAAATTGGCTAAAAGGCCAGAGCATTTGCAATTGTTTTGTAGGGTAACACCAACCTAAAAATTCAATATATGCAAGTCACCAAAAGTGCACAATGTTGACCAGTCTAGACACATAATAACATATTACACTAAAGCCTACCAGGCCACATTTAGACGTAGCTAGACAGGTTTCACCAAAATGCCAGTCAAAACAATAACACTAATCATGGTTATTTTATCACAGATGCCCAGAGAAATATACAATGCTGCAGTAAGAAACAGCTAGACTGGAAGCACATGAATGCCAGTCTAGCCAGGTAATTACACTGAGCAGAACTGCTTTATCAGTTAAATAAAATAAGAATTTACTAGAGTGGCTGCACCAAAATGCCTCTCTAGCCACAAATACCACATAGCAAGCCTGCTTAGCCTGGACATGGATTACAATTATCATTTATCGCACAATCTCCAACCCACCTCATGCCAACACCCCCCACACATCCCCTCTCCCTCCCGCTTCCTTCCCCAAACACCAAACTCAACTTCTCTGACCCAGAATTACCTCCATGTCCCTTTTCCTTGTCACAATGATTACATATGTGGAGCCTTGCCTCTTAGGTAAGTACTAGGATGAGGAAGAGCGGGACTAGGAGTAATGAAGATTACATGTAACTAAGCCAGGCATTACCTTCATGTCCCGCAACCTCATCCCGGTACTTGTGTATGAGTCAAAGTGCCTCATACACAAGTATTGGGACGAGGAAGAATCATCATGAGTAATGAAGATTACCAATAAGTAACCAAGGGGTTACACACAAGTATTGGTGCAACACCATTGAGCTGACCTGGCTTAAATCCCCCCACACCCCTTCCCTTGACATTTTAGGCTATGTTGACTCGACCGGGCTGACCTACAGAGCCGTTGCCAGACAGAACAGGAAACAAATGTTAAACGACACCTGGGTTTCGCTGTTAACAAATGCCCAACAATTACTAATGTAAAGCATTTCACTGTTCGTACCTGCATTCAAATGCCTAATTCTTTAGGCAATTGAAATCTTCATATGAGTTTGATCTGATATGATGATACAGCATTTATAACGCACCTACACACAAGTACTTGCATGCCATGGAAGTGATTGGAAGGGTAGAGAGGGGCCAGCAGATCGCTTATTCTCACAGCAGTCCATAAGTGGGTGTGTTCAGACTTAAATGAGAGAGTTAACTGTTTGTAACATTGAAGCTGCATTAGAATAGTCTCATTAGAATGCATAAAGAAGTTAGATGCCCCCACACAAATATGTGTGCCCCTCCCCACCACCCATGAAGTTAGCACCACTCCCAACATTCAAAGGGTTAGCATCTCCCCACGAAATGTAGGTTTTGTTGCACCCCTGAACACATGCACACACACCATTTACCATTCAATATTCACACACAAATGCACACCCAGCCACCCATACAATTAAGTATATAACCTTTCACCATAAAGGCACACCCAGGCAGCCACCCATACATTTAAGTGTGCACTCTTTCACCATACAGACACTCACACCGAGCCACTCATAATTTAAAGTGTGCACCCTTTCACCATACACTCACACAGGCAGCCACCTATACATTTAAGTGTGCACTCTTTCAGCATGCAGGCAAACCCAGGCAGCCACCCATACATATTTAAGTGTGCACCCTTTGACAGTGTTTGTTTGTTTGTTTGTTTGTTTATTTATTTGTAATGTGCACCAGACCCAAGGTTATCAGGGTGCAGAAGGCAGGATGGTACATGAATACTTTAAGCTTAGTGTTACATAGATAGGTTACAATAGAGGAGGGGTGTGCAACAGTTCACCTGTCAGGTACAATTAGGGCCTAGGGGGCAGATATGTAACTAATACAGCAAGCAGTAAGTCATTGTGCAATTTACAATATTATTATACAACATATTTGAAAGTTAACTACATAAAAGGAGCAATCAGACAAGTCTAAGTTTAAAGACGGTTTCATCCTCCCTCAAGAAGGGGGGGTGGAGTTCCATAGCTGCGCAGCTTTGACCGGTAAACTGTTCCCACCAGCTTTTGACAGTTTAAATCTAGGTATGACTAGGCACTTTGCATTGGCAGTCCTGGTGGGTCGACTTGACGACTTTCTGTTAATTATTTCAATGAGGTAGCGAGGGGCTGCATTATTGAGGCATTTGTGAGTTAGTGACACAGTTTTTAGCAGGATTTCATCACTAATGGTCAACCATTTATGCTGTCTCCTTGGCTCTGAGATATGTTCTCTTCTGGCAATGCCCAGTGCCATTCCTAGAGCGTTGTTTTGAAGAATTGGGATCTTGTTAATGATATGTTTGCTGGTGCCCAGATATAGGGTGTTGCAATAGTCCAACTTGTACAATATCAGGGCTCTGGCCATCGTGGTACAGCTAGTTTTGGATAGAAAAGTTTTCACCAGCTCTGATCAGTTTACAGGTATATGCAGAGGCAGAAGCCATGACGTTGACCTGTTTAGCAAAGGTAAGGGTGGAGTCAAGGTAGAAACCTAGGGTTTTTCCTTCTTTTGCAATTTTAATGAGGTTGCCATCGATGTTAAAGGAGGTGTATTTGGGACCAGGTTTGTTGATGTTGTATGAGCTTCCTGGGATAAGGAACTCAGTTTTGTCATCATTCAGGCATTGACCGTGGGCTGCCATCCATGCCTGCATGTTGAGATACATTTAATTCACGGGCCGTATCCTTGTTATAATCTCTGGTAAGCAGTATAAGGATCTGGGTGTCATCAGCATCATTGGTATAAGTGACACCCAGGTGGTCCAGATCATCGAATAGGGGCTTAGTAAATATGTTGTACAATGTAGGTGAGACACAGGAACCCTACGGCTCCCCACATGTAATAGGAATAGGGTTAGCTGACGCAGAGGGCGAGAAGATGCTCATGGTCCTGTTGCTCAGAAAGGATTGGATCCACACAATAGCATCCTAGGCAAAGCGAGCAGCTGAGTCCAGGTGATTACAGAGTACGTTGTGGTCCACCAAATCGAAGGTGGCCAAGACATCGAGGTGAAGTAATAGAGCTGAGTTCCCTTTGTCTCTTAGTACATCAATCTGGGTTTTGAGTTCAATCAATGCTGTCTCAGTACCATGTTGGGGCTTGAATTCAGATTGGCGGATTCCTAGGAGCTGGTTAGACTCCAAGTACTCCTGAATCTGGAGATATGCCCACCGGTCTAAAGTTTTAAATAGAAATGGCACTGTCATAATGGACCTGTAGTTGGTGGGGATAGAAGAATCTAGGGATTGTTTTTTTAAGAAGGGGGAGGACCCAAGACTCCTTTAGGTTGCCAGTGATGGTACCTGATGCAAAGGAGGCATTGATTAGTTTGATTATAAAGGGAGAGAGGTCTCTCGCAACATCTTTGATAATTTGGGCTGGGCACTTGTCTCCTTGACTATTTGATGGTTTAAGTGATGGGAAGGTTTTTTCACCATTTTGCACCCGTTCACCATACACTCACAAACACACACATGCGTCATGGGGTTGAGGGGAGCCCTATACTTCGAAAAGAAAATGTTTCTTTTTTAAGTCACTTTGACTTCATAAAGACATTATTTCCGTTAAGGACAGAACCATAACGGAAATAATTTCTTTATGAAGGCAGAGTGACTTCAAAAATAAACTATTTCTTTTTGACGTCATAGAGCTCCCTCACCTGATGACATGGAGCCCAGAGGCTTAATCCAAGATATCAATTTACCGTAGTGCTTCCTAGATCTATGCTAATGTTAAGTAGTGAATACAATTGATGACAAGTTTATTTTCTGGTCAAGTTACTCAAGAAATGTATCAAATCACACAACCCTCAATAATAAACTTTGTCCCCTATAATTACTAGTGACTGCTAACTGACATACAGTTTTTGAATTATTTTCTTCTGATAAAGATCACTTTAGATTTCCAATTGTTTTATTTTTATTGCACAAAACATGTTATATGTCATACTCACTTCTCCCAGGGGTAAATTCCGAAGTATGAATAATAGCAATTTGCGTCAACCATAGCATTTAAACATTTTTTAAAAATGTTATTCACTAAAGCTAACAAGTAGTGTTATTTAAAACTATTGTCAATAGATATGAGATTTCATCAAGTATTACAGTAATTCATCCCCCAGAATGACATCCTTCCTTTCCGGTTGTTGCTTACAATGCAAATGTATTTCAATGCATATATAGGCAGATTACATTATACCCTGAATGCAAACATAAAAGTTAATGTATGCCCTACTGTATGCTTCAAGGATATTGCCATTCACCCAGGTCAGGGAGCTGTGTGATGACTTGCACGATTATAACATAATAAAACAGGGGTACATTATCTCTTACAATACCTAAAAAAGAGCAGCAATATTTATTTTTCTACTAGTGTGTTCTAAGTATAGCTGTGATGGTGTTCTCCCATTATAGATGTTTGATTGTACTCAGCCTCCGGTCTTCAAAAGATGAAGAAGTGTGCCTGAATGAGTTGATTGTTGAATAATTGATTTAGAATTTATTACACGCAAATCCTCGTGAAACCAGGCCGAAACCTGCATCTAGGAGCAGATGTACATTTATTTGCTCAGTTAGGACTATAATCACAGGGTTCTTGACTCATTGAAACAGAGACGTTTTCAGCTTTTTCCGGAAGGTAGCAATCGAGGAGATGTTCTGCAATTCAGCTGGAAGTTAGTTCCAGAGAAGAGGCACTTAAAGGGAGAAACAACGGTCCCCATGGGTGATGTGATGAGAAAAAGGAACAACCAGAGGTTTTGAAGAGCAGAGCGCAAAGCTTGAGAAGGCTGGTACAACTGGATTTTTGACACCGGATACTGGGGTGCCGTTCCCTGGATACACTTGTAGAACAAGCACAATGTTCTGAATAGGGGTGTCATGGTATTCGTTTTATGACGGTACAATAACCTTCTTGCCAAATGACGGTATATCATGGTTATCGCGGTATAGCAGGTGGAGTTAACTGATCTTAACAAATATTTTCTAAAAGGTCATACATTGACAGATGTATCATCACAAACAAAACCAGGCACCCAGGGCCAGAATTGGGCTTTTCAACATTCTTTCCACTGAAATGCCTTGCTTCCACCAAACACAAACACATGTGTGGAGAGGAGGGGGTGGGGTGGAGGCCTGCTGCAACTGGCAAAGCAAACTGAATAGCTTTTCTTAAGTGGTCATTTAGGTTTTTTGCTTCCCCACTGGCTACTGGTGAAGATGAACATGTTACCATCTTGATAACCTGCATGCCACAGATCAATGGAGGCTGATGGTAGTATACGCTTGTGCACATACACACACACAAACACACACACACACTTTTTCTTTATGTTACAGCCTTTAGTTTACTTGCGGGCCAAAAGGTGTTCAGTAATCACTGACATGTTACCCTTTGGTATGGCAGCAGGGAACACCCACAGAGATGAGTGAATTTCGCAGTGTGACTTATTATATGTAAATTCAATGATAGAACCAGCGAAATCCCCCATTGCCATATGTTTAGAGAATATTATCCATTATAAATATATAAACCCCAAAGCCGCCACCCCAAAGTAAACCCTATTCCTTCTTGGCACTGTATCTATTCTTCCTATTGCTAACATATTGATTTTGTGTAAGGCACGTGTGGTTTATGGAATGGCATTAAAAACTGCTCCAACTGAAACTACTTGGTAGACGGCACATCCAACAGTGCAAAACAAAGACTGCACAGCAATTGCTTACTGCAGCCTTTCCAAATCAGATTGAAAAGCACACTTAACGGTATGAACGGTATAACGGTATAAACAATGTGACGGTTATTATTGTTCAATTAAGTGGTTCACGGTATCTTTAACGGTATACCGTTATACCGTTACATCCCTAGTTCTGAATTTGATTTTTTTTCTAATGGGCAGACAATGAAGACTCCTTTAGTATGAGGAAATGGGTCCCTTTTTGGTGGGTTAAAAACAAACCTAACAGCAGCATTCTGAGCCACCTGAAAACAATATTGTTTACTCTCTGGGGCACTCAACAAAAGACTGCCACAGTAGTCAAGCCTCAAATTCACCGTAGTCCCCACAACCACAGCACAATTGGATTCAGAAATGAACTGCAAAACAGGTTTCAGAAGCCTAAGCTGATAAAAAGTCACGTTGACTACTTCTGAAACATGGACATTATAATCCAATGGTGTTTGCTATGTGCAGCCAAGATTTCTACCTTACTGGAGAAGGAAGCATCTGCATCAAAAATAGGAGGACAGAAAAACGTGGCATGGTTGTTTTTAAGGGATTTATTTGCACCAAGCACTATTACCTCTGTTTTGCTAGGATTGAGCTGAATCTCCGTCGTCCAATTTTTAATGGCATTGGCAAAAGCTAAAACACGGTCTATTACATCTGGGGAATAGTTTAGTCTGGCGTAAATTTGTGTATCATCCGCAATGGAATGATACTTCAAATTACACCCTGAAAAAATATCCATAAAAGGTTGGAGGTAAATATTGAATAGTATCAAGAACAAAGATTACCCCAGTGACACTCCAGAGAGAACAGGGAGGCCCTCAGAATAGAGGCCTCCAAGTTTCAATACTTGGGTGCTTGATTCTAAGAAGGAGGAAATCATTTCAATGCATTCTCTGAAACCCAGGCCACCACCGAAAGTCTATTCAGCAGTAGGTCAAAATCTACTGTGTCAAAGGCCGCTGAAAGATCAAGCATAATCAATATACTCAGATCTCCATCGTCAGCAGCCCTTACAATGTATCCCACACAGACACCACAGCAGTCTCAGTCCCATGACTGGGGCTAAAGCTGGACTGGAAGATATCGAGAATGTTATTTTCCTCCAAATAAGTTTGCAGCTGTGTGGTGACAAAATTTTCCAAGATCTTTGCAGTCCATGGCGGACCAACAATAGGTGCATAGTTTCCCAGCAACTGGTGATCCAGGGCAATCCAGGGTGGATTGTTTTAGCAGGGGGTATAAACCGACTTCTTTAAATCTTGTGGTACCACCCCCTGGTATTGAGGCATTTACAAAATCTGTCAAAAAAGATTTAAGAAGAAGCATTTTGACTACTAGATAGGCTGGAATGGAATCATAGTCATGATTTGTGGGTTTCAACTCACGAATCAGGCATTCAATAATCTCTGAGTTCACCAATGAAAAAGAAAAATCAGGCAGCACAGAAATAGGGACAGTTGAGCAATGCCGGATCAAGCAGGGGGTTGCTATGGTGGTGTCTGAGTTTGGATATATCCTTGTCTTTAAAAAAAGGATTAAACTCAATAGCCAAAGTACAAGAAGGAGGTAGTTTAAGCAGAGCACAAAATGGTGAAGGTTCTTAATTATGGCAAATAACTCCATACATTGATTCTTTGAAGAAGTAATTTGATTTTGGAAAAACTGAGATTTTGCCTGAACAATGGCTTGTTTTTATATTTCTAATGCCTCTTTGGCGTTCTGGCTAGGGCAAGTCTCTGATTGTCAGCCAGATTTTTTCTTTCCTTCAACAATTCTGTGTTAATTCTTTTAATGAATTTGAAAAGCAGGAATTGTATTTGGTTTTGCTTTGTTTTTTGTTTTCAGAGATGCTGGTTTCGCAACAGTTTTTCAGTAATGCTATGTTAGTTTGATAATATTTTTTCCCAGTCTTGTGATGTTGTAAAATATCTTAGATTTCCTGTTAATTGAGGTCCTGTAATTGCATAAAGGGCCTTTTTACAACACAACAAAGTCACATTTATTTGAGGGGTTTTACAAGAGTCTACACCCTGAAGCAAAATAAAAAAAAATCACAATCATGTTACAGGCACATGTTTCAAATGCAGGCCAAGCAGAGGATACACAAAAATGTCAGCATTCATTGTTTTATTTGCTGTGTTTATTTACCAATGATGAGAGTTTACATGTTCCCTCTTTTATAGCCTACTTTTATAAAAGAGAGGCAATTCCATTTTATATCTGACGCATAAGAAACCCACAAAAACACAACTATCTTCCTTAATTTGTGTTGAAAGTCTTTGAACTATACTTGAAGCAGCAGGCATGTCACTTTACATCTGGGTCCTGCATTGTGTTGTGATGCCTCAGTGACAAATATTAGACTCAAAGTTTGTCAGTAAGATATATCTATGGCATTATGTTACATATATCCAATGATGCAATGTCATTGTTGCAAGTGAGTTCTGACATGATAGTGTGTTTGTAATAAGGACATATAGGATAATTGAAAGAAATAAAAGGGGTCAGCAACAGAGAGGGACATAGTATACAAGGTTTGAAAGAGACACACGGAGTAGGATAGGGCTTACAGATGGAGGCAAACAAATAACTAGAATAGGAAACAAAGAAAGGGAAAATAACATAGGATACATGCATGAGATCCCCTGTTTAAAATTGTAGATGAAATGCAAATGTCTTTGAAGAGGAATACAGATATAGTTTATGCAATCTACAAATAAAGTATCATTATCTTTGATTCTCTCAAAAAAGCTATAATAACAAGTAGAACCAATACAGACACTGGCACATGTCGTATTTGGATGCTGATGGGTACAAAATGCAGCTATGTGATTGTGAAGTAACAGTAGAGAAACATGCACAATACATTGAATAATAATAGAAACTCAGTTCTCAACAAAGGTGTACATGCAAGGAAAGTATAAAAGATGCAAAATAAAAGATAATTAAAGTACCATAAATAGTCCTCACTTATTGAAAAACATTAAACAGGGGTGATGGCAATTTCACACATTAAATTTATGACTAGACTCAAATGTATATACAATTTAAGACTACTAGAGGTGCCCATCAAATACATGTAAACCGACTGCATAAAGAAAGAGAAAAGAGAGTTTGATTCAAAACAGAATTGTCTGAATTTTCTGAAGAAAATGGTGGATGGATAAGGCAGGGCGAGAGGACAGGGGGCTTGGAATTGTAAATGAGAGAGATTACAGAAGAAAAATACAAAGAACAATGAAAGAACAAAATGCAATTTAAAGATCTACAGGGGATTCTCAGAGAAACAACTGCCATGACTAATCCACAGATTGATACTTAAAAGAAACAAAAAGAGCCCCCAAGAATACATCCTCAAGTAAAAGTGTAATGTCAACCAGATGATAGGTAAGTGGTGCTCATAGATTGAGGACAGATTGCAAGCTAATTTGGTGAAACAGGATTTAGAAGGATGTATTAAGATGTATAAGTATATTAAAGAGGACTGAAAAACAGGAAACAAGTAAATCTCATGGAAGTAATGAAGTAATATTTCTGAAAATTAGCTGATAAAGTATAACACAATTCCATTTTTGCTTATGACACTTGTGAGATGATAATATTGCAATAAACATAGAACTAATTTAGAAAATACATTATTTGATCATATTGATTTTATGATGAACAAATCTAAAACCTGCAGTGCCACTATTCTAATTAAAAACCTGCCCTAAATTGTTAGAAATGCAATTAAAGACTGAATTGGTTGATTGGTGATGGATATTATTACTAAGGAAAATCAAACTATCATGGATAAAAGACGTGGGGGTGTTTAATTTACATTTAAATCCTAAAATATACAAATAAGGGTGGTAGGAAAGATAAGAAACATCTGCCTAAAAACACACATGCAGTTAAAGTAACTAATTAAGAAATATTGTCTGCATGATATATAGCAGGAGAAACATTATTTAAAAAGGGAATAGATTTGACTTTCTTCTCTTCAAGTTCCTACTCGTAATAAACCATTGATTATTTCCTATGGAATTTGTAGATCAAATATAGACAAAACATGTTGAGTTCATGCACTAAAATAAGGAGGAAAGTACAAATAGAGAAGATTTACAGAAGGACATGTAAAAGTTGTAAAATGTATCTATTAGGATGTCAGGGTATAATACCACCAATTGGTTAAAATCAGAATACATAGAAACTGAAGCTGATGAAGGGAATATGTGAATAATATGATGTAAGAGAACGTGTTAAGTAGAAACAACACTTGTAGTAATTTATCAAACAATATGGAACACATTATCACTTCAACGTAAACATAGAGGGATTTCAAATGAAGTCCAGCAGATATGTAATAAAGAAATAAACAATTATAAGCAGAAACTGATATTGTATAATAACATTAAAAAATGTTCAGCAATGCAATATGAATATTATTATCAAACAGTAATTAAACTGTTTATTTTTTTTATGAGATGATCAGGGGTAAGAGTTTAGCCCATACTTCCTTTTTGTCACTCTGTTTAATACACTATTGTTTGCAAAATATACAGAGCCAATGGCAGAATTAATTAGGAATGATAAACAATTGGGAGGGCCAGATTTGAAAGGAAGGTGACTGAACGTCTAATTATTTGTGGTTGATTTGATGGAATAATTACAGAAATCACATCACACATACAGAATCATTCTAAAATTGTGTGACAAAAGTCCTAGATTATTGGTAATTTAAGCCAAAGGAGAGAGATTTCAAATTAGCAAAACGCTATGGTTAAGAGACATTTAAAAAGAAGTGCATTCAAATATTTGAGAACCTAAGCTACTAATAGCCTTAATAAAATGGTTGAAGTAAATGTTGGAGGTACGTTAGCAGGAATACGAAAAGAGCTGACATCTGACTCTCACTTTTTAATTACATAAACCTTTTGGTATGACTTTCATTTCTGTAGCAATCCACTATCGTGGGTATTATTTAAAATGTTTCTTAAAGTTTGAACACTGAATTGAATACATCAATCTGGACAGGAAGGGAACCAATAATACCTACATTTAATCTGGCTAAACTAGATGGCAGTGGGTGGAGTGTCTTTCAAATGTTGAAAATGTACAATTCTACAGCAACATTTTAAATAATTGAAACATATATTTATAGAGAAGGGTTTATGAGCTCATGTCTTTCAAAAGATCAACTTACTATTAGAATCAATATGGGTATCCAAACATTTTTAATCAAAAATCATGTATGAATCTAAGGACAAACTGTGGAATGTAAGGAAGAACATAGGTTTGAAGGAACAATAAACAAAATTGGCTTCCTCAATCTTATTTGGAATAATTTCAATATTATAGAAATCTCTAGTGATATAAGTATTGAGAAAATGTGAAATAGAGGTTTTTCCAGAGATTAATGATTATTTCCTGATAATGTATTGATGAAGTTTAATACTAAAAATAAAAAAAAAGTGTAATCAATTCTGTGTAATGTTTTTTCAGAAGCATGTGAATAGAAATGAATAGAATTTACAAACTTGAAGATAAACTATAATATGCCTTGTATAAAGGACTCGTAGCAAGAAAGTATATCTCTAAATATTATACCGTGATCAGCAATGGAAAATCATATACAATATGATATTTTGAAAAATAAGTCACAAAATACATGAAGAGCTCAATAGAAAAAACTGATTGCAGGTAATAAGGTTTTAGCATGTATTCGCAAGCGAAACTGATCTAAAGCATAATGAATGTTTTATCCGGTTCCAACTTTACTATTCAATAGGCACTCTTTAGCGATACAAACTTGAGTATAAGATCTAAGTAAAGTATGCAGACATGCCAAATGAGATTTTTCACATTTTTTATTTGAGTGCCCAAACCTATGGGATATTTGAGATTCCATTATCAAATTAGCAAATATCTTAATTCTTTGGAAACAGACAAAGTTCTCATTGGAACAGATATATTTGAGAATGGTGGATTTCCAGAAGACCTGAAATTTCTGAAGGAAAGTATGGTGTTCAATATGGTGATGCTAGCATGGAAACACAATATATAAATCACTGTAGATCTAGACAAAATTTCCAAAGGTAAATGAACAGCGCTATAGTGTAGCACAGATGCAAGATCTTATGAAATGAATGAAAAATGTGTTGTAAGAAACAATCTTTGAACAAGTAAGAAAATAGATATTTGGTGGTGAAATGCTGAAGCACCTCACTCTCTTATGATTATTTAAGGTGAATCAGGCAGTGCTAAGAAACACAATTTGATATTATACAGAGCAAAAGATCAATATTATTAATGTAATTCAATTTTAAAGCAACATCTTTATTGTGATGTTTGTCTATAAAAAGTGTATAATGTATTCCAGAATCAAGACAGAGGACTTGATTAAGAGTTGGCTGATAGATAGTAAAAGTGCCGGTAAAAACATTAACTGACACTTTTACCAGATGAGCCAACTGCAATTTTTCTGGTAAGTGTAGAGGAGCAGCCAAGTGCCTCTACAGGAAGTCCCACCCCTATTTTGCCTATATGCAGGAAACCGGAAATTGCGACAAGCGGAACACCAAAAATGGTACCTATGCCACGATGAATCTTTGAGGCAAGGTATTTGTTGCGAAAGCCCTATGAGCAGTATCCTTGAAAGTCTGATGGTCTCCTAACAGAGTCACCTGAAGAAGTGTCAAGATGTGATAAGGAGAAGCTGGTGAGGTCATGAAAAGATAAGAGTGATGCATTGGGAAGGATGACCTGAGAGGAGAATGTATAGGTGATATAGAATCTGATGGCGAAGTATAGAATCTTGAAGGCTTTTATGTGTGGAATGAAGCGTGCACGTGTGAAAAACACTGCAGAAAACACAAGTGGATTTACAATTGTACAGATGCTGAAACACAAGTACACTAAGTATTCATAAGGCTGGCTGTACATAGTATATAGACTGCAGGTGGTTACACCAACATATATGTATCGAGAGTTCTGGACATTCTATGATACATTTTAGTAAGTGAGTCTCCATGAAGGAAGACGAATTGGAAGCTATGTGTGTTGCAGCAAAGAATAGGATTGAATTTGAAGCAAGACCAAAGAGGCTGTCTGGATGTCAAAGACTGGAAGCAGCCAAGAACTGGTATCAGCTGTGAAGAACAGTAACACATGAGAAGCCAAAGTATCCCTTGATAAGTTGCAAAGAGAAAACACCATGAGTGCCAAGTTCCTTTATTAAGGACAATTTAATACCATAATATGAGCAAGTTAAAGGTCTCTGATCACGCGAGGTGAGGATGAAAATAGATGAAGAGCATGGTGCACCAGTAAAAGATAGCGAGTGCTCACACTCCCTTATATTTTCAGAGGTGAGAAGGTACTACAAGGCCGAGTTCAAAGACAATGTGAATGGCAGATGGCATAAGTGATGAGAGATGTCAGGCTAATTGGGTGAGGAAATACGGTCAAGTTTACCCACCAACACCTGGGGTACCAGCTTACGTACTGCTATATCATCCGATGTTCCAGAAGGTTACAAGCGTGCCAACCAATTATAGAAGGCTGTATAATGAAGAGCCTTATAGTTTGAGGGCCAGTGAAGTGTTGTGTTTCTAATTACTGTCGAAAATTACTTGCACTACGGAGGGCATACATTGCCCACCTGACAATAGAGACCCAATCACAATCCTATCCCATACAGAAAGCATACTTAGATGTTCCCCTTCAGCCAACCACAATCTCCCGTAGGTTTTCTTAGTTTGCCATAGTATGACCTCACGTATGACAAACTTTAAGCATAAATGTGTTATTTTTAATGAAATGTTTCGAGATCATGCTGTGCGACGTCCGTTGATGTCATTGTTTTCCCTGTTTTAGACAATTTATAATAAAACAGAGATATTTGCCACTTTCTGAGTCAATCTTATTATTTAGTTTGAGAAGTTATTCCCCATCCCATCCATAGTACAACATGTTACCGTGAGTAAAAGGGCCTCTGGGGATCATAGGGATTAAGGATGTACCTCCAGCTAGCAGCAAAAAACTGCCTTTATTACTGGCACTGCCGGTAATTGTGGCAAAATCCCCCCATGTCAGTCCTATGGGACCCCATGGAATGGGGATTTACCATGCTTAGCGGCACTTGTAATCTGCCAGTAATTTCGACAGACCATGTGCCGGTAACAGCAATTCTGTTTGCCGCTATTCGGGCGGATTTACTACCAGAATACTGGCAAACTTGTAATGAGGCACTGCTCCTCTTGCCCTACCTCCTCACTTCTAGCACACTCGGAAATGTGTAAAATAATGTCCTACTATTTTACACATGTTTTTGTATTTAATGCGCAACAGCGCAGTAAATAGAAGACAATGAAATAATGTGCGCCCGTGGTAAGGACAGGGCAGCAAGTCCGTAGTGCAGATGGGCATTTTATAGAGCCCAAACTTCGGTGGTTCACGTTTTGCACAAATACGTTTGCTTATCCCCAATCAGCACCTGCATTTTATCCAGGGGTGCTAATGTTTATAACTCCAGCACATACTACCTGGTAAAATCCCTTAGTCCTCTGTAATGCCCCCCACTTTACTCGTCTGTTACATCAGGATTTCAGTCTTACCGCCTGTTAAGGCCCCAACTCATGCTTAATCATCTAAGTATTATTTTTGTAAAACTGAACTTGTATATCAACATAAACTGCAGTTAATTTTTGATATTAATTGATCTGCCATAACAGCACTTACATAGCATGATATAACGTATTATTTGATGCTGTGCTTTCCCCATAGCGCTTGTAAATAGAACATCCAGATACAATTATTATCACCCAAATGAAGTTGGTACTCGTTTATCAATCTCCGAAGGTGGAAAGGCTGAGTGGCCTTTGAGGCATTCAAGCATGTCCCCTGCAGATCACACACAGACCACAGCAGCGAACGCTCAGCCTGCGGAACTATCTTGCTATCTATAAATGTGCCGAATAACAGTATCTGTGCAGTCTATAATACGTTTCTTACAGGAAACTGGTATCCAATGTGTATGGACAATGGGCCTCATTACGACCCAGGCGGTAAGGGGTTTACGGCAGCGTAAACAGCGCCGACCCTTACCGCCTGATTCCGAGGTCCCTTAGCGCCATGGAGGATTTAACACCTGCTTTTAGCAGGTGTTAAAATCCATGGCGCTAAGGGACCTTGTTGTTAATTACGCCACCGTAATTTACGGTGGCGTAATTAACGCCTTCCCCACTCCCATTATGCCCTATGGGGCAAAAATGGGAATGGGGAAGGGTAAATGGGGATTGGGGACTTACCGCCCCGCCAACCTCGGAATGGGGCGGTAAGTCCGCCAACCACCATGGCGTAAACGTAGTTTACGCCATGGTGGTAAAGGTACGACCCAGGCGGTAACTTACCGCCTGGGTCGTAATGAGGCCCAATGTGATTAAGAAAAATAAAAACAAGTCTTCTGTATATTGAAAGAATCTTCTGGCAATTAATAAATCCGACATATTCTCGGTTTGAGGCCTGCTGTTGGCACTGTGAGATGCTGGTTGCACAGTAAACCCTAATAATGCCATTCGCCTGGGAGTCCGTCTGCATGCAGGTGAACTAAGTGCGTGCCAGCAGTAAGATATTGTTCTTGTCTCTAAATCAAGGTTGACAGTATTGCTGCATGGTTTCTTTCGAATGTTATTGGGATGTCAGGGGTGATGATAAAGACTGCATCTCAAAGTGCAACTTAGTTTGAATGCAACTTTACAAAATGTCTGGACGATATCTAGTCAAATCCTGCACTGTCTGTTAAAACTGGGCAAACACTCACCGACATTTTATTTACCAATTTGACAGCTTTTTGGCACTTAATGAATGCAATTGTGCCACCCAGTTTGTTGGCTTAAATGATACAAATATAAGTCACAAACCTACCGAAAGCTAGATGGGTCATCTTTGTGGGCCTCCAATAAAGAAATGCATTCGTACGTAATCATTTTCGCATCAATCGTATCAATATAAATAGGATGAAAAATAAAAGGAGGGTGACACAATATAACATTGCAAAAAGCAGTGTGCATGTGTGGCCATGACCTAAGATGAACAAAGGTAGAAGGTACATTTACAAGAGGTGGTGTCTATGTAACTAATATATTAAATATATTATAATTAATCAGCAGTAAGAACAAGGTATATAAACACATTTAAATTATAAAAGTAACACAATTCAATCCTCTGTATGTGTATTACATTCAAAACGTGCTGTCGAATGCAATCTAAAAGGTATCCAGTGATAAAGTCCCAGCTTAAAAGGTTGCCAGAGGGTGACATTTTCGAAAATGTACACTTCCACGAAAATTAAGCAAATTCACCAAATATTTTAGGATTGGAGTTGGAATAGTAATGAATACTGTCCTAGAACATGTGGGGGAGGGCTGCAGTGCAGAGAGAAAAATCGCCTACCTGGTGACTTTTTCCTTGGGGACATATTCACATAGAGCCAATTAAAATGGTAGTGTCACATTGTGCATGTGTATTGTTTTGTTTGAGTGTTTCAAAATGTACAAGGCAATATTGATAGTAAATTGGCTAGATAACATAATATGCCTGGTTAATGCACATGTGTTCATATTGGGCCAGATTCACAAAATTGTGTTTCACTTATATGAGCCACGTGTGCACTGAAGCAAAACATACAATTGTGTTTGTGGAATCAGCCAGCAGATCTGAAGTACCTGTCAACAGGTGAGCTAGGTTGGTGACTGCTGCATCCAATAGTGCAACCCTGACTGTTGAAGAAATGTCATCATTGCAGCAGGTGTAATTCTATTCAACTAATCAAGAGATAATGCATATACAGGGCCTCTCCCTTCACTAGCAGAAGTGGATTCTGGGGTTTCCATTAATAAGAATGCCCACATCAGTGGTTGAGCAGTGTGCACCCTAATTGTACCCTGCATACTTTCAGAAGTACTTGCTCTCTCTAAGCATGGCGTTTAGTTTCCTCTATCATCTGCACATCACACTCTGAACAGTAAGCAATGTGATCCAGCAAATTGCATCCACACACTGCCACAGACCGCAGTCGGGCTACAAAAGCATACGAATGTGGATGATTTTTTAATTTTACATTTTTACCTTCGAAACAATGTTGCACATGAAAATGAGGACAAACATTGTTCATGTCTATTACAAAGTAGGTGCGGCAAATATCAACGCAAGTGGAGTACTACTCTCTCCCCTTCACCATTATGGGTAGTCGAAGAAAATGAATACATGCCAGGTGTCAGCCAAAGCCTTAAAAGCCATTGAGATGTGCCTACTGGTATCTTGTTCTTGCATCCACTGCCTCCCCTGCATGCCAGTCTCCTCTTTAAGTAGGGACACATGTACGTGGAAAGATGTAAGTGAAAACACCTGCATGGGTATATGAATCGGCACAATTGACTTCACATTTAAAACACCAAAACATACACATAGAAAGAGGACTATGTCAACTGTTCAACTTCATCACTGCCATGTTTAATATTGCCCGGTATATTAAAGCAATGATAGAGCAAAATAATACAAAATTCAATTCAACATGACAGTTTTAAATGCATGTAATCATGAGAATGGACAGAGCACTTTCAAAGAAACAGGTGATTAGATTTGAAAAAGTGAAGCAAAACGTCAATAGATTAATAGTCTGAACCTAGGAATCATAGATGACAGATATAGGTGTGTATCTGGAGCATGTTAGTTTAGATGTTTGTTGTTAGTCTATCCATCAGAGGGCACCCATGCATAATGTGCACCGACGCACCACCCATTATGGAATAGTCAAGCACCCAGTCTAGAGTTTAAAACACAGATGGATCCAGCAGCAGCAAGCAGTTCGAGATGCCCTCCTGGGATGACCTTTTCT
Organism: Ambystoma mexicanum; assembly: GCF_040938575.1. Classification (NCBI taxonomy): domain Eukaryota; kingdom Metazoa; phylum Chordata; class Amphibia; order Caudata; family Ambystomatidae; genus Ambystoma; species Ambystoma mexicanum. The sequence continues at coordinate 422,566,386 of NC_090937.1, read as the reverse complement.
TACAGTACCATAGCAGTGCTTGCCTGATGGACTATGCAAGGAAGAGGGCATTTCGTCCCCCCTGCCTAGCATGGTCCATTGTGCATTCAGGGTGGTGTACTGCAAGCCCACAAAGTTGTAGGGGCCTCTCCTGTGTCTACCATCATATCTAGAGGGCCTTGGGGAATGGAAGGGATGGGTGCCTGGCGGACATTTTCCCCTGAATCCTGGTCCCTGTCTGCAGTGAGCGGGGAAGTGGGAAGGCTATCTACAGCAGCATGTCATCAGCAGTAGACGCCTGAGCTGGACCGGAGGTACCATTTAGGTAAAGAACAGGAAAACAAAACGTTTTACATATGTATGTGTGTATGTATGCATGTATTCATGCATGTGAGGAGCTGTGTCTGTGTAAGTATGCATATGAATGTGGGAATGAGAGTACAGTGCACATGATTTACTGTATGTCTAAATGTAAATGAATGTGTGTATGAGTGCAGTGGGGAGGAGTGCCACTGATTCGGGCTGGGGCTAGGTGAGGGTTTTCCTGGTCCCAAAATGAAAGCTTACTATTTTTACTGGCATTATGGACAAAGCCCACATGACGCATGTCCCACATGGGGATATTGCCCTACAATGGTGCTGAATATCTGGAAAGGTGTTCTCACAGTGGCATAGCCCTTTGTTGGCATTCTCTCAGGTGCCTGGCCAGACAGCAAAGGGCAAACAATATATGTCAGCGTGTACACTGTAAATTGGGTAAGATCCAGGAGGTAACACTTAGCACATAACAGAAGCTGAGTTCATACCAGGCTGATATATATGGAGACAGGTAGTCACAGGAACTACAGTTGCAGGAACTTCCTGTAAGCAAAGAGGTAGAGAGAAAGCAAAGGCAAGCAAACATACTGCATAACACTCATTGATCAGAATAAATGGAGTACTGACATTTGAACAGGGTTAGTGAGGGATTATCGAAAGCCCTGAGTATTAGTACCAGTAGATTACTCTTAATAAACGTTATACTGCAGTACCATGAGTTAGGCATACTTAAGAGATTGTTGAATTGAGTTAAGAGTAAAACTGGAGACCATATACTGAGACAGGTAAGACTCCAAAGGACTAGAGGAAGGCAACCAAATGAAGACCAACCCATGGGTAACACTGGATACGGATGAAGAGCGTGGGTAAAACAGTGGACCAATATGTACTATAGGTGAAAATCAGCATGGATAGAAATAATCAGGTACAGGCATGAAGAGAAACGAAGTGTGACGCAGAAACTGCAGACAAAAGATACATTGTCACTCATTTAGATTGCACATGGGAATAGTGTTACAGAGGAAATCATGGGTGAAAGTTCAGAGCAGGTATCAGGGTTTAGCAGGCCCATAGATCTGGCACACAACACTCAGAATCCTAGTGTTCTGGGAATATCAGAAAACACAAAGCAATAATCAAAGACAAGATAGAACAATGCCAACTCAGCAAATAAAAATGGGTTCAGGAAACTCAGTCCACTAAAGAGAAGTCACATAAACTACACTGGACTGAAGTGTAGTAATAAAGCAAGAAATAAGCAAACAGGGAAGCTTAATACTACAGGTTGCTGCTAACTCTGTTGAATTAGATAAGAGGAACATATGGCAGTAAAGGAGAAGACTGAGATTACAGTGAGAAAGGGAGAAACACCATTGGCAAATATGGGAAGGACTCTGTGAGGAAGAGATGCCTACAGAAATCAGGGGTTTTTCAGAAAATCATAAATCAGCAACTATGCCACATACAACTTGTTGTATTTAATGGCAAACAGGACAGGTGGTGATATAAGGCAGTTACAGCAGGATCCAGTAGCCAAACGCTGAATTTGAAGGAAAGGAACAACAGAATGGAAAAAGGTGTTGCAAAGCTGTTACACCAGGAAGGATTGAGAAGTCCAAATAAGGCTATTCAGAAGCGGTTCAACTGGTCACAGAAGCATAAAGCAGGAACTCCCAATGACGGAAGTTGATAGAACAACTGCTAATGCGGAAAATAAATGAGCTTATGAAAGCCCTCCCTGCACATTGCCCCACAGCTGGAGCTGATTTCACTCCCAGGCAGTTGTGCTCCATCAAGCCATCACCAGACTCCAGTAGCAGCAGTGGATTGTAATTAAGGTCTATGCAGCTCTTGGCAGCCTAGTCATCAGTAGCTTGTAACAGGTGAATATAATCAGGTTTTCTCCAGGACCCAAGAGCCTGCTCAAGCAAATGTACTAAGTATGCCTCTCCCATTCCTCTGCCTCTTGTACAACATACATATTGGAATGCACATGCAGAATTAACCCAAAACGTGGAATGGCACATGAAAATAGATTGGTCCAATATTGCAGCAGTAAAACAGGTAAATGAATTCAGAAGCAGTTTGAAGATCTTAACATGGTAATACTGAAATAAGTCTTGGCATGTGTGTATGCAGCATTGGGTGGCAGGTGGATAGGATCCTGACATATTAAGGGCAAAGCCAACATGAAGATTATTCTTTCCTGAGGGTATACTGGCCTACACTATTACAGCCAGTGTTGAAATGTTTTCTTTCAGAGACATTGGGGGTCATTACGAGTATGGCGGTAGGGGGTTAACGGCACCGGTAAGGATGCCGGTGCCGTTAACCCCCTACCGCCATATTCTGAGGTCCCTTAGCGGGTCCCAGCAGGAACGGCTGGTCTGACCAGCCGTTCTTAGCGGGACCCGTTAAGGGACCAGGGAGTTATTTGCTCCTTCCCCATTGGGGAATGGTTTACTGAATGGGGACTTACCGGGTCCTCCAAGGTTGGAATGACATGGTAAGTCCCCATTCAGTGACACCGGACCTGAACCCGGGTTTGGAGGCAGCCATGGCGCTAAAAGAGCCATTGCTACCTCCAAACTCGTAATGACCCCCATTGTGTCTTCATTGCCATTGTGGGCAAAGACAACATGGTGAGGGTACATATGTGGGGACACGTGACTACATTGGTGCAGACAGTGTGGACATGTTTTCATGCAGCGGCACAATATTGTTACTGGGAATAAGGGCACAGAAAACATGTTGAGTGTGTTCTTACACAGGGACACATTCCTTACAGTCTCATGATATTTCACTGGCATTATGATGAAAGACAACAGGATGAGCGTTATTATGTTGGAGGATTTCAGCCTTCACTTGTAAATATAGATGTGCTTTCTTACAATGTAATGGCATTTGTGTTGGCATTATGGGCAAAGCCAACATGACAAGTGCTATTTAATGGGGATACTGGCCGACATTGGTGCAGACAACATGGGCCTTCTTTGTTACATGAGTCAGGCCTTTTAACTGGATTATAAAACAAGGTAACATGAGTGTTTTCATGTGAGAATACCGGCCTGCATTGGTGCACCCCGCGTGTACATGTCTTACAGCAGCATAGCATAGAAATCATATGTTTTGCCGCTGTGGACAAAGACAACATGTTGTGTGGTTTTATGTGGGAAGATACTGGCCTACATGCACATTTTTTTTATATAGTATGATATGATATGATATGATAGTTTATTTATATAGCGCCTATACACAATGTGTTTCAAAGCGCTTCAAGGAGGGAGGGGACATAGGAAAAATACAGTTACATTCAGCAAAAGTCCTTGAAACAATACAGAATGTGAAAAAACTATCATAATAGGCCTGTCGACATTTCTGATAGTGCAAGTGCATAGAACGAGTAAGGCAAGAGGTAATGGAAAGGAAGGAAAACAGAGCAAGCAGTAACATTACTAAGTCTGACGACAATTTACGCAGTGCAGGTGGTAACAAGAGGCGGGGTGGGAGGGGGGGCAAGTGGAAGGAGGGGGGAAGGAGAACAAGACAAGCTGCTGAGCAAAAAGTCAGTGACAAATTGAAAAGTAGGGGAGGGGGGAGGGGGAGAACAACCGGGGGGGACAGACAAGCTGCTATCAAGAGTCACGGGACAGATGATAGGAGTAAGTGCTAGGAGGCGGAGTCTAAGAGGGGGAGAAAAGGAGGGGGGAGTAGGAGGGAAGTTGAAGAGGATGGAAATGAGGAGGGGGTGGAGCGCAGAGCAAGAGGGGGGGCAAGCAGGGTGAGGGCACACAGATACTCACGGGGGGGCAAACAGAAACTCCGGGGGGGGCAAACAGACACTCACGGGGGGCAGGGGCAGAGGGGGGGCACATAGATAGTCACGGGGGGGCAGGGGGGCACACAGATACTCACGGGGGGCAAGGGGGGCACACAGATACTCACGGGGGGCAGGGGGGGCACATAGATAGTCACAGGGGCAGGGGGGCACACAGATACTCATGGGGGCAGGGGGGGCACATAGATAGTCACAGGGGCAGGGGGGCACACAGATACTCATGGGGGGCAGGGGGGGCACATAGATAGTCACGGGGGGCAGGGGGGCACACAGATACTCACGGGGGGCAGGGGGGCACACAGATACTCACGGGGGCAGGGGGGGCACATAGATAGTCACGGGGGCAGGGGGGCACACAGATACTCACGGGGGGCAGGGGGGCACACAGATACTCACGGGGGGCAGGCGGGGCACATAGATAGTCACAGGGGGCAGGGGGGCACACAGATACTCACGGGGGGCAGGGGGGGCACACAGATACTCACGGGGGGCAGGGGGGGCACACAGATACTCACGGGGGCAGGGGGGGCACACAGATACTCACGGGGGGGCAGGGGTATCATAGTATCATTATTGCCATTATTGACAAAGCCAATGTGAGCATGTTATTGCGAGTGGATACTGGCATTTATTGGTTCAGCCTGTAAAGGACGTTTGGACACAGCTAGTTGTTTTTTTTTTTTACTCTGACAGCAAACTGCCATACAGTGTGGGCAACGGCATCCTAAAAATGCTCTCAAATACTCATGTTAACTGCAGATAACCTGGCATCTATCGGATCTTTTCATGTCCTATAAAACCAACTTAACTCTGTGTCACTTTACCCATTTCGTGACAGAGAACTGTACAATGCACCATACCATTTTAACCACTATTGTAGAGTATTTCTCAGCGGGAGAACCCCCAACACTGAGCCTCCCTTGGTTGATTGGGTCCCCCTTGCTGCGTATGGTCGCTTACACACATTCATGGGAAATGTTTGAGAGCCTTTTAGAAAACATGTGTCATCTGCTACTCCTGTCAATTTCCCAAAGTCTCCGTTCTGCAGCATATTACAAGATCCCCGGGCCTGCATGGCAAAATAGCACACTCCACGTACTGTAGTCTTAATAACCTCCTTAATAAAAACGCAGATGAGGAGGGTCTCTTCGCAGATAAAGACGTTTACAGTATTTTAAGAAGACGCTCCCATGTGGCTCAGTTTTCTAGACACTAATTACAATTTCCCATTGCGAGAACTGCACGTTGCCCATCACAGAGCAATTACCAAGATAATTCACACATAAATCATACATACTGTCCATAGGGCGCAAATTACGGCGGAGGTGTCACCATTTGTGACTATGCGTGCCCTCTTATTGGCCTCGAGAGCGCCGGATCCCACAAAGCATAGTGTAACAATACCAGCAGATGTCCATTAAGCACCAGAGCGCCATACGGGGTCCGGCTGGAGGGAGTTTTAATGGCAGCCTGTTCATTTTCTGCCTTCACTCTTCTAGATGACTTTGGCTTCGCGGAGCAAGATGGGAAGCTCTCGGAATGCCCAATGCTCCCCGATTTCAATTATCACTTTGAAATGAGTGGCCTGGCAGAAGTGCAGCAGGCGGCACGCAGCAAGATAATACCAGAAGCCTCTGATTGCTGCCGCTCGCCAGAGCTCAACAGAATAAGAATCGACTGCCGAAGCCTTGACATTCTTTTTCATAAACTGGCCTTCAGCAAAATAGGTTTACCGCTATAGCGCTTTTGCAAAACTATCGAAAACACGTTTTACTTTGTCATTTGCAGAATCTCGGTTAGGCAGTCTGAAAAACACTAAAAACTTTCAATTTCTGTAAGATTTTGAAGAAATACTGCTAACCCTCACCATAAAACAGCGAGATGTTTAAATGTGTAAATGCAAGCCTAATTAATCCCAACTCTAGACAAACCATGTGTTACCAGATATTTCATGTAAGATTTAATTTGTATTTAAAAAGCAAAGCGTTAAGCATTGATCGAAAGATGGTTAAGCTTTCACTTCGAGGTCATTTAAACTAGGGATACGGGAATGTTTTTTCCCGCGGACGTAACTTTGCGAAGTTCCCTACTGTGCAACCACCTGAAGTTGCAAAACGTCGCGTTTTATTTCAGATTATGTGGACAGCATGCATTCGTGCACAGCTACATGTATATTCAGTAAAGTGGATGTTATGTGTATGCAGGGACGTCATGTCACCAACATGCCAGTGGTAGCGGATGTGACATCACCCGACACTTGCCATCTGATGACATCACAGAAAGTGATGCCATTTGAACACACCACAAAGTGACATCACAGGAGGCGATGGAACACAACCTTTCACCCCTTGACAAAACAGGAAGTGGCATCACGTAGCATTGTCCCTAAGTACACTACCATAAATATGGTTAAAATATCACTGCAGTGTGATATACATTTCATACAAGAATAAATCACCATTTGTATCGTTAATATCAGTGTCTATATACAGTTTAAAGTATATACCCATATTACCAAATTACTGTAAATGCAAGCAGACGTCCAAGGCCAAATGATAATGATGTGTTATTATATAGAACTTACACTTAAACGCCTTACATAGAACAAATATACATACAATATCACCCAACATGTGTTGGTACTCACTTATAGACGTCAAGAGGATAAAAGGCGTCTTGGCTTTGCCTGGATTCGAACCTGTAGATCACACACTCATCGCAGCAGCGAGTGCTCAACCCACTGAGTTATCCTACCAGCTATAGCTATTGTACAGACTATAGTAAAATTAGCTGGGGGCAACCAGACGTGGTCTCCCTCTCACTGTGCTTAGAGAGGCATCAGCTTCACCTCACTGATGATCCCCAACAAGGGTGAAACACGTGTATGGGATTGCTGGTGGTACTCTCGTTCAGGTTGGAATTGCCATTGCATTTCGGTGCTGGACTGCCCCTGGGCAGGACAAAGACTGATATGCAAATGGATATTTCCCATCTGTGAAAGGCACAGTGAGTAAAAGCAGTGGCTGCAAACTCTCAAGTGGTTAATAACCACTGAACAGGTTATCAAGTCTGTTCTTTCGAGAGAGGGGCGCCCGCTACCTTTGTAAAACTATAGTAAAATTAGCAATTACATGTCTGAATGTTCTCAAAGTCCGAAAGCAAATGACACTCTTTAGTGTATACAAATAAACGTAACTGAGATTTAACAGCAGGACAGTTCATCTGCAGGTCTGGTGCAAAGTGGGCCACATGTCAAGCCTGCGTGGATCTACTGTTCAGGTTTCAGAGGTTGGCAAAACACATACTATTGGGAGGGTTCATAACTGTCTATTAAAGAATTTATAGTAGCACAGGGAAAGTAGTGCACTCACACGGCATCCCGTACCCGTTACCTGATACATGCAAACAAACCTCCAGAAAAGCATGCCATGGAGCTAGGAAAGAGACACTTTGAACAAAGCATTAATTGTGGCACAATGAAATCAAGGGCCACTTGATGTGCTATGGTCAAACATTTCTACACTTTACACCCACTTTTAGGCACAAGGATTTTGTTAAGTGACCGAGAACACCGACATGGAATGTCTTGTGATGTTCGTGACAGAGACAAGGGCAGCAAAAAAACATGCTGTAACTGCAATTTACGAAAAGAAAAATACATATAGTTTTTGTCTGCATTGTGAATTTGAGTTGTTTAAGAACAGACTAAATCAAGCTAAATCAGTGGGACTCATTCCAAGTTTGGCGGTAGCCTTGCCGGTAAAACCGGCAGGCTGACGCCAAACTTGCAATTTTTCCCGCCACCCACGATAAGGCAATTACCAGATCATTACGGCCCAGCCGGCCCCGGTAATTGCACATTCGTGTGCTCCAGAATGCATTTCTCCCCATTCCCATTTGAGCCCCATTGGGCTCAATGGGAATGGGGATGTCGGATGCACCGGCACCATTGAGAATGGTGCCGGTGCATCCAACATGCTCTGCTTGTGGGTGCCGGTACGGCTGCAAGGACAGACCTGGCAGCTGTAATGGCACCCGCGAGCAGTACCTTAGTTCCAGGACTGACAAACTTGTAATGACCGCCAGTGACTCACCCCCTGATGTGTGCCTAAAATAAACCTTTAACAAGTCTAGCAATTATTGTATATAATTTCAGAAAGACTATTTGTTATTCCTATTCTTTCTTGTTCAAGGTCACTGCTCAAAGTGTTACACTTGTGGAACCCCTTGTTTTTTTGTTTTTTGTTGGAGAGGCCTGAACAAGAAAGAGAGCCACTCCAGAAACAAAGAACCACATGGTGCTGGCCACACCCCAGGAGCTTCCATTAAAAAAATAATACAAAAAAGAAACAAATATTTGTTTACATTTTTCTTTTTTTAGGGGTAGCAAGGAAAACCACAGGGGTAGCACCTGCGACCCCTGGTGACCCCCAAATGAAGACCATCTGTGTAACTTGATAACACAACAAAAACCCTGTGATGTTCAGTTTAAAAAAGTTACTAAAAGGACTTTATGGTTATGATGCAAAATCTACAAGCCAAAGAAATCTGCCCTCTACAGTAATATACACAGACATAACTTGGGATCCGCCATGAACTGCCGATACCAACACACAATATCTCAGATGACATTAAAAGTGTCAACATTGATAATATTACCAGGGCTTTAAGTGGGCCGAGGCTAGCGGGGGAAGCAAGGCCCGTCAATCTCCAAAAAGTGCTCCAGAGCAGGGGCCCTGCTGCTGCCCACCCCAACTAGCCCCAGCCACATCGACAACTCAGGAAGCCTGTGTAGAGGAAGCGCTGCAGAGTTACACAGCCTGCCTGCAGGGGCCTGCACTTCAGATGTACTGACATCTGCAGACAGTCAGTGTAACCGTGGCTTTGGGCTGCCAGATAACTCTGTACTCTGAAACCGGAGTAGTGCTGGAGGGCCCAGTCTCTCCTTTTGTTTCTGAGTAAAGAGTCATTACGCAGCATAAAGCCATGCTTAAAAGGTTTCATGCTGCGTGATGACTCCGGAAACAAAAGGAAAGAATGGGCTCTCCAGCCCTTCTCCTGTTTTGGAGTACACAGACATCACACAGCAGATAGCCCTTTCATTGAAAGAGCCTGTGGTCTTTAACCACACAGTGCCTTCAATGAAAGGGCTGCCTAGTGCGAGTGAGAGCTGGGCAGCCAGTGGAGTAGGGAACCAGAGATGTGAGCCCTTTTAGGAATGTTAAGTGCTGCTCAGAGTGTGTTGTTTTGGACGATTTGGACCGTTAGAAGGTTTTGAGATGAGGTTCCTGTGAATAGTACATTGCTGTAGTCCAGTCTTGCGCCAGTGATGGCCCATGCTATAAGGCAGCTGTTAGGGGATAGGAAGGCTCTGGAAGCATTACTCAGCTTGGATGTGTAGGCTGCGGAGGAGGCAATTGCATTCACCTGGCATGCCATGTAGAGGGTGGCATCTGGGTGGACTCCTAGTGTGTTAACGCATGTAGAGATGGGGATCATGGTGCTATCAATGCTGAAGGCTATACATTGGTGTTTGAGCTTGTTGAGCACTGTGTGAAGTCCAATCAGTAAGATTTCCGTGTTTTCCCCATTTAGACACAGGTGGTTGGCTGCTATCAATGACTGGATGGTAGTGTAGGCATGGTTGAGTGTGTTTCAGTAATGTGAGTAAATGCCAAAGAGGGGCAGGAGGATATGCGTATCATCAGCTTAGTTGTTGTATGCTATGCTGAGAGAGTCAAGGATGTCAAAGAGGGGCTTGGTAAAGATGTTGTATAGTGTGGAAGATATGCAGTATCCTTGAAGCACCATTGTCGGCAAACACTTTCATGACCCTACCCTCTAGGAAGGAGGTAGCCATTCTGTGGCATCTGTGGAGAAGTTAGCCGAGTTGGTGAAATGGGAAAGACCATAAGCAAATCAGGCTTGGTCCCACCCCAAAAGGAGTAGTCCAGCACAAACTGCTTGGTCACATCCCTTCTGCATGAGACCACAAGCAATCCCATACATGTTTCGACTCATTGGGCCTCATCAGTGAGGAGTAGCTTTGGTCTCTAGGCCCAGTGGGCACAGAACCCACCTCTGCGCATACATGTTCCACTAAGGGTGGTTAAGCAAAACAAAAGAGGTGATGGATGGAAGGTTTAGAATTAATCTTGACCACTGGACTCGCTCTGGGCAACCCTCTAGACCATCGTACTTCGCCTGTCTATTCATTAAAAATGGGGAAAGACCATATGCAAATCTGTCTTATTCCGAGCCCAAATGGAGAAATACAGCCCTAACTGCTTGCTCTCATCCCTTCTGCACAAGACTACGAACATCCCCAGACATGTTTCAGCCTCATTGGGATGTACCTCGCTGATGAGGTTCAACAAGGTCGAAATATGTCTGGGGTTGAGTGTGCCCAGTTCAGGATGAAGTGCTCCCACTGGTGGCATTACCTGACTGATTTGCATATGGCTGGGCTCCTTTTGCAATAGTGCAGATGGGCTAAAATCATTTATTCAAAACCTTTCAACAGTGCCTCCATGTGTGATAGAGGGTATGCCCAGATGTGGGTCCTTTGCTTGCTGTGCCACTGGAAACCAAGCTGCACCTCACTGATGATGCCCAACAAGGCCGAAATATGGCTGAGGTTGCTTGTGTTTGGGTGAGGGTGGGACATGGGCTAGCAGTTCGGCCTGAGCTGCTGTGCTCCCATTGGTGGCAGTGTCTGACTGATTTGCATATGGCTGCGCCCGTTTTACAATTGCACAGAGGAGTGTCGGTGGTTCAGATAGATTCAAAACTTTCCACCCATCACTTTTTCAGTTATAGTTTGTATCAATGTGTGATAAAGGGTATTCCCAGCCATGGGTCCTTTGCCCGCTGCACCAACGGGAACCAAGCTGCATCCCAACAAGGCTGAAACATGTCTGGGGTGGCTTGTGTTTCCATGCAAAGGCAACCTGGCCTAGCAGTTCGGGCTTGGCTGCTCCTACTGGTGGCAGTAACCGACTGATTTGCAGATGGCTGGAGCCCTTTTTCTAATGGTGCAGACAGGCTGAAAAAAAAACAGTTGTGTGGAAGGTTACCCAGAACAGTTCCAGAGGTTCTGATCCATTGAAGGCATTCCACCCATCACTTTGTTGGTTATAGTTTAATATTTGTTTGTGCATGGCACGCTTGGGGTCATTCCACCTTTTACATAGGTCTTCCTTCTCTCGTGGCACAGTGGACATAGTTGTCCACCAGCACCTGAAATGATGTGAACCATGGGGCCCTTGCACCTGCCATTTCAATTCCGTGAGGATGTGCCTGATTGGGCTTTGTGAACATCTTTCTTTCTCCTGCAGGGACTATGTTGGAGACATGTTGCAGTGGTTGTGGCAGCATTGCTTCTGCCGGTGGCTGGACTGCGAACAAAAGGATTTGATGTCACTTACACCAGTGATCAGATGCCCACATATTCCGATGATGGTATCAGACTAACATGTTCATGTCAGTGTCAGACCTTTGTCAGAATATTTACACCACACTCTAAACGAGGTTCTATATATGACGAATAACATTTTCCGAGGTTCGTGCTCTCATCATCATATTTGTTTCCCCCTTATCAATTGCCATCAGACTGTGCATCAGATTAGTATGCACCAATGCTGTAAGTGTTGTCGGTATATACACATACATGCCTAGTACAAGTTGTACATTAAGCTGTTGATCCCAAATTAAACTTTAGGTGGGCAGAGACAAATGCAAATGCATTCTTACTAACATATTCATTTTATAAGCAGAAAAGAGAGTACATCAAAACATTCTTTGGTGCACATCATTGGTGTAGGTGGGGCAAGAGCACATCAAGGCATTGTTAGTCACACATTTATTTTATAGGTGAAAGAGTGGGCATGCCAAAACATTCTCAGACACACATTATTATTGTTGGTGTGGAGACACCACACCAAAGCATTCTAATTAACAAATTCAATGGCTGAGCGAATTGAGAACACACCAAAGCATTGTTAGCCATGCATTCATTTTATAGAAGGAAAGAGGATACCATAGTTTTACCATAGTTTTTTACACGCATGTTTGTTTAGGTGGAGGAGAGCACACAAAAGCATTCTTAGGTGCACATAATTTTGGCAGGTGGGCAGAGAGCACACACAAGCATTGGTAATCACAGATTAATTTAATTGATAGAACACAGAGTGCACCAAAATATTCTTAGGAGTATTTCATTGTTGTAAGTTTGAGAAGAACATGTCAAAGCACTGTTAGTCACCTGTTTATATTATAGGAAGTGGAGAGAGCATGCCAAAGTATTCTTAGGAACACATCATTTTGTTCGTGGAAAGAGAGTGTGCCAAAGCATTCTTAGTCACACGTTCATTGAACAGGGGAGAAGAGAGCACACCCAAGCATTCTTAGTCCCACATTCCTTTCATAGGCACAAGAGAGGGCACACAATACTATTCTTATTTGAACATAATTTCAAAGGTGGAGAGGAGCAAGCAAAATCATCCACAACTGTGCATCCACTATTACCTCAAACACTGCCTACCCATGCACAGACCACACTTGCATTAAATTCACCATCCGTACAGCCCCTAGCTCCAACGCCCTCACACACGGTACACCAGCCAAAACAAGAAGTTAAAAAAAACTTAACTCCGACAACCTCCGACCATACCTTCACAATTCATGTCTAGCTCTTCCATTCTCTCAGGATCCTAACATACTAGCAGACATTTTTAAAGTCACACTTACCAATGCTATAAATTCAATATCCCCACTCGAAAGCAAGAAAGAAAAAAAATCCTTTCACTGCAACTCTTGGTTCTCGGATGAGCTCCAAACCCTTCGTGCACAAAAGCATCAGGCCCAAAAAAACTGGCAAGCCAAACCTAATGACTCAAACAAGAACAAGTTCAAACAAATAGCTCTCCAATACAAACAAGATATTACCACAGCAAAAGCTAACTCCTTCAACGACAGGATCTCAAATGCCAACTCTCAAACTAAAGAGATCTTCAAAATCTTCAACGAGATGGTCACAACCCCTACCAACACAGATGAGATCATTAAAGACAAAACTTGGTGTGCAAGCATTCGGTCTACAATGTTCAACAAAATAGATCTCCTCCAAAAAATAATTCAAGATCACTACAAAGCCCTCACAACTGAGCATAATCATGCCCACCAATCCCAATGCTTCTGTAAAAACATCACTGAATGGGAGGTCATTGATCTCATTAAACATCTCAAACCCTCTCTCTGCAAAGGAGACATATGCCATCCCAAAATCATTAAGGAATGTGCCACAGACCTCGCCCCCCTCATTACTACCTTCATTAATGCGTCATTCAGAACAGGTATTGTTCGTGATAGTCTCAAAGAAGCATTTGTACGCCCTCTTCTAAAAAAACCTACACTAGAACCGGCCCAGCCTAACAACTATAGGCCTATAACAACGGTCCCGTTGCTCCTTAAAATCTTGGACAAGGCAACCCATAGCCAGATCCATCTATACATATAATCCAACTCCATATTGGGCAAAAGACAATCTGGGTTCCGTAAAGGTCATGGAATGGAAACTGCCCTACTTGACCTAAAAAGCCAAATCGCCCAGATCATGGACAAAGGTTAGCCTGCCCTCCTCCTCCTTCTTGATCTATCGGCAGCATTTGATCTGGTAGATCACAAGACCCTTACTACCCATCTTACCCCGTCAGCCCATTTCTTCAAACAAGCAGCCTCTGGGATTACCTCCTTTCTGGAAGGCAGAGTTATGAAAGTATTCTCCAACAGAGCAAACGCTGACCCTACTACCATACACTGTGGGGTACCCCAAGGGTCCTGTACAGCCCAAACCCTGTACAACCTCTTCACAAAACCTCTCTTCGACCTGCTCAACTCTCTGGGTATAGCATATACAAATTATGCTGACGATACCCAAGTATTCCTACCACTATCTGGATCCTATCACCAAAACGAAACGGCACTACACAAAATCTACACTACAATCCAAGCTTGGATGGCTGTCAATGGTCTATGCCTTAACGGGGATAAGACTGAAATTCTTTGGTCAGAAAGCCACACTAGTCAAGCAAAACCCACAATACTCTAATTTTAACATAGATAACTCCGTTATCAAGGTCTCTTCTTCTGTTAAGACATTAGGTGTGTATATTGACGCCAACCTATCAATGAACAAACAAGTTAGCGCCATTGCCTCCGCATCACCATGCACCAAACTCATCAATGCCATAAAACACTACGGGCCTCATTACGACCCTGGCGGAGTGGGTTTACGCCAGCGGTATTCGCGGCGGACCCGTCCGCCCTACTACGAGTTCCCGTAGCGCCATGGAGCGTTTTCCACCTGGTTTTTCCGGGCGGAGAAATCCATGGCGCTATGGGACCTTGTAGTTAATTACGCCACCGTATTTTACGGTGGCGTAATTAACGCCTTCCCCACTCCCATTATACCCTATGGGGCAAAAATGGGAATGGGGAAGGGTAAAATGGGGGATGGGGATTTACCGCCCCGCCAAGGTCGGAATGGGGCGGAAAATCCGCCAACCCCCATGGCGCTATCGGCAGCTTTCCGCCGTGCTCCATGGTGCATTTTGCACCACGATTTCCGCCAGGGTCGTAATGAGGGCCTACCTCTCTAAACCCAACTGCATTGCAATAGCCAGAGCAACAATAGGCGCCAAACTCGACTGCTGCAATGGTCTCCTAGCAGGCACCTCATCCAAAAACTTACACAGACTTCAAATTACACAAAAAATGCCCCTAGAGCGGCCATGAGCATCCCTAGAAGCGACCATATCTCACAGGCGAGAAATGTAGCTAAATGGCTCCAAGTTTAAGACCACATTACACACAAATCCTCACTATCACGCACAGATGCCTCAATCACACTGCGCCCATATACCTACCTGAAGCTATATCCAGAACCACTTCTGCACGCCCCACCAGAACACAGTACACCAACCAACTACATATACCTCGCATCTGCAGAGTGAAAGCAGGAGGGATAGGGTTCTCATACATAGCACCTAAACTATGGAACTCACTCCCCGCCACCCTTAGAGCTGAAACCTCCACCCCTGCCTTCCGTAAGAATCTCAAAATCACGTACCTAAACTCTCCTCTAACCCTACCAATCTCATACTACCCTATCACTTTTTATTCTGTAATGTAATTATGTTCAAAAACTCTAATTGTATTATTATTATATAAATGTCATTAATTGTAAATGATAACTGCATAACTCTGTAACTAAGTACGTCCTATCTTTGTAACAAGTGCCACAATGCCTGAGGGCTGCTGCGCGCTATACAAATACGAATAAATAAATAAATAAATACAACATTTCTGTAAGTGGGACAAGAGAATGTCAAAGCATTCTTAGTCACATGTTCATTTTATAGGCAGAGGAGAGAGCACACCCTTAGGTACATGTTATTTTGCTAGGTGGGAAGAAATGTCACAGAAACTAGTCTCACACATTACTTCCGATTGATGGTAAATCGGAGGGATGTATTCATTGTCTTACAAGTCAAAGAGCAGGGAATGATGCCTCAAACCAAACTCACAAAACTGACCTGTCCGTCAGTCCATTTGGCTTCATAGATCACTAGTCACCTGACCAAGGCAAGTTTGAGAATACTCTTAGTGTGCCTTCGTGCATGTTTATCCCACCACCCACGAAACGATAACCCCATTCACTTAGAATAATGTTCATACATGGAATGGATGTGTAATGACATATGTCTAGTCAAGCGTGACACTGCAGCAGATGGCAAGCTCTTGCTAAAGGAGTGGTTCCCGTCACATCACCTCAGCCGAGTAACATAGGTTCTCCATCCCTGTGTGGATTTCTGTTTTCTAACAATGATTCACTGTTTAGTGTAGTTCATGCTGGTTTACTCTGCTGAGCTCAAGCCTGCAGCCTTCCTCAAGTAACTCCGGTGGGGATGGAGCCTGAAGTCCTCATTCTCTGCACATGTGTCCTTCAGTATATGACAGGACAAGCATTGGCTTTAGTAAAACATGGGAAGGGGTAGCCTAATAAAGGTCCACTCGAAAATGCAATTAAGGGCTTAAGGGGGAAAAATATCGTTTCAGCAGGGAGTTTGTTGCCACAAGTTCATATGCTGGTTAACCAATCCGTCCATCAAAGAAACACCCTTCATCCCCCACTTTTGCACAGCAGTGCAACAGCCCTCTCAATTTTCTTGTATCCGTTACATGTATTTTCTTTTTTTATCTGAGAAAATATGCCATTGGAAATCGGCAAGCACAGAGAGGATTTGACAGCTTACCTAAACTACAATCTAATTCTGAAAGAGCATTTATCAACTTGAAAAGCCATAAGAATCTCTAATTCAATTTGAACTGGTCAAACTCATGCTGCATCTGCTGCAACGTGATTTACAGATACACATCTTCGAAATATAACTTTTGAAGGGGTCTGCAAGGTCCATCAAATGCTACCTCATTTTCCCTATAGCACCATCTGTGAGAGCAAATATAATACCTTTCAAAGGTAAAGAAAGGTATTGTACACGCATTAGCATGAGGCAAGATGTTTCTGAAATTGTCTTACTAATCAAACAAATGACATCATAGGGAGTGTACAGGGTTACTGTATGATGTTTATTACGATGTCCAACACCATCACACTTTTCTTTGCATCTGTTATCGTCCTCGCGTATGGTAATAACTCTAACAAGTTACTGAATTATCTTTGTCAACCTTAGGCCATCTCGGCTGATACTCTAAGTGTAAACTTATCAACCTTCTCTCTTCTGTGGGCCAGAAAACATCAAATTCAGTTCCAGTCAGCAAAGCAAAAGCTATAATGATTGGAGGCACAGGCACTAGTTACACACGGAATCGTACAACAATGTCGACCTGGGAATTGCGATGCCCTAAAATGCCAATTTTTTTTTTTAAACCTCCTTACAACGTACACGTATGTGGGGGGCTTTAGAGTATAATATTAATATGGCGGGGGGTGGTGGTCTCCCCTCGCACATATATGTGGTGTAAAGGGTTAAAAAAAAAGTCAGCAAAGGAAATCCTGTTGCATTCCCAGCTCATCCTATTCCATTAACCACCAGTCACACGTGACCTCTTTCCATATTACTAAGAGATTTCAGCTGGGGAGAATGCACAGGCCCCAATTTACAAATGAAACCAACACCAAACTATAGATCAGAGGTTGTCTCTGGAGCAGAAGTTGGGTAACACGCAAGACTTCCTGTGGGTCGCACTTCCCACACATCATGTTGAATGAACCATTCTTAGTTGCAGCCTGCCTAAGGCCTCTGGATGATCTTGCTACTAAGTGCCCACAGTCCTTTCACTGGGCCCTTTGCTTTAAATGTACCCACTCTGCTCTTGCTTCTCTATCTACTATATTTCCAGAGTCTCACCAGGGCAGCGGCTCCTTTGGAATTCCGGAACGGTTGCTCAGGATTATTGGCAAGCTGTTGTACGGCACAATTTCCCTGGTGCTTTGGAACTCATTATTCAAGTAGTCTTGCACTTCAGAACAAGCAATGTCCCATGGCAACATCTTCCCTGATGATACAACTCCTTTGACCAATTGGACTAACACATCTCTATAAATACTGCTGAAAGTTCCAATCACATGGAGTGTGCCAATATTGGTATCTGTATCTGTCATTTTCACTCCAGTTATAAGCTCTGCTCCTTGTTCTAATCAAAACAATTGATTGTTCCATTCTTGGCCCTGATAAAGTCCCCAATATGCAAGTATTTGTACCATCCCAAACCCCATTCACCAATTCCCACCAGCCACTCCTAGTAAGCATTTCCTGAAAATGTTGTTTCAAACTTACGGTGGCTCTCTTCAAACAATAGGAAAACTGTATTATTACCCTGAACTCAGACAGAGGAATTGAAAAATCCTCCGTGCCCACTGAAGCGTTAACAATGACATATCACATTTCTGACCTATCTATCTGATTAACAGTATTCTACCACGAGGACTCTAAACCAATCTTAGTGTAATTAAAATAAAATTTACGTAAAAAGCATGAGAGATCAAATGCTTGATCATGGAACATGACCTATTCTGCTCACACATATAGCACTGTCAGATTACCTGAGAAACAGTAGAACACACCTTTGTTACCTGTGTGTTGTTTCTGAAACTCGAAGTAATCAGAAAAGAAAACAACTTCATAATGTCACTGAAATAAATTCTTAACTAAAATTCTAGTTTTCTATATGACAGCTGACTGGTACATCCACCAAGTGGAAACTCTCAGATATGTCTATCATGAAAGTACACTCATCAGTGCTTGATTTCTGTTATGTTACATTTACCACGGCTGTGGCGACCGGCAGATCAATTACGAAACCAAATGTCGGTCCGTTAAATTTCTCATTCCACTTGTCTATAGTGTAAAACAAAGAGACAATAGTGCATTACATCAGAAATGTGTGTCAGTACATGTAAAGTTACAGTCATATTAGCAGGCTTGACACTGTTAAGTACAGTCTGATTCTGTATAACTGTACTGACAGTTAATGGCTGTTGATCCACAGCTAACGCTCAAGCAGCTCTCATCTGAGAGCCAATTTGAGAGGGACTCACATAGGTATTTGAAGTGGCCAAACTCCCACAGAGCTGGTTTACACAAGAATCAAATGGGTAGGTTGATGGCACGTTCTCAACTTCCATTCAGACCACAAGAAACCCTTGCCAAGATATTATGCACCTCTGACAGTAAGAGGGCAGTTTTTTAACATTCCAATGTCCAGGCATGTGAGGCCAAAAATCTCAGGGTCATCTTTGACTCCTCTCTCTCCTTTACCTTAACATATTGGACCTTGCCAAGAAGAGAAGCTTCACCTCCTTGGAGGCATCCTACCTTTCTTCACCTTTCTCCAGAAGCTCAATGTTTTCAGAGCTCTGGCCCTCTCTAGGCTGGACTACTGCAACATCCTCTTCCTCAATCTCCCCCTTTCCTCCCTTAGCTCCCTTCAGCTAATCTAGAATAGGACTGCCAAACTTTTCCTTGGCCTCAATCCCAGGTACTTTATATCTCTGGCCCTAAGATCTCTTCACTGGCTCCCAGTGGCTGCAAGGATCAAATTCAAGACCCTCTGCATCATTCACAAGGCTTTATGCGGCCTGGGACCAAGCAATCTTCAACTTTCTCTCCCTAAATACTTCCCTGCCAGAGCCCTCTGTTGCTCTAACTCCAACTCTCTGCTTGTCAAATGATTATCCAATCAGCGAGTGGTGGGCAAGTCTCTCTCTTCGGCTGGTGCCTATTATTGGAACAGCTTCCCTGCTCCTCTCAGACTTGAGTCAGACCTACTGAAACTTCTCAAAACTGCTTTTCTCTACCTCTGTCCCTTTCTCCATTCCCTGCTAATCACCCCATTTCTGCTGAGACAGGCACCTGGACCTTTGTGCATCTCACAGGTACCAGGCCCCTGCACAGTCGACACCAGCACCCTCCCTCCAGCACTGCTCTTGTGGGTCCCCTATTTGGAGCATCTGCACCCCTCCATTGGGATGCCTCCACGGTTGTACTTAGCTAGGGGTCTCCTCCCTGGCACCCCTCAGCACTTCCCTCCCAGGTCCTACCAGCACTTGCCCTTACCTTGCTCCCTCCCCGCCTCCCCTAACTCCTGCACTTCTCTTCACTGCACTTGCACGTCCAAATGTCACATGGCCTAGTAGGATAACAATTATATATTTACTGTCTTTGACATTGTTATTTACTCCCTTCATTCCACCCCTACTTGCTTTGGGGCACCTGGAAACACCACTATATACTAACACATGCTCAATTAATAAATACATACATGAATAAATCTCTCTCCCACAATTTCCTCGCTGCTACTAATTCCCGCTAAAATGTGTCCTCATTTCCTTCTCACCCCACAGACCATGGTCTGCTTTGCACCCTAGGTGGAGTCACAGTTCACCCACACGGAGAAGGGCTTGGTGCTCTAAGACAACTACAGTGGTGAGGTGGGGAGTGTAAAAGCTAAATAACATAACATAACCTCTGATCATGAACATTATAGGAGTACTCAATCTCTAATTGAATGTAGTTATTGCTTTGCTAGGTGGCGGGATAAACATGTTGAAAGGCCTAGTAAGACATTTCTCTGACTTTCGTGGTCAGGTGATTATTGATCTATAAAAATGAGTCTGAGCTGGAGAGTGGGGCAAGTCAGTTAGATAGGTTTCAATTCCAGGCAGGATGCTCTGCCCCTTGACTTGCAAATCCAATTAATAAATCACCTCTGTTTACCAGCAATATAAATTGAAGTGTGATCCTGGTTACTCCGACAGTTGGTGACCGTGACTCGGACCTATTGTGCAATGCTGGTGCACCACTGACTCTGTGGATGCCTCCTTTCAAACGTACCATGTGAACGACTGAAAGAAGAGGTAAGGCATCCTGGTTAAAAAAAAAATCAAAAAACTCTAAGGGGTAGTTGGGAGGAGGGTAATTCTATTTTAAAATGGGTGGTCTGCCATACTCCAAGTCAAAAGCATAGTGGCACATGTGCCCTGCTGAATCACTATTAATTGGTGCAGAGCAGTTTCGAAGGTCACAGGTGCCCAGTCTGACAGCTGCTGTGACAGAAACTTCACTGCAGCACATGAGCTGCATTTAAGATATACACACCTGTTTGACAATTATGGAATTATGATGAGGCTTCATTGTGGTGGCAGTTTCATCTATAAACATAAGCTTACCTGAGTTGGGATATGGTGGCTGAAAGTTCACCTTATTATTGACGCCACGTCTGATTCATAGCATAACAGTGTTAACCCTGTGAGCGCACACAGCCCTGGAAGGCTGTGTGGATTCCAGGCTTCTGCCAGTCTGCATTCCAGTGAATGAGACAATAGGGCAGGATGCCTGACTCTCTTGATTATCTTGGAGGGAAGGTAACACCCTTGTGCAAGACTCTCACATCCAGAGATAAAGGAAAGCCTGGCATCAAAGTGCTAGGCACATGACAAATGTCTGACTCACAATAGGGGGTTGCAAAATGGTAAGCCTTTAAAGTTGCAGTTTGGGCAGGGGAGCAGGTTTGCACCAGCCAGAGAACACAGGTCAGCGGGGAGAAGGGTTCCCTTATCTTATTTTCTGTGGGCTTTTCTTTTCTCCCTGTCCCTTCAAACTCCTGTGTAGCAATTCACTCTGTGTGTGACTTCGGATGGCCAGGGGCACTTATCTCAAGGATGCGGATTGGAGGCTTGTTTTCCTTAATCCCCCATGGCCCTTTGCCTTTAAAATAAGTGGTTTGCCTCTCCTTTTAGAATTAACTTTTGAACAATTCAGGACATAACTTTTTTTTTTATGAGGACCTATTTTTGGAGAGTTTGATCCTTCCATACTTCAGCCATTGACCTGAAGAAGGATTGTTCCAAGGCAGAGAGAGGCTCTGAACCATACCCTCTCTGAGGGCACATTTGGGGTTAGTCTTCTGAGGACCAGGACTTGCCACACTTGAGCAGAGCCTGAAGGGCTCATCCTGTCTCCCCGGGAGAGCCAGGATCCCTCTTCTACCACATCAAAATGATCAAACTGCATTTGAACCGGGTTCACCACACTCAAACCACGGGGACCTGTCAGGGTTCTGCTTTTTGCGCATCATTGAACTTTGTGCCACCCCTGTTTGCATCTATCAAACCGGCTAACTGGCAAATTTTGCCAAGAAGAGAATATCACCTGTTCGACTTGAACAACCAGCTCACCGCTGTGGACAAAATCAAACGTCTGCCTCTTTGAACTCTGCATTGAATAACCAAGGAGACCCCATTAAAATGACGGATATCGACTTGAACAGGTGGAAAAATGATATTGCCTTTGGAGCAGACGACAGACCAGTTTGTCAGAGGATGAACCTGAGGTCTGCCACTTCCATTCAGCAACTCTGCACTTACGTTTCAGAGATGCTAAATCTGAGTAATACCAGCTGTTGCACTTGGAGGCAGGTTTCAGGTGGATCCTCATGACAGGGGCAAGGATGTCGAGGGTGTTATAGATAGAGAGGTGAAGGTTAGTGAGGACAGCGTCAGAGGGGGAGTCAGAAGCAGGTGTAGGAAGGGGTATGAAAGTGGAAGCAAAAGCAGCGACTGACACTTGCTTCGTTGGTCGAATGACGGCAAAGGAGGCTGGCAGTGTGCAGAGGCTCAGGCAGCGGGCTGAGGTGCCACAAGTGGGGGCACAGGAGAGAGTGGTCAGTCCAGGAGAGGGGAGTGGTGACCGGGATAGAAATAGGGATGTCTCCATAAATAAATGCATCCAGAGTGTGATCGGCTAAGTGGGTCGGACTGGAAAGAAGGATAGTGAGAGAAAGGGAGTCATCAAGGTAACAGAATTGTGAGGTGGCTTATTCAGGAGAGTCAAGGTGAATGTTAAAGTCGCTGAGGAGGAGGAGTTTGTAAGAAGAGGTCAAGAGGGAGGCAGTGTGGTCTTCCCATTCAGAGATGAAGAGAGACATAGGGCTGGGGGCCCAGTAGATGGTAGGGAGGGTCAGTAGGAGGGACTGCAAGACTACACATAAGGCTTTCAAAAGAAGGGTAGGATTGAGAAGGTATGATAGAAACAGGGACCCACTTTGGGAAAATCAGGGTCACTCCACCTCCAGAATGGTTGGGCCTGGGTTTGGAGAGGATTTTGTAGGCCACATACAGGAGAGTGTCAAGAGCACTGACTGAGCTGGCATTGAACCACATCTCGGTCCGGGCCAGGACATCAACATCAACGTCTTCAAGAAGAGAACAGATGTCAGTGGAGTGTTTCACAGTAGAACAAGCATTCAGAGTAGCTAAGTGAAGCAGATTACTACCTTTGAAAGTTTTCTGAGGAGGGGCACAGAGGCATGGTACTCCCATTGGTGGTGGAGGAGAGGATAGTGGACAGGAGGAAGGAGGAGTATCAGGGGAAGTTAATGAGATAGGGCTTGTGCCAGTCAAAGAGGAGAAGAATAGGTTGCAAACCTTGGGTCATGATAGTGCTATTTTGAGAGACATTAATGATGCACCTAGAGGATGAGATGTATGCCGAGAGTACTTCCCATCTAGTCCCACCATTATTGGGTGAGGAGGAGAAAGGGGAGAGAGAGAGGAAACCAGGTGGTGAGTCCATTGGTCCAGGGAGGGGGCAGAAAAGAGGATGTCGGTAATAGTGTGCCTGGAAGCAGCAATGATGTGAGTGTCGGCAATAGGTAGGCCTGGATTACAGGCCAGGAGAGGTCCTTTCTTCCAGACTTTGTGGAAGAGGTAGGATAGGTGATATAATAGAGTGTCATGCAGTGGGGGCTTCATACAGGGGAGCTGCACAGTGCACAAATGACTCACCAGGTGGCATAGGCGCCAAGAAGGCACAGAAGAGGAATATGCTTTAAGCAAGATATGCACAACAGAATTTTAGGTACCCATAGAGGGTGAACGCTAAAGTACAGCAGAAAAACAATGAATGCGCAGGTTTAAAGACATATCTAAATTTGACTTTCCAGCAAGCACTAAAATGCAGCAGAAAAACAATGAATCTGCAAGATCAAAGGCACATCTGAATTGGACTTTGCAGCAAGCCCTAAAATGCAGCCAAAAAAAATCAATGTGCAGGTTTAAAGGCACATCTAAATTCGACTTTCCATCAGGCACTAAAATGCAGCAGAAAAACAATAAGTGCACAAATTTAAGACACAGCATAAAGTAAGTTTCAGGCAGTGCAGAAACAGCAGAATTAAAGAGGCTTCATGAATCAGAGCAAACAGTCAGAGCATACAATGTTGGAATGTGAGATAATATAGAGGAGAGGCAAAAGGATGCATGTGGGAGTATTGTGGGAGAAAAGGACACATTGGGCCTCATTACATGTTTGGCAGTAGCCTTGCTGGTAAAACCAGTAGGCTGCCGCCAAACTTTTTTCCGGCGCCCGCAAATTGGAAATTACCGGGTCATTATGGCCCTGCCAGACCCGGTAATTGCCCATTCGCGGGCGCTGGAATGCAATGTTACACATTCCCATTAAGCCTCATAGGGCTCAATGGGAATGGGGAGGACGGATTCACTGGCACCGTTTAGAATGGTGCCGGTGCATACGACATGATCTGCTCGTGGGTATCGGTACATCCGCCAGGTCAGACCTGGCGGCCATAATGGCAGCCGAGAGCAGAACTCGTAGTTTGCCAATCCGGGACTATGGTACCGGCGAGCTTAGCAGTACCATAGTTACTGGACCGGAAACATTGTAATGACCCCCATTGTGATTGTGGTGTTAAAACAGGATGAGTAACATTGAGATGGGACATTCCTCAACACTTTCTAGAAGAGTGCTGGCTGTGAAAGTTAAGATGAGGATCCACAGACAAAGGGCAAGTAGTGCAGCATGAGAGACCACACAACCAGCATAGAGGCCACAGAATTAGCAAGCATGGACTGGCAGACTTGTGTAGTGGCAACATGGCTGGGCGGGAGTGAGCAAGTGGGTCCGGGATGGCTATGGAAGACCATAATATGGGAAGAGAATGAAAAAGAGATGCATGCATGGTGAGGATGTTGAGGGTTTACCGGTTGATACCGGATGGTGGTCGCGATGGTGGTGTAGGCGGGATCCTATGTTGTGGCACGGTGCCCACTCTGACCTCACCGGCCCAGACAGGGCCAGAATGGATAGTCCCAGGGGCCTTGGGAGAGGGCCTTGGAAAGGGGGCTGGCTACCATTGCCGGCTCTATCGATAGGCCAAAAGAATGCTGCCCCAACCAATCAAGCAGCAGCAGGCGGGTCAAAAGTGGCAAGGAACAGAGATTATAACATAAGAAATGTGTGAATGAGTATGCTGGGGATCACGTACCAGAGTGTAAGTTTGGACCAAGTGGCCATGGAAAAGAGTCAGGAGCTGTCCGTAAATGGGCCAATCAATTATGGTGTCAGTTAAGGAGTGCAATTTGTTGTAAGTTTTATCATTAATAGGTTATGGATGTGTGATGGCCTTGAGATATGCTCAAGAGTTCCTGGATGTTGTGGAGGATTATGACCCAGATAATCAGGTAGTATCCCTAATGAGGGGTCTTCCAGATGCCTGGTGCTACTGCATCAGCTGACCGAGGTGACAGCACCAAGCATTGGCTATGTACTGAAAAGAAAAGTTGGCGAATACAAAATGGTGAAATGACAAATGAAATTCCCCCACCTAGAGCCATACTCTGATAGCATCCCTTGGCAGGGAGAGAATGAGAGTACACTCCTTATGTAAGAGAAAGGCCTGATTGTATCTTGTGCTATAGGGTGACAAATGGAAATATAATGAAAGGTGTTTTACTGCGCCTAGTTCTGCCTGGTGCAGTGGGGTTGCATATGCTCCTTCTGGATGAGGGAGCATTGTCACTGGAAGGCCATGTTCCAATATCCATATAGTGATACAATAATAGCCATAGAAACATTGTATAAACCTATAGCTTCTCACACCAAATAACAAATAGGAAGTAGGACTAGCAGAAGTAGAATGTGCAAAGGTGTTAAAAGAAAATGTGCAATAGAACTGAAGGTGGATTGCTACGAGGTTTGTACCAGGCCAATAGGCATGTGCTACATTATGACTGCATGGGCAGAAACAGAGGTAGGTTAGTGTCCCTAAATTAGAGGCAAGCAAAGGGGGAAAAGCCTATGGGTAGAAATCCACCCTAATATATCGCGCAAACAAAAGGAGTTACCCGAGGATGAAGAAGCAACCCAGCAGGCTATTTCACAAAACCGGCAGATAAATTGGAGTGATGAGGCTTATGCTCAGAATCCAGAACAACCGAAACTACTGACAGATCGAGATTGTTGGCTAGATGAAGAGCAAGGATGCAAACAGCAAACAAGGACAGAGTGGGTCCACAAACACCAGGGCCATAATATAGTCCAACACTGGATTCCCAAGCCTGTGCCGAAATCAAAAGGCTTCAGGTCATGGGGAGGAATCGTCTATTCTAAGTAGAATGTTGCTTTAAGTGTTCAGGTCCTTAGAACAGAATATTCCTTCAGAGAAAGCGCTAGAAGCTGTCAAATGCCATATATTGCATTACAAGATGTGCATAAATATTTTATTAAGCAAGAATACACAAAGTGCAACTTACGGTCGAACAGTTATCTTTATTTGAAAGAGGCAAGTAAGCTACTTATAAATACAGTTGGGTGATCAGGGAAATCATACAATAGGGAGTGACATAGGATGATGTATGTCTGGTCATTCATGACCTAATAGGAGACAGGGGGCTCTTTTTAAAGGAGCGTTTCCTTTCTTTTCTCTTCAGCAAAGGGGCAATATGTCCTACATCCCTTGAACATTTCTATTTTCTTACAACAGTTCATTGTTTAGTCCAGTTTATGCTGGTTTATTCCCCTGAGCTCAGACCTGGGGCTTACTCCACAAATCCCTGTGGGGAAGGAGCCTGTAGTCCTCTTTCTCTGAACATGCGTCCTTCAGTATATGGCAGAACAAGCATTGTCTTTAGTAAAATGTGGGAATGTGTAGCGTAATAAAAGTTTGCTAGAAAAAGAAACTAGGGGCATAAGGGGACACAACATTCTTGGCGCAGGGCAATTGCTGCCACAGTTCATCCAGGGTTGTCCATCATTTCTCTCATACATGCATTATTTGTTGTACTCATAACATTAAAAAAGTACCACAGATTTACTATCATATGAGCTGGGACGAAAGCATGGCAAAGCACTCTTAACCACTCTTCATGTTTGCACGTGGGAAGAGAGCACTGCAAAGCATTATTAGTCATACTTTCTGTTTTTAGGCAGAGGAGAGACCATGTCAAAACATTCCCAGTCACACTTTCATTTTATAGGAGGAGGCACTCATAATTTGCATAGCTTGGTAGAGAATTTACCAAAGTATTCTTAGTCACATATTAATTTTATAAGTGGAGGACAAGAGGATGCCCAAGCTGCTTATTGTGCTATGGTCTAGTTACACATATGTCATATCTACATCTGCTGCAGTACCCAAACATGATAGGGCTTAGGGTAGTGTTCTATCTCTTAATTGTTTCTCACCATCTACAGCCATCACAGTATGTGTTGGAGAACCATAGATAGTACTTGGGTCTTTTTCCCCAGACACGCCAATCCATCTGTAGCCACTGATTTCCTCTGCAAAGCACATTGGCATCTGTCTCAAGTGAACAAGGAGCACTGGCAACACATGTACCTGTACATTCAACATCGTTTCATCGTTTCACTTGCCTTCAGCAGCAGAAGAGGACATTAAGTAATTAAGTTGATTCCCCAAAATCCAAGACACAAGAGAGAGAAGACATTACATCACCTTAGGATCAAAGAGTGCAATCCACAGATGATGAACAGGGGGGATCCCTGTATATTTTGGAATTGTATTACAATGCAGAACATGACAAGATTATACTCTGTTCCCTGATTCTAGGTTGAGCCTCAGACACATTGTCTTTCATGACACAACTGATAATGAGAGAAACATTGAGACATAGGATGCATGTATTAACATACTACCGTGCACAGGAAGCAAACATCAGATCCTCCCTCAGCTTCAGTGTACAGTCATTGTTCAATCAGACGATCAGAAAGCACACGTGATAGTGCTGTTAATCTTTCCAGTCACATCAACAACACTGTCAACAGCTGAAGCGATACACCGAACACACCAAAGATAATTAAGCAGACGACACGAAGGAGGAAATTATGTTAGGGCCCATTTCAGCTCTTAAAAAATGTGTTTGTGGAGTTATTTCACAGCTGTAAAACAACAACCAATATTGCAAATTGACATATATCCAAAAACACTTCCTGTGGCCTCACACGAGACAGCATCATCCAAATGTCTGGCAACAGGAAAAGATGACAGGTCATCCTCAGCCCCCTCGATTGCAGAGAATGTACCGTCAAGCATCACCTTTCCACACCAATACACAAGAGAATCTTGAAAATAAACAGTTTTTCAGAAGACCTTTGTTGCTGGACTGGGCGTTCACATATACATAAATGATGCAGATCCGGAGGACTGGAAAACATAACCTTCTTTATTAAACGGATAACAGGAACGTCAGCCAACGTTTGACAAAGTCAGTCCTGAGAGCGGCGGGGATGACGAAGCGGCAGCCTCTCAGGAATATATTATGGTCCATTAAGGACAGTTCAGACTGCACCCTTGCCAGTCTCTCCATTTGCTCTTTGCACACCCCTCGGTGAGCCAAAATCGCCCGTCAGTAGTCCTTCCATTTGTTGGTATTCGTTAGACTGATGGCAAGGGAAGTCATAGGGTCAGCAGCTGACACTGCCACAACCGTGTCTAAGGACAGAGCAGGTGGAAGCGAACTTGCAGCCACGTAGTCGATGTACGCCGCATCAGCCACTTGGGTGACAGGAGGGCCAGCCGGGTGGGGGGAGAGGTAGTCTGCCGGTTCAAATCGCCCCCATACTCCTGCAGTCTGATTCCCCATCGCTCAATCCTCAGGGACATTTTGGTGCGTGGGTTACCAAACAAGGATAGCAGCACCTTATGGTCAATGATCAATGTGAACTTCTTGCCAATGATAAAATTGTGGTAATGCTTTCAGGCCCAAACAGTGGCCAGGCTCTCCTTCTCGGACTCGTGGACAGGGCCCTGCTGGCATATGCCACGATGTGTCTGGGGTCCATATTAGCTCCACTCGTCTGTAGCAGGATGGCACCCAGGCCATCAGGACTGGCGTCCATGGTTATTTCTGTGTGCCAGAATGGGTCGAAATATGCCAGGTGATGGGCCTCCGTTAAGGCCTTTTTGATGGACCCGAACACATGTTGGCACGCAGGGGACTACTCGAACACAGCCTCTTTCTGCAGCAGCTTCCTGAGTGGCTCGGTAACGGAGGCGTAATGGGGGATATATCTCGCGCAGTATCCAGCCATCCCCAGGTAGGAATGAACATCGGCGACCTGCAGTGGTTCCTTCAGTTTGGTAATGTATCGATCTTCTCTGGGTTGGGCGTCATCCCTTCCCCAGAAAATATGTGTCCAAAAAACTTCAGTTTTGATTTACTAAACCGCCACTTGTCAATATTGAGTGTGACGTCTGTGGCCTGGACCGCCGTGCAGGTGGCAAGGAGTGAAGCATCATGAGCTTCTTTGGACACCCCACAAATGAGAATGTCATCACTGTAATTGAGTGACCCGGGGATTGGCCTGATGATCTGTCTCACGGCTTCCTGAAAGATCTCGACCGCTGAAGAGATCACGAAGTTCAACCTCTGATATCGGAACAGTCCTTCCTCGGTGGCAAATGTAGTTATCACCCTTGAGTGGGGATGCAGCTCCAGTTGATGGTATCCCTGTATCAGGTGAAGCTTGGAGAACATTCGGGCGTTGTTGAGTTGCACGATCATGTCCTCAATGCATGGGCCCGGGTGTCTCTATCTCTGAATGGCAATGTTTGCCATCCTCATGTCGACACACAGGCATAGTCTCCCACCTTCTTTTGGTACAATGACCAGAGGTGAGACCCACGGGGTCCCATGGCAGGCTTTATGATGCCATCAGAGAGCAGTTGGTCAAGCTCTCTGGAGACCGCCTCTTGAAGATGGAACCCAACTCTCTTGGAGTGTTGCAGGACCAGTCTCACAGATGGGTCAATGTGCAGCCTGATCGGCGGGCCTTTCAGTCTTCCCAGGCCTGTACACAGATGGGAACATTTTTCCATGATGTCAAGGTTGGTGTTGAGGCCCTGGGGTTTGCCGGCAGCGGTGGCTCTTATAGTGCCCTGGCGCATCTGATTCACTGTTGCTGAGGTTATCATGTCATCAGCACTGACGTCGATGTCAATGAGCCCTAGACATGAGGCTGTGTAGTAGCCAAGGAGGAATCGTCCCTTTGTGGGGCATCGAATGATGTGTATGGTTGTGTCAGTTTGCTGTCTTTTGAGGAGGAGACAGCGTTTGAAATGGCCTGTGGGGGCTTGGCCGCGCCCCACTGGAAGAGTCTGGATTGTGTCATCTCTAGCACTGGTTTGTCAGGGATTCTCAGGTATTCATGCTCCCCCATGATGTTCACAGTGGCACCAGTGTCTACTAGGAAGTGAAACAGGCAGTTACCCATCATAAGTGGGATTCGCAGAGCTTCCCTGGCCTCCTTGCTGTCTTGGATGAGGTTGACGTATTCGTGCTGTGCTGACAGGTCGTAGTATGAGGCATCTGTGTTAGGTATGAATGAGTAGTGGCTTTCCTCTTCTATGCACCCTTCAGGGGGTTCATCATACTCATCTGCAGCCGGTCCGATAGCACATCGAGTAGAGCGCTTGCTTTGACAACTGTGCAGAGCCTGCCAATGCAGGTTCGAATCCCGGCAGCGCCAAACTCAGCCTTTCATCCTTCCGAGGTCGATGAATGAGTATCACACTTCGTGGGTAATAATAAGCAGCGCTCAGATACCTGAGGGTTTGTAGCGCTATATAAATGCTAAATTATTATTATTATTATCTGCCAGGTACGACGGCTGTTCATGATACCCATAGACTTGTGGATATTCTGGATAGGGGTATTCATCGACGGCATGGACATACCGCCTTTGGTTGGGCTGGTAGAACCTTTGTTGAAAGTATTGAGATTGTGGTGGCCGATATGGCAGCCTGGTGAGCCCTTGGGGTCTCATGTTAGAAAACAGCCTCCCCTCCCTGAAGACGGATTGGAAGTGGCCCTCTCTCCCGCTGTTGGCACATCTTTGTGACAGGGGAGGACATGATCCTGAATGGGGGAATGCCATGCCGCATTGGTAGCACTGTCTCTGTTGTCTGGGCACTGACAGCTTTGGTTGTCTATATGGAGTGGCACCTCTCTCACCTTGTCGTGAGGCTGGATGTTGAATTGCAGCAATGAGTTCAGTAGTATTGTGTTTTAGTGTTGGTGTGCCTGCCATTGAGGCAGCCTGGGCTTCCACCCTTTCAAAGATTCTCGCTAGTTCACTGAACTCTGGAATTGTGAGGGTCTTTTTTAGTAATTGTTTCTTAAGCATGGGTGTTAGGCAGCCCTCAATGATGCACAGACTGATGGCTTCGTTCAGAGAAAAGGCATCAAACTGGCAGTGGGCCCCTTTGACCTTCAAGTGCGTTATGTACTCATACACAGTCTCCTGTGGCTTTTGCGTACACTGATTGAATAAGTATCTCTCATAGTCTCTGTTGGGTTCGATGATAAGTAGCCTGTCAAGGGTGGTGATCAGGGATGCAAGATCAAGTTAATCAGGCGTTTGAATGGTTTTGACAATAGTTTGCACCTCCCTCCCACCAAATTGAGGAAAACATCCCGCAAATGAGGTGAGTCCCCTTCCACTGACACTGACAAAACGGTAGAAGTCCTCGATCCACTCAGTTCACCGAGAGCCTTTGTTGGCTTGTGGCATCATTGAAAATGGAAGGGGTATGCACAGCTGTATGGATTTCAAGCTGCGAGCGGGGGGTGGTGACACTGGTTCCACCATGGTGGTGGTAATACTCCTCTGCAACAGTTATAGATGAGTGTAGGGACATCTAGACACAGTGGCGTGCTGGTCCAGTGGAGAATAGGTGCTTGCAGACTCCCCACAGGTGTGGCACATAGGGGAAAACCAACACTTTAAGGGACACATCCGGAGTGCAGTGCAGGTGCATCCAGTAGACTTTCACAGTTACTGTGGGTTTGTGGAGCGCTACATGGCCACTGAGGGGCAGCGATTGTAACTAGTAGGCCTGCACCTGGTGAGTCCTGGGGCCCCGTAGGCGGGGGAGGTGAAAATGCGGGTCCCCTTGGGTATGTGGAGCATTGATGGGCACGTGGGGGCAGAGCCGCATCAAGCGATGCTGCTCACCCTTGTTGCAGCCGCACTTTGGCTGTATGTGTCCGCTCCAACACCTGCATCGGAGCCCTGCTTCGTGGCTGCAAGCGGGTGCTGGGGGGCACTGCCCGTCTTCACCGTGAGCGTTCCTGCGTCACCGAGATGTTCCGGCCGCTGGTCAGGCCACAGCAACTTCCGTGCTGTGCACCACTCCACTTTCTGGGCTTCCAGAAACGGTGGGTGGTGCCGGCTGAACCAGGAGACAGGATGTCATGCGGGCTGGGTGCTTGTCCCCGGGAAAGCAATATGCGGGAGGATCGCCAGTCACTAGAGTCCTGTGGGAAGCTCCATGGAGAAGGAGGACGCGTGGTGGGATCACCCATGGGAGGAGGATTCTGGCTCACGGGGAGAAATCCTCGTTGCCAGATGTTCCCCGGACTGGACCATCACATATACATAAAGGACGCGGATCTGGAGGACTGGAAAACATAACCTTCTTTATTAAACTGATAACAGGAACTGGCATACATATGCCAACACTCCTCCCTCTCAGCCCTCATCATAGAACACGCCTCCTCTACTGCAGGCATGTGTCTTAAAGGCACAGGGGTTGGCAACACCATTTAGGAACACAACAAGTGGGAATAAGGATTACCCATAGGAATCCCTTGGCCATTAACTCCTATGGACGAACTCCATATTGTCCCACTAAGAAGGACAGGCAGGGTCAGGCATTCCCTTCCAACCATGCACACCTG
Source organism: Ambystoma mexicanum (assembly GCF_040938575.1). Lineage (NCBI taxonomy): Eukaryota > Metazoa > Chordata > Amphibia > Caudata > Ambystomatidae > Ambystoma > Ambystoma mexicanum. The sequence continues at coordinate 422,533,672 of NC_090937.1, read as the reverse complement.
AATCCAATCACTACTCCCAGTAATTATAAAAGGCGGATCAGGAGAGCACACGTTGAGCAAGTTATGGATGCTGGGAGGTGCACAAAGCCAGAGCAAGACCAGAAGAGCTTCAGAGACCCTCAGAGACCTAGAGGAGGTGAACACCACCCTGAGACTAATCCTGTGAATCCAGGAGAGACTGTACTGTGCAGAGAGCTGTACCTCCAGAAGGTAAATCCAGGTGCAGCTGGGGTTGCCTGGCAGCACCCACAACAGAATTCCTCCCCTGGGCCAGTCAGGCGAACCTAGGTATCTGAGGGTCAGCGGAAGAGACCCTGATGTCAGAACAATATCCCCTTTTAGCTCCTGCAGTGCCCAATGCCAAAAATGCCATTTTGGGGAGCTGAGAACTGGGAGCAAAATCCTGATAGTGCATTCTGGAATAGAAGTCCCAAAACCCTTTTTTGTGAATTATGAGAGGATACTCGAGCCCAGCAGAGGGGAGTCTTCTTTGTGAACTTTAAAGTCTTGAGTGGGATCCGAGCACAGCAGAGGGTGACACCTGTGAGCTTTGAAGGAGGGTCTGAGACCAGCAGAGGGAGACCCCTTGTGGACTTTGGAGAGAACTTTTGGGAGCAGGGTCCGAGTCTGGAAAAGGGAGGCCCTTTGGAAACCCTAAGCAAGGTCCAAGCATAGCAGAGAGAGACCGTTGTGAACTTTGTGAGTGAAATTTGCACCAGAGACAGAGTGGTCCAGCACCACAGGGGCACTCATTCGAAGGTCTATGGCTGGTGCCCCTCTCCTGAACAAGCAAAGTATTGAACAAATATTGTTGAAACTACAAATATCCATAGGCCTTAGAGGAGGCCGGTGGAAGGTGTCAAAGTGGTCAAACAAGGGTCAAGTCAAACCCCTTGTACAGTCGAAAGTCTTTGACATATTGTGGAAGCAAAATGAACTGTGTGTAACGCTCATCTTGTATCCACGGGAAAGCCCCTCGACTGGCCAGAACGCTCTCCAGGACTCCACACCTTCACTGAAGTTCATGCTGTCGAGGATCAGCTCTGGAAGACAGGATGTGAAGCTTAACTACAATTCCTTCCCTTGCGACCCACCTCACAGGTTCCCCTTACGGTTCCCCTGGGGATGTTTCTCACCTTGCTTTCTATAAGGGTGCGCTCTCCATCCTGCCGTGCTGGGCAGGGGCGTGTTGTCAATGGCACCGTTCCACCGAGTTTCTTCACTGGCGTGGGCCGGAGTCCACACCGGCTGCGACTCCACTTTTCAGGTAAGTCTTTAAGATGAGAGCAATGTCAATAAGAGCAATGTCTGTATTGGTTAAGGCACCAAAATAACCTTCTCCCTTTTTCTTGCAGATGTCGAAGGCAAAGGGTGGATGCTGGAGCTGTGTTCGAGGAGGTAAGATGGATGCACCAAGCAGCGCTGCGAGCGTCCTTGCAATTGGCTAACCAGTGCTATTGTTTGTCTTGCAGGTCATGAAGAAATTCTCAGAGGAGTGGGCCCACCGGAACCGAGGCTGACAGAGGATGTACAGAAGACGATGGCCTTTCAGGCGGACTGGTAAGTAGCTTACTCGATGTCTTGTTCATGCTCTATTCTCCAGAGATGATGCCGGAGTAAGAACCTGGATTCTGGACGACTTCGGTTGATGGAGGATGCCGTCGGGCAGGTAAGGATGATGATGGTTCTTGTCTTCTCTCGCCCATGCAGGCCAGGATGCTGAGCAGGACCCATCGAACGTCACGCTGCAAGAGCAGAATAATGCAAAGCACGTGCCTCTAATCGGGTGTGGTTTAAATAGCCAGCAGGTATCCCAGGTGCTTCGGGGTGGGCCCAGCCCTGGATGCTAGACCGCTAGTTGCAGTTCCCCATTAGTCCTCATGGGGGCGGCTATGCTTGTCATTTGCCCATGGAAGCTCCGTCCTAGCATGTACCTCTGATGCCAACAGCGCCAGGACTGGCTCCAAGGGATCCGAGGGGGGCCAAAGAGGGTCCTTAGGGACCCGTTACCATACAGTGGGGATAAGGTTGTGACAGCACTCCCCCCTAAGGCCCCTCTCAAGGTGGTTCTCCGGCCCGGCCCTGGTTTGGAGGGAAATTCTCAGTGGAAACGCTGAAGCAAGCGTGGGGCATGGATGTTCTCACTGGGCTCCCACGTCCTGTCCTGTGGTCCATATCCTTTCCAATCCACTAGGTAGTAGAGTTTAGTCCTCACATACTTAGAGTCCAGAATGTCTTTTCTTCGTACTCAGGTTCCCCTGAACAACGACAGGCTCAGGTGGGGTAGTTATTCGGTAGCCGGCTTGACAGGTTTCAAGAGAGCTACATGGAATACCGTGTGTATTCGCATGTGTGCTGGTAGTGTTATTTTTACTGCTGCTGGGTTAATTATAGCTTCCACTGGGTATGGTCCTAAGAACCGCGGTCGAAACGTTCATGTTCCTTTTATTGGTATATGCTTGGAGACTAGCCACACCATATCTCCCACCTGGTAGTCAGGGGCCTTGGTGCGAAGCTAGTCCGCACACTTTTTCTGACGCGCCTTATCTTGTTGCAAGTGTTCTTGAGCTTTTGTGAAGGCCTGAGCGATGGTCGTGTGCAAAGTCTTGACGGCCGGCATTTTGAGCGTCATTGGGGCATCTAATTCAGAAGTGCGTGGGTGTCTTCCATACACCGTAAAGAACAGCGTTTGCGCAGTACTGCTATGCAGGGAGTTGTTGTAGGCGTACTCGCCGATCCATAGAAGTTCTCTCCAATTCCCTTCTACCTGGTGAAGCATGCAGCGCAAGTACTGCTCGAGAGTCTGATTCGTCCTCTCCGTTTGACCGTCGGTCTGCGGGTGATGACTAGTGGACAGGTGGATGTCTATCTGGGCCAATGAGCAACATTTCCTCCAGAAACTGGATACAAATTGGGTTCCTCGGTCTGATATTAGGACTGAAGGGAATCCATGCAGGCGCACTACGTGTTCTGGGAAGGTTTTGGCGAGGCCGGATGCAGTCGGCAGACCTTTGAACGGGAAGAAATGAGCCATTTTAGAAAATAGGTCCATGATTACTAGGATGATGTTGTATCCTTGACATGGAGGAAGATCAGTAATAAAGTCTAAAGATAATGTGTGCCATGGAGCCAGCGGAATGTCCAAAGGCTGTAGGAGCCTGGCTGGTCTTTGTTTGGAGGACTTATTTTAGGCACAGATACCACAAGAAGAAATTAACTCAATTATATCCTTACTCCATCTTGGCCACCAGTAGCTTCTTTTTTCCTTAGCCAAGGTTTTAGCACTTCCCAGGTGGCCTTCAATGAGGGAGTCATGGTATTCAGAGATAACCTGTTCTTGCAATTCCTTCAACGGCACGAACAGCCGGTTTCTGTAATACGGCAGTTGATTCTTAATACAGTAATGCTCCCCTCTGGAACCCCACTCTTGTAGTTGCTCCTGGGTCAAAACCTGCTGGATTTCGTATAGGAGTTCGTCCTGGGTCATGGTGGTTGTGATTCCTAGGATTCTGTTCTCTGGAATGATGGCCACGGGATCTGGAGATGAGTGTGCCATTTCCTCGGTGCCCATGCGGGAGAGTGCATCCGCCTTGCATTTTTAACTCCAGGTCGGTACGTAATCACAAAGTCATACTCCGCAAAGAAAAGGTCCCAGCGCAGCTGTCGCGACGAATGCGACTTTGCACCCTTTAGATACTGGAGGTTTCGGTGGTCCGTTATCACGGTGACAATGTGCCTGACCCCCAGCAGGTAGTGTCGCCAGGCCTTGAAAGCAGCTTTAATGGCCAACAGCTCTTTGTCTGTGATGGCATAATTGAGTTCTTCTGGCATGAACTTCTGTAACCAAAAGGCCACTGGATGTAGTTGGCCTGTTTGTGGGTCCCTTTGGGACAGAACCGCCCCATTTCTTGACTGGACGCATCTGTTTCTACAATGTAAGGGAGGTCTGAACGCGGGTGTCGCAGGATAGGAGCGGTGGTAAACCTCATCTTGAGTTCCTTGAAGGCTTTCTCAGCTTCCGCAGACAAATTAAACATCTTGTTGCATTTCCTTAGCAATGAAGTAATCGGGTGTACTATTTGGGAGAATCCGGGAATAAACCGGCGGTAGAAATTCACAAAACCCAGCATACTCTGGACCCCTTTGACTGAACTTGGTGCTGGCCAATTGAGGACGGCGTCCACCTTGTGAGAGTCCATTCGTATGCCCTTGGGTGAGAGGACAAAACCCAGGAATTCCACCTCCGTAACATGGAACAGGCACTTTTCCAGTTTGGCGTAAAGGTGGTGTTCTCTGAATTTGGTCAAGACTGTCCGTACATGCCCTATGTGTTCTTGCTCAGATATTGAATACACCAGTATATCATCGAAGTATACTAGAGTGCAGACATCAATGAGTTCTCGAAGGACATTGTTCATGAAATACTGGCAGCGGGGCGTTGCATAGGCCGAACAGCATTACTTGATATTCAGACAGGCCATACTTGGTACGGAATGCCGTCTTCCACTCGTCCCCTTCTTTATTGCACACTTGATGGTAGGCACCTCTCAGATCCAGCTTGGTATAAATCTGGGCTTCCTTGACCTGGTCCAATAACTCTTGGATCAAAGGCCGAGGATAGCGATTTTTGATGGTCACTTGGTTCAATGCACGATAGTCAATGCACTTTCTCAAATCACCTTCTTTCTTAGGTACGAAGAATAACGGTGCTGAGGCCGATGACTTGGACGGGCGGATGAAACCATTGGCCAGGTCCTGCTTCAGGTACGTCTTCAGGTGTTGGTATCAGGCTCAGTGAGTGCGTAAATGCACCCACATGGGATCCGGGCTCCAGGTAGCAGGTCGATTTGGCAATCGTAGGGTCTGTGGGGTGGCAACATATTTGCTTGCTCCTTTTGGAAAACATCTTGGAAGTCTTGGTATTGGGTCAGCAGAGTAGCAACCCCTCCGAGGACATTGGCCATTCCCCCCCGAACAGGAGAGCTTGCGTGTTTTTGATTTCCGACCTTTTGGATAACAAGTGGGTGTGCAGCTCTGGGCGAGTACCAATTTGCGAGCTCGCCAATTGATCCGTGGATTATGTGCGACCAGCCATGGCATCCCCAAGATCAGCCGAAACTGCGGCGCTTTTATCAGATCGAAGGCGATTATTTCGCGGTGTCCATCCTTGCACAGGAGGGTGAGTTCGGTGGTGCATTTAGATACAGGGCCCGATTTAATCTTAGTACCAGCAAAGGTGGTTACAGTCTCAGCGGTTGGCTTAGGGCAAAGAACTAGCCCCATCTTTGCTGCAAGGTCTTGATCTATATAATTTCCCACCACTCCGCTGTCGATATAGGCTTCCAAGGAGTGCATATTTGACGGCTGCTGATGGGTGATTGAGATCACAGGTAGCGCAAAATGGGAGGTCTGTAGCTGGATTTCTTCACTCACAATTGGACCCCTACAATTGCCGGGCTTGGTCATTTCCCGACTCCTCATCAGGGTTTTCCTTATCTGTGGCTCCCACTGTCTTTCTGGGTGGCTTGACCGGACACTTCTTTAGGAAATGACCAGCTCTTCCACAATACAGGCACAACTGCAGTTCCCTCCTATTTTCTCGTTCGGCTTTGGTCAGCAGAGGCCTGAATCCCCCTATCTGCATGGGTTCACTGGTTCCATTGGGTCCCCGCAGGGTTTGATCTTTGGGTCGCAGGAATAAAGGGCATGAGTCCGAATTACTACGGTCGTTCTTTCTATCTTGCAGACGGCGAACCAACTGTACCACCAAACTGATGAACTCGGCGCAATCCCGGGGTGGGTCCACCACTTGGGCCAAAACATCTTTTAGTGCCCCTCGAAGACCCCGGTGAAACAAGATGGTCCATTTGTCCTCTAGCCAATCTGCCTCGACCACCGGTCTATTGAAAGTGGCGATATATGTCAGCAGATCCTGGCTCCCTTGCCGGAGGGACAAGAGTTCATTATCTAAAGCCTGTCCATGGTGGCATTGAGCGAAGAGTTTTTTCAGCTCCTGCTGAAACCCGTCGAAGTCCTGTAACAGAGGATCATTCCGACTGATAAATGGTACTGACCAATCTGCCGCACTCCCACTCAGGTAGGATAGCACGAAGGCCACATGTGATTGGTCGGTGGGGAACGCTCCAGGTCTGTACAAAAAATGGAGGCAACACTGGTCATAAAGGTAGTATATCGTTGGGGGTCTCCCGAGAATCTCTCCGGAGGAGCCAGAGGTACCGCTCCAGGGAGATTTATCTGGATCGGATTGCTTGCTGGAGCTGATGTAGACTGACCCATTCCAGGCAAGGGGCTTGTCCCGCTTGTGACTGAAGGAGCTGCCTCCCAAGGTCATCAGTTCTTTCCTTGGCCACAATTAGTTCCCTCCGCAAAGCGTTAGTTTCTTGCCGCGCAGAGTGGACCTCTGTGCGCAACTGCCCCAACAACTGGGCCAACTGGTCTGTTTCCGAAGTTTCCATACTAGGCATCCCGGTGGATTATTAAGTTTAAGGCTTTGCGTTCTGTAACGCTCACCATGTATCCACGGGGACGCCCCACAACTGGCCGTATGCTCTCTGGGACTCCACACCTTCATTCAAGTTCGTGCTGTCCAGGATCAGCTCTGGAAGACAGGATGTGAATCTTAACTGCAATTCCTTCCCTTGTGACCCACCTCCTGGGTTCCCCTTACGGTTCCCCTGGGAACGTCTCTCACCTTGCTTTCTATAAGGGTGCGCTATCCATCCTGCCGTGCTGGGCAGGGGCGCGTTGTCAATGGCACCATTCCGCTGAGTTTCTTCACTGGCATGGGCCGGAGTCCAGACCGGCTGCGACTCCACTTTTCAGGTAAGTCTTTAAGATGAGAGCAACGTCAATAAGAGCAATGTCTGTATTGGTTAAGGAACCAAATAACCTTCTCCCTTTTTCTTGCAGATGTCGAAGGCAAAGGGTGGATGCTGGAGCTGTGTTCGAGGAGGTAAGATAGATGCACCAAGCAGCGCTGCGAGCGTTCTTGTATTGGCTAACCAGTGCTATTGTTTGTCTTACAGGTCATGAAGAAATTCTCAGAGGAGTGGGCCCACCGGAACCGAGGCCGACGGAGGATGTACAGAAGACAATGGCCTTTCAGCGCGGACTGGTAAGTAGCTTACTCGATGTTTTGTTCACGCTCTACTCTCCAGAGATGATGCCGGAGTAAGAACCTGGATGCTGGACGACTTCGGTTGATGGAGGATGCCACTGGGCAGGTAAGTATGACGATGGTTCTTGTCTTCTCTCACTCGTGCAGGCCAGGATGCTGAGCAGGACCCGATGAACGTCACGCTGCAAGAGCAGAATAACGCGAAGCACGTGCCTCTAATCGGGCGTGGTTTAAATAACCAGCAGGTATCCCAGGTGCCTTCGGAGCGGGCCCTACCCTGGATGCTAGACAGCTAGTTGCAGTTCCATGCTTGTCCTCTGCCCATGGAAGCTCCATCCTAGCATGTGCCTCCGATGCCAACAGTGCCAGGACTGGCTCCAAGGGATCCGTGGGAGGCCAAATAGGGTACTTAGGGACCGTTACCATACGGTGGGGATAAGGTCGTGACACTGTGTTACTGGGGAAAATGTGAACCCAACTTAGAGAAAGCCTGACTGGGGGCTAAGACCCGAACCTAGGTAAGGGAAGAAACTAAGAGGTCTAGAATGACTTTCTGTTGAACTATGCTAAGATGGAAATGTGAACGTGACAGAGGGATACCAGGAGAAAGTTAAGGGAAGTGAATCCTGCATTGTAGTAAAGCTAATTGAACTGATAATTTGGCAAATTTGAGCCCAGTGAGGGATGACTGTGAATAAGGGTGAGCAGTAATACACCCGTGAACATTGTGACGACAAGTGTGTACCTGACTGAGGGATGTTGACAGTTAGTGGTTGGTCTGAGCCCCACTATGGAGGGTTGCGACCAAGAGAATGATCGCAGTCCGGCTGATGGCGATCCAAGGGTGAAGAGTAATCGCCTGACGTGAAGATAAATAAAAGGAACTTTTGTTTTATGGCACATCAGGCCCTCTGAAGCAATAGATGTTGCATGAAAGAGACATGGGCACAGAAGGCCCCGATATTGAGAAAAGGAACTGTAACCTTGTGTCAGAGGAGCCCAGTAGTTTGCTGTGCTCAAGAGTCCCATCTTGTCCCATGCTAAAAATGTGGCGTAGGGAGAATCGGGCCATGACATCCTGACTTATCATTTTGTGAACACTTCTTTCTTTTCTTGTGAACAATATCCCATACTATTTCGTAGGATAGAAGTAAGGACTGACAATAGTTTTTGTTTTTAGTAAAGGCCCCTTTTTATTTGACTAGACTCCACTAGGACTGTATTATTATTATTTGATGGTCGTAGCTTGCCCCATCTTAGATATAGGTTTAGATTAGGCGTTTATCCCACCCAGTTTACATTTTAATAAACACCCTTGAACTGTGATCACTTGTGTCTGTCTTCATTTGATCCACACATGTTTGGCATGAAGGATGAGTATGGAGTACCGCCTGGCATCTTTCCTTGACCCCTGTTGTTACTTCAACGGGCCGATGTTTATACAAAATGGAGCAAACGTGGTTGTAATTTGTAAGAGGATGTGCTTTCCAGGTGCATGGATGAACTAAAGAGACATCTACATGCTCAGATAGAACAAGAAGAGCAAGACAAAGGTCAGAGAATAACAACTCAATGCTGTACCCCATCTACTGCAAAGTCAGCTTTAAGACCATGAAGACTATTATGCTCAGCTTCAGACTGTACTTCAGGGCACACCTTGATGCACTTTCAAGCAGAGGAAAAATGTGAAAGCCTGTGGGATACATCTCTTCTGCAGCGGGGCTGGCTGTATGTATCAGGTTCCGGAGAACTCAGTGGGCCAACTGCATACTAGATGGTGGTTGATGTCTATGTTCTTAACTCATGCCAGCTGGGCACTGATGACAATCCTTTAAATCCTGGATTGACAGGTGGTCATTGTGGACATCTGTGCCTGCCAATTGACAATTGAAATCCTAGCATGCCCAAAAGCAAGTGTGCAGTGTGAAGGGGTATTTATAGTGGTTGGGTCAATTGTGTGAGACCAAAGGAGATACATTAAGAACGCATTTCTGATAGATATTATTTTCATAAAAATAAATGAGCATTTTATCACTGAAAACTACAGGAGAAAGGCACTCTAGGATCATGAATTGAGAAACCAAATAACAGCATCATCAAGGAAGCAAATATGAGTTTCTTTTTTTATTGTCATTTTTTATTGGTTAAATAAATCAGTCAACAGCAATAATATATAACACAATACAATTTACATATAACATGTAATGTTAAAATGCGCAGATGCACAATATTTCTTAAAATATATATTAGAAAAATAAATTTAAAAATCACTCTTAAAATCAATATATCGTAATGCTAACATGGGCTTCACTTGACCCCAGGTCTATACCTCTGCTATTACCATAATTGTGCAAATTGTGCAACACAAAATGATTACAACACAGACATTTGCAACTGTGCAAGCATCTAATTAATCATATTAGTCTATACATATGATGAAAAAAATTGTATTCAAATGTGCAAATCTCACTAAAATAATCTCTCTCCAACAGTTATACAATTAGTGCAGACAGACAAATGCAATGCAACATTAGGAAAATACAAATTGTAATCAATACAATAATGAGATGTGGAAACATTCACATACAATTTATTCCTACTAATTCATCAAGTACAAATAGCCAAATCAGTGTATGCCATATGCAGGTCCTCAGTGTTATTTATTCTATGGAATAGGTGTTATTAACTCTTATAATATTCTGCTCTTTCACCTTAAAGTGCCTCTTGTGCAAGATGGAATCACAAATAAGGATCGCTAACCAAATAACCAGACAGACTCAAGGAATATGGCAAGTACTAGTTATTCTCATTTAAAAAAAGCACAGAGAACTGGCAGGCCTCAGACTGATGCATACACACTCATATATTAAGTAGATTTCATAGAGGTCTTACACCCCAATATGCGTCATCTATGACCTTATCCTATGTGGCAAATCATATCAAAGGAAGGGATTGGGTAGGGAAACATATTACATGGCCTACATGGCCTGCTGTAGTGGCAATGTAGTTATGGTTAAGTTGCTAAACCCACAGGAAGAGCATTTTTTGGGTGGCTTATAACTTCGCTCCCTCTGGATGAATTTTAAACAAACTTAGCAAAAAAAGTATATGGCCCATTCTCAATTTCTTTTGCAAGATTTGGTGAGGTTTGGTCCGGGGCGGCAAAGTTATAAGGGGGGTCTCAACATTTCTTTTTTCCCATAGACTGAGTGTAGAAAATATTTCTGTCTGACTAGAGCCCAAATCGCTGAACGGATTTTCACCAAATTTGCGGCAGGAGTGGCGGCTTGGTCCCGAAACTGTGCTTTTGTAAATTTGGTGAAAATCTGTCCTGTATTTTCTTTTAAAACGACTAAAAAGTATGTCTAAAAAAATTAGTGATATCTATGTCCGCTCCGCGGACACATTTCCCTATTTGCTCCGTGGACAGGACACCGATTGGATAATCGGCTTGCCTCATGTCTGCGGACACGCAACGTGTTCTCTGATTGGCTGGGATGAGGCGTGAGTTTAGTATGATGTTAGTTTTGTGTCGTTAGAAGAGCATTGGGTGAAGAGAGTATGTATTGAAGAGTGTCTACGTTGGTTGTAATTATTTTTAGAATGTTAATTGAACTGGGTAGGTTTTGAGGTGGATGAATTATGTTTTTGGGTTGTGGTTATTTGGTAGGTGTTTGTTTCTATGGGTGTGTTATGCTGCGGTAGTTGTGGTCAGGGCCTAGAGTCTTGGGTGCATGGCCAAAGTTCTGTAGGCCTTCGGCCATGCACCCAAGACTCTAGGCCCTGTCTACAACCACTGCAGCATAATACACCCATGTTACCAAAGATTTTGACTGTGGTATGTGGGCTGCTTAGGGGATATGTTTAAAAAAATGTGTACTGATTGGTAGTAGTGTAATAGTGCTTATAGGACAGTGAGATGATGTGTCTTAGTTTGTTTGTAAGATTGTGTTCAGAATGTTGGTATTGAAGACTATGGACATTTTGAGTTGTATTTATTGGTGAGGTGTTCATTTGCATGGCTGTGTTATGTTGTGGTGGTGCTGAGTTTAATTATTATGTATTTGGTGTTTCTTTTGGTGAGGCTGTATAAAGAGTTTTGGCCAGGCCATGCAGTCAAGATTGTAGTGTTTGGCAACAAGCGTTGCAGCATAGGATACCCATGGAAGCAAACATTTAAAATTGTGGTGTTTGGTCAGGTGTTTGCTTGAATGGGTGTGTTATGCTGTGGTGATTGTGAGCCAATCATCATATACTTACTGTTTGACTTTTTGTGGTTGTATGCAGTTTTTTCATGCAAATTACCAAGAGAGGGCCTGGGAGTCCCTCTCCTAGACATTAGTCCTGGTTACGAGATTCTTACCCAGAGTATTCATCTCACTATCTTCCACAGAGAAGAAATATCCCTAACATATCAGTCTTTGTCCTGCCCTGGGGCAGTCCATCACCAAAATGCTAAGCAATTCTCCTATGAAGAAGAGTACCAATAGCAATCCCAGCACAGCAGCATATTTAAATAACTTTGGGTCTCACCCTAAGTTGCTAGGGGAATCCAGACGTGGTCCTCTTGGTCACTATTCTTAGAGAGGCACAGCTCCAACCTACTGATGAGGTCCAACCAGACCGAAACACGTGTCTGGGGTTGCTGTTGGTACTCTTGTTCAGAGTACAATTGCCTAGCTTTTCGGTGCTGGACTGCCCCTGGGCAGGGCATAGACTGATATGATTGCGATATTTCTCCTCTGTGAAAGATAGTGAGCTACAGAATCTGGGTAAGGCTCTCGCACCCAGGACTAATGTCAATGTCTGGCAGAGAGACTCCCAGGATCCTGCTTGTTTTTTGCACATTTAAGTAACTTTGGGTCTCACCTTAAGTTACTAGGGGATTCCAGACGTGGACCCCTTGCTCACTATTCTTAGAGATGGAAAGCTCCACCCTACTGATGAGGTCCAATTAGACCAAAAAATGTGTCTGGGGTTGCTGTTGGTACTCTTGTTGAGAGGAGAATTACCTAGCATTTCAGTACTGGACTGTCCCTGGGCAGGACAAAGACTGATATGATTGGGATATTTCTCCTGTGTGAAAGGTAGTGAGCTAAGGAATCTGGGTAAGGCTCTTGCACCCAGGTCTAATGTCTGTCAGAGAGACTCCCAGAAACCCCCTTTTGTGCTTTTTATATTTAAGTGATTTTGGGTCCTACCCTAAGTTACTAGGGGAATCTAGACGTGGATCCCTTACTCACTATTCTTAGAGAGGCACAGGTCCACCCTACTGATGAGGTCCAACCAGACCGAAACACATGTCTGGGGTTGCTGTTCGTACTCTCGTTCAGAGGAGAATTCACTAGCATTTCGGTGCTGGACTGCCCCTGGGCAGGACAAATACTGATATGATTGGGATATTTCTCCTCTGTGAAAGATAGTTAACTAAAGATTCTGGGTAAGGCTCTCGCACCCAGGACTAATGTCTGACACAGAGACTCCCAGGACCCCCCTTGTTTTTTGCACATTTAAGTAACTTTGGGTCTCACCCTAAGTTACTAAGGGAATCCAGACATGGACCCCTGGCTTACTATTCTTAGAGAGGCACAGCTCTGCGCTACTAATGAGGTCCAACCAGACCGAAACACATGTTTGGGGTTGCTCTTGGTACTCTTGTTTTGAGGAGAATTGCATAGCATTTCGGTGCTGGACTGCCCCTGAAGGGCCATTGGCTCCCATTTTGAGTGAAGGTCAGCGCCGTTGAATTTTCGTTTCCAAGCCGTGTAAACCCACGCATCGTACACAGTACAAGGTTCAATTGTTTTTTGACCTTGAAACAAAGGGAGGATTGGAATAGGAATGCAAGAAGAGAGGGATGTAACACTCTCAAATATGATAAGGTTCACCATTCCAAAACTGGACAAAGGAACATGTAATTTAATTTTATGGAAATTCATTGACCTGAACGGTGGAAATGCCAAATATTATGTACGTTTTATTTTCAACGATTTTATAGACCAACTAATCAGCTTATCATTCGCCAACCGTTATTGCTGGCTTATATTGTACTTGGTTGTTGTTTGTGTCATATTGCCATGACACGCAAATATAACTTGTGTGTGTACTTGCCTTTGTCTTGGGCACATGGGCAGTGGAGGATCGAGATGCGTGGACTCCACTAGTGGGTTCCCCCAGGTTCCACGAACATGTAATTCAACGCTAATATTTAATTAAAATTCCGTCTATGTATTCTTCTTGCCCTTACCTTGCTCCCTGATTCTAGTGTCAGCGTCTGCATCCTATTTCGAGATGAACATACTGCAAAGCACTAACCTTTGCAGTAAATTGAAGACTACTTTCCACGTTGTTATCTCTGTGTTCCCATTGTTTCACGTCCGTGTTCATCATTAGTTTTAACACAGGGCCGAATTAATGGGTAAAATGATAAACTGTACTAAAGATCGGCTACTCATACATTTCTGTTATCGTTATTAAACAGCTACATCCTGCCTTTCTGTGATTGTCATCGATTCCAGATACCAACTGACGGGTTTTTCAACCGGCAGCTGCAGATACACGTGAATGGCGGGATAACATTGACTCTTTTTTGGGACGATCGCCACAGGCCAATATGCCCTTACGTGGTACCAGTGATAAGGAGCAACCTGACATCGTTTATGGTGGCCTGCTGCCAAGCTGATGCCAAAGCCTTGCGATTCACAGTGCGTCCAATGCACTTTTTATACCCAAAAGGAACACCGCGTGACTCATGATAAACATTTGTTGATCGAGAACGAAGAAAAAAATTACCCATTTGCTTGAATATGTCAATCGCCGGATGTTCTCGGAGCGTTTATCGTGAATAAAAGTACTTTAAAAATTGTACAGTTTTGCTATTTCCTTTAAAAATATGGTTTTATATTCAAAATTGGGAAGCGCTGTGTGTGTTGATATTCCAGGTTCTGCGACAACTAACGTTATCATGTACATGATGATGACTGGATGCATTTGGCTACGCTGTCCAGTAATGTCCTGGAGATAGGCAGAGAATATGACTAGGTTTGGTGATGTCAGCCTCATAGGCGGGGCATATGATTTAGTGACCCCAGGGCAGTCCACCTTGGGCGATGCGGCAATGGATATGATTACCACAAGATGGCTGCATCCTGGTGCCTGATTTTGCATGTGTAAAAAAGAGGAAAACTACAGTAAGGTGCATAGGAAATGTTTGTACGATCGATCAACGTATGCTTAGAAACACATGCCCGAACCATCGGGACAATAATATTTCTGAGCGCACTATTCCTTTAATAGATACATTTTTTGCTCCATTCGCTGCAGATGATTATCTAAGTTCTCTGTTTCTTTATTATTTGTAATGTCTCTATGGTGTGTTTTAAAAAACAAATTGTACACACATAAAGTATTGGATAATAATTGGTTTATGTAGAGCAGTGTATTGTCTACCATTAGCATCACTGTTTTCACTCATTTCATCACGAGGAACATTTTCTTCCAGGCATTCCAAAGTGCTAGACATTTCTGTGTAAATAAAAAAAAAGTTATTTTTACTGTACCTAATACAGAAAGTTTATAAATATATAAAATAAATATAGTGTACTCACTAGTTTCCTGCTAAGTTTTGCTGTTACTGCTGAGTAGGTGTGTTGCTGATTTTTGCTGTGCACTTTGCGTGAGGAAATTCTGTTGGAGGCATATTTATTTTGTTTTGGTATATTGCGTTCTGTTGCATATGTTATGTAATTGGACGGTTGGTGTCTTAAATATACAGTTTCCACTTCTTATTTATTATTGAATGTAATGTATTTATGTGCTGCTTTTTAAACATGTTCAGTGTTTCTATTGCATGATACAACAATGTAAAATACCCCCTGAGTTTTCGGATAGTCTTGATGTTGACCAAGTCCGTCTGTGAACATACGCATGGTCTGCAAACATCAAACCCACTAGCCCAAGCTCTATGTTATATGTATATAAACTACGGGAATCCTAAGAAACATTTATCCACTGTATGTTGTCTATATCTATATTCAGTGAAAAACATTTTGTTAAAGGGATGTTATGGTTAAGTTGCGCTACTAAAAACCTATGAAATTCAGTGAAAAAAACGTTGTTAAAGGGACGTTATGGTCTCAAGTAAAACCGAAAAAACCCTGAAATTCACCAGTTATGGTAACCATAATTCGCGCCATCACCGTGCACTGCTAAGACTAACACGCAGGACATCAAAGATGACATCACAAATGACATCGCAGGTATCACAGCTAACATTGACATAGAGATGTTGCCACCAAGTGGGAATGTGGAGGAAATAGTTATTGAGACGCTGGCCGTACAGTCTCAAGGCGACAGCCGCAGATTGCACCGCAAAAGAAATTACAAGAAAGGTTCTATAAAAAAAAACTGACCAGAGCTAGAAAGAAAGACTCAACTAGAAAGAATAGGCTAGCATTAGCAGAAACCACACTCAATGATATAGAATGTATAGAAATTGCTAATAGGTTTGAATTAAATGAAAAGAACGTGGCGAAAGATAGTATCGCTAATAAAAAATTACCTAAGGAAAAGATTCTGAGTAACTGGCTGAATGGCTATAACAGAATGCCTACTATTGAGTAAACTATAGGCCCCCGGCTAAAGGTTAACATTATAGGTGTTGAAGACAATAGTGAACCAGATGATCCCATTCCTCAGACGGCGAAAAAAGGAATGGATAGTGAGATTCTTAGATATCCTGGCTAATCCAGAAAGGGGAGAGCTTAAACTTGGAGATAGGATGATTTATGATATGGAAATGGAAAGATTAGCCATAAGCAGAAATAGCAGGTGCAACGAGCAAACAATTGAGGAAACAGGTGGAGATAAAGAACTACTGTCAATAAATAGAGGCAAAAGTATAAAAATGATCGAGAAAAATCCTACTGAGGATAGCCCTATTTAAATAGAGAATGGTTGCTGGAATGCTTTGGGAGAATACCACCGTTGTATAGTATAAAATCATCTGATATAGAAAGAGTTATTTTACCCAAGGCAGGGAGCTGGAAAAAGTGGGCAATTGTTCAGTTCGGCACAACCGTAATTGTCGAATTGCTCAGAGTATATTCAGGAGATATTTGGAACAACAAATATGAAATTGTACTGTGTAATAAATTAGAATTTCCCAGCAATACCAAACCATCTTTGATGGAGGGTAACACTCCACCTACCACCAGCCTAGGTACTTCTATTAAACCTATAACATGGATCCCTGATGAAAATTATAGATTGGGAAATTGAGTAGAGGAATCCGTTATTACAGTTATCTCATGGAATTAATGTATATTCTAGACCTGGAGGGGAGGATTTTGAGAGCATAGAAAAAATCCCCAGACACACAATTAACGGTTGGAAGGAGGAATCTCCCGATGGGCATGTTATGTTAGTGGCCGATTTAAATAATTATTGTGATATGGCTTTGGTAAAAATGGCAGATTGGATGCCATTCCCCGTACGACAATTGGGAATTTGGGTTCTAAAACTATGCCACAAATCAATAATGGTACTGCTTGGTTGAATTTACTGCAGTACTGGGACTTGCATTTTGTAGATCCTTCCACTAGGGACTCCAAACACGTTACATGGAGCAATGGATCTGTGAGTTATAGGTTGGATTACATGTTTATAGACCATAGACCATGGATTGGAAAACAGAACAATAAGGTTTGAGCATGTCCCTATTCTTCTGAGCAATCATAGTGTGTTAAAATGTCTTTTTAAAGGTCATAGGGTAAGGGAGAGGATGGCAGGTGAAAGCTTGAACGTACAAATTAATGGGGCTTCAAACCATATATGCTGGATGGAAAAAAATCTAAATAAATTTGATGAGCTGTTTGATTATTTACCTATAGCAAGCCAGGAGATTATTTTAAATGGTCTTAAGGTGATTGGGGATCTTTTAAATATGGTGATGAAAACAAATAGCAGAATCACATTGGGCCTCATTACGACCCGGGCGGTAAGCGATTACCGGTACCGGTAAGGGCACTGGTGCCGGTAATCCCTTACCGCCCAATTCCAAGGTCCCTTTGCGGGTCCTCCCTCAATGGCTGGTTTTAACAGCCGTTAAGGACAGGACCCGCAAATGTACCTTGGAGGTAATTACAGTACCGCAATTTGCGGTACCGTAATTATCGCCTTCCCCATTTCCATTGAGCCCTATGGGGGCAAAAATGGGAATGGGGAAGGGCCAATGGTGAATGGGGAATTACCGCCCCGCCAACCTTGGAATAGGGCGGTAATTCTGCCATTCACCATGGCGGAATCAGTAAGTTACTGGCGTCAACCATGGCTCTAATAGCACCATGGTTAACTCAATTGAAGAGAAACAAACTAAAGAGACACAAGAATCTTTATGACTGACAGATCCAAGAAAAGAAAATGTTATTGAAGATGGATATAAACAAAATTAAAAAAGATGCGGCCATTCGGAATACAGACAAAATATTGTCTATTAGAAACCGGCTACCAGTCATTTGGTCGACAACCAAATGGTCGAATGACCATTTGGCCGACACCAAATGGTCGAAATCCAAATGTTCGAATTTTTTTTTTTTTTTTGGGGGGGGTTCTTTTGGGGGGGTTCCCCCTAACCCCCATTTTTATATATTAATTTTTTTTTAACCAAACAAAACAAAAAAATATATATAAATAAATAAAAAAAGAATTTTCAACCATTTTTTTTCGACCATTTGGTTTCGACCAAATGGTCATTCGATCTTTTTTTTTCGACCAAATGAGCGGACACCTTAGAAACCTGCGTGCAAAATATAGAAATTGGATTACGGTACATAAGAGCTGTATACAAAATGCAAATTGGAAAATGATCCTGTCCTCATATCGTACACATGATTCGAAAATGTTTTGGTACCTTTATAGGCAATATTTTACTGAGGAAACTGGCTCTGATGTTAATACCATATGTTTGGATCTATGGACTAAGCCTATTAACGACCTGTACTTTGTAGAAAATCTGCTGGATGTCAGGCATGAAATGGGGTAGTCTGGAGAGGACAGAATCTTTTCATTCAATTTGCTTAACATCTTGGCTATTATTAATAAGATAAAAGCGACAAGGGCTCCTGGACCGGACAAATTAGCTAACATTGTGATTAAGCGAAACCTTTTGAAATGGGCTTAGATAATGCTACTTTTGTTCACTCAAATTTGGAAAAGTGGAGAAATTCCAGCTAGCTGGAGAGAAGCTCTATTCATCCCCATATTTAAAAAGGGGAATCAAAATTGCCCTAACAATTATCGCTTATTAGCGATGTCTGACTCCAGCTGCAAAATCTTCTGCTCACTTTTACTGACTATTATTAAAAGTTGGATCAAAGATAATAAGATATTATCTCCCTACCAAACAGGTTTCAGAGCAGGCTTTAGTACCTTGGATAATATGATAGCTTTGAATTGCATCCTTGGAGAAACTAGAAAAAATAAAGAGTCAAGACTCTATGTTTGCTTCATAGACTTCTCCAGAGCATTTGACTGTGTGAACAGGGATAGGCTATGGAGTAAGTTAGCTGGATGGAATATGAATCCGTTAGTATTACATCTTTTGCGGGAAATGTATAGAGACACATCTGTTACCATCTGCCAGAATACCGGTATGGCTCGATCCTCTCCTTTATCCACTAGTCTGGGTTTAAAACAGAGATGTGCCACCTCTCCTGTGTTATATAATTTATGTTTAGTGGATATGGGAGAGAGATTTGATAATGTAAGAAATGTTCCACCTAAAATTGAGGGGTGTCACATTTGCTGGTTGTCCTATGCAGACAATACTGTGCTGATGAACAGGATGCCGATTGGCCTGCAGAGGTCACTGGACGAACTTCAAAGGTAAGCGGCAGAAAACAACCTTAAGATAAATGCCGGGAAAACTAAAATTATGATCTTTGGGGGAAGTCATGGCAAGTGTAAGAAATCGAAATATCAATGGAAAATTGATAAACAGACTATTGAAATTGTAGATGCATACCCATATCTGGGCATGCCAATCTGTGAAAAACCTACCCTTAAATATTATCATGAGATGATAGCAGATAAAGTCTCTAGGAAATAGAATGTGATTAGATCTTAAATTTCCACTAAAGGTGGTCACTCAGTTGAAGGCCTACTAGAAACCTACAAAAGTTGCATTGTATCGGGTGCCTTGTATGCCCTGGAATCTTCTAGATTCTTGGTGGATCTGGACAAAATAGAAGGTAAATTGTGGAGATAAGCACTGAGACTTCCCGGAGCTACTCCTATTGCTGCAATAAGATGTAAATTGGGCCTCACCTCTTTCACCACATTATGGAAGATAAATTGCTGTAAGCTTTATATAAGAATGCTATCACGAAAGGAAGATGGTTTGTTGAAATTGGTTTGTAGTAGTATAATTAAGATGAATAATAATAATTGTTTCATGAAATATTTATTCCATACTTCAACCAGCTTCCTAAAAGATATTCATCTTAAACTCCCTGGTGAAATTGTTGAGACCGTCCACCTTATTAAAATTTTGAAAAAGAAATCTATACAGTGGGACATGTGCAATAATGTAGATTCCCCTGGAAAAAGGAAACAGTTTACGGAATATAGCCTACAAGGGTTGGAAGCTTCTATACCTAGATGCTACATTTAAAGTTACAAATATGGAACTGTCCAGGTTTATTATGTTACTAAGATGTAACCTTCTTCCATGTTTTGAGTATGTGGGAGTATGGACAGGCATACCAAGAGAGAAAAGGAACTGCAGGATGAAGGTGGAAACCATTAGACACCTGCTGACGCATTGCGACAAATTATCTGAGCTATATGTAAGGGGTATAAGGACCTGATCTGTGATTTAAAGATGATAGTAACTGATCTGTTCTGGTCAAGCATCTATATGGCTTCTTCTTTGATGTATGTTGGTGCAGCCTATTTTATATGGAAAGAGATTGTTAAGAAATGGGAGGCTGTAATCGCTACTTGAACAGCCACACCTTTGAATATTTAGCAAGGAAGAAGGCTTGGATGCTCAAGTTTATCAGATGTGCAATTCATTTTAGTGCTGGAATGCCTCAATATCTTTTAATGTGTTTTTAATGCCTCTCTTATTTCAGGATTAGAATATATTTATGTGATGGGCTCACTGACTATATAAGATGAATTGGTATTTGTATAAGAAAATGTATAATATTGTCATATGATTGATTTATATCACAATTTATATACGTTTACATTTTACATTTTAATATACATGTTTAAATGATACTGTATTTGTAAAAATTGAACTTGTATAAGTGTTTACCAATTACACTATAAATAAAAAAATATTACATGGCCGCAGTAGCGGCCATGTAGTTATGGTTAAGTTGGTGTTTCCATAGGAAGAGCACTTTTTGGGTGGCTTATAACTTCGCTCCCCCTGGATGAATCCTCACCAAACTTTGCAAAAAAAGTATATGGCCCACTCTGAATTTTTGTGCATAGTTTGGTGAGGATTCGTCCAGGGGAGGAAAAGTTATAGGGGGGGTCCCAAAACTTTTTTTTTCCCCATAGACTGAATGGGAAAAAACTTTGCGCACGGCTACAGCCCGAATCGCTGGACGGATTTACACCAAATTTGCGGCAGGAGCGGCAGCCTGGTCCCGAAAGCGTGCTTTTGAAAATTTGGTGTAAATCCATCCAGTAGTTCTTTAAAAAATGACCAAAATGTAAGGCAAAAAAATTAGTGATATCTGTGTTCGCTTCGCGGATGGACTTCCCTGTTCGCTCCGCGGACAGCACCCCGATTGGCCCAGCGGCTTGCGTCATGTCCGTGGACATGCAACGTGTTCGCTGATTGGGCTGCGCGGTGCGTGAATGCGTGTCAGATTTTCTGTCACGCCCGCCATCTTGCATTTGCGGACGTCCGCGGACAGCGCGGTGAAAGTTTGTTCAAAATGTGTATTTAGTACTGTGTGTTGGTGTGTAGAAGTCTTTGGGAGGATGGGGGAGTATGAGATAGGTTTAAAGTTGTATTTTATTTATGTGCTAGACGCTTTTGTTGTGTTCGATTTGTCTGCGGACAACACGGCTGTTCTGGAATGTTCGTAAATAAACAGAATGGATTTGGTGTCAACTTGAAAGTGTTCTAAGAACACTCGTGGGGTCTTGGAATGTTTGCAGGGGGTGTCCTGGAGACGTTGTATGTATTGTTCGTTTGCAAGGTGAAAATGTTTTAAGAACAATCGCGGTGTCCACAAATGTTCGTACATAAAGAAAATGGGGGTGTCCTGAGGACGCTGTTTGTATTGTCCTCTGGCAAGTTGAATGTGTCCTAGGACCTTCCCCCTGTCCGCAGACATAACAATGGTTGCAATGTTTGCATCTATGGGTGTGATATGCTGGGGTGGTTGTGGCCAGGGTATAGAATGTTGGGTGCATGGCCATTTGGCCATGCACCCAAGAGTGTATGCCCTGGCCACAACCACCGCAGCATATCACACCCATAGTGGCTTTTAACTTTGGGTCAAAAACTAATTTATAAGGAACAATGTTATAAGCTTGTATGGGTGTGATATGCTGCGATGGTTGTATTTATCTTGTTATACGTACTATTTGGTTTAGTAACGGGAGTCCATGTTTTTCTTGTTCATTTCTGTAATAAAAGAAAATAGCATGTTAGTATTAGTATTTTATAATGACTTATTACATTGTACAATTAACATTTTCTTCTTTTTATTGACCCTCATATTTAGTAGATCACAAATCAGAGTACTGTGCAATGTGCAAAGTTTCTGTGTTTGTTGCTAAAATCATTGGGTATGTGGGAGAAAAAAAATCCATGTTGGATAAAAAAAAACCTTTTTCTGTTATGCTACAGTTTATTTATTTGTTTGTTTTCTGCGTTTACTTGTTCTTTCTGCCTAATGCTTTATGCATTGGATTGTTCCAGTTTTTGTGAACAGTAAGATCTTAGGTATTTGTTTGGATATTGTAAAATTTTGGCCCAGGTAGATACCAGTAGGCGTATTCTAACTGTTTATGTTTTGATATAATTTCGTGGTGTTGATTTATCTGTTTGCATATTTGTAAATTTTGGGACAGTTAGATACCAATTGGCATATTCTAACTGTCTATTTTTTGCTCTATTTGAGTGGTATTAATTTATCTGATTAGTTGTTGTAAAATCTTTGGGCAGTTTTTAGGTTTTGAAATATTGTGACAGTTTATATTTTTTTACTAAAAGTGTACTTAAGGTTTAAGTACAGTTCAGTTATCAAATTTTGGTTTTAAGAACATTAAATACGCGTTTGTAAGATTAGCTGGTAATCTCTGCTTTAGAGTAACGGTACTATCATTACATTCAAACCATCCACATTTTTTTTTTATATATGCAGTGTAGTGCCCTGAGTTGGTTGTGGCTCCTGCCTGTGTGGTAGATTATACCTATTGTTGTGAAGGTTTTCCTACCAAGTGAAATTTGACCATGTGTGAATCCAGTCAGCTTGCAGTTGTTTTTCGTACCATCTGCATTGTAACGTAGAAGCATTAGTATTACGTATTTACTATGTGTTTGTATTAGTAACGTGGAGCGATTATCCGAATTGCAGGTAGAACATAATCTACCGTGGTTTGCATTTTGTACAAGTTGCTGAAATGGAACAGATTCACAATTAGGTATTGATATATAGACAAAACGCTCATTGGGGATTTGTTCTTGTGTCACATTGTTGCAGAGAGTGCATGTATGTTTCCACATGTATGAAATCTGGAAGATTTCATTTATAGGTATGTTTTTGTTTTCCAGTACTAATAGTAAGTACATTAGAAATTCTTGTGGATCTTCCTGTGAGTTTATAGTGAATTTCACCATTCCAGCACAGTAGTCCAATTGTCGTTTTATTCCAAAAACACTATTCGTGTTGTCAGGATTGTTTGCTGCATTTCTGTGAAGTACTAACATTTGCAAACACAATGCGTCTATACTGTGTAAGTAAATGTTGTTAACAATTGGTGGTAATTGAAATAGAATATTCATTGCTACATTTGCGTAGCAACTTACACCAACTATATTTGAGAATTTAAATGGTCCAGGTAGTTCTGTATCTAACTGCTTTTTTTGGAGTTTGTCTTCCTTCTTTAAAGAAGTACCTGGTTTACTTTACCTAATTGATTCTTTTTTGCTTGTGGTACTTGATAAAGTTTTAGTTTCTTTTAGTCTCTTTGGAGGATTTGCAGTGACATCCTGTTGCAGTTCTGTTTGATTTAGTTTTCTTTTAGAAAATGTTCCTTTTTGTGGAACAGGATATGTTTGTAGATGGGGGGGTGTATAGTGAACGAAGTCTATTGTATTCTAAAATGCAAGGAATATCAGCGTTTACTTTACTTGCATCAAAGTGTATTAGAAATAGACCGTCAATTGTACGTAGGCGTGACAGTGCTACGTAGCTCATGCCTTCTTTAAAGACTGTGTTACCAATGTCTATCATTGCTTTGTCTAGAGTAAGACTTTGTGATTTATGAATGGTGACTGCGTATGCAAGAGTTAGAGAAAATTGTTCTCTGCGTACATACATGTCTTTGAAGAGAAGGAATCGAGCTGATGAGCGTCCTATTCTTTTTACTTCTGAAAATTTGTCAAAGAGAATATTGACAAACTGAATTTTGTTGCCACGTGGGTATGTTTGAAAGCCAACAACTGTACCCAGTGCTCCATTAACTAGTCCTTGGTCCATGTCAAGGTTACGTTTAAGCATTACTCTGTAATTTAAGGATAATTTTAATATCTTTTCCAAGCCTGTTGTGTTTGAGATTGATTTTTCTAAACTATTTAGTCTTGCTGTGGCTTGGTCACACATGGGTAGTGTCATTCCATGTACATCTAGTTTGTCTGTGGCGCTAATTTCCATAATTGGTTGCATTTCTTTGCTTAACATTATTTCATTGAATTTGAAACAGCTTGCAAGAGTTGGCATTAAGGCCATACAATTGACATTTTTGTGGGCTAATTGTTCCATAACATCTGTAGCACATGCATTATCACCATAAAGTGCATGAATGTGCCGGGTTTTCAATATTGCTTCTGCTTCTCTAGAAAGTATACCAACTCTGATACTTTTTAAGATGTTGGCATAAGTGAGATCTGCAGATTGGCGCATGTTTTCTGTTAATTCTCTGTATTGGAAATGTTGTCAAAGGTTGACATTTCCAATGCTGCCAAGAGTTTTACGGCAGAGTTTGTGTCCTAATGTTTTAAAAACAGGCTCACCTTTTACAGGTGTCAATTGAAGAAGATCTCCGAAAACAATGATGTGTTTTCCTGCAAATAGCTCTTCATAGTTTGTTTTGAGTACTTCTTGTAATCTGAGGTGACTCAAAGCCAACATTAGGCTGGACACCAAGCTCACTTCATCTATTAGTAACATTTTCATTTGTTTCAATACTCTGCGTACTTCCATTGCAGCTTCTGCAGAAAGTTTGTAATAATCTAACTTGTTTTGGTGTTCTACTGGCAGGAGTAGTCATCAGTGTAAAGTGACACCACCTATGTTGTAGGCAGCTAAACCTGTGGGGGCAGTGACAACAGCTGACAGTTTGTTGTTTGTCAATTGTTGAAGGAATTTACTGATGATTTTGATTAGGAATGTTTTGCCAGAACCAGCTTCACCACTGACATACAATAGTATAGGTTTGTAATTTTGGCAGGTGCATTCTTTGTTTTCATGTTGCACACCATGTGCAATTTCTTTTGTTATTTCTTGAAAAATGCTACGTTGCTCTTTGTTTAGTTTTGATTGTAGTGTAGTTAAGGCTTCTTTATCTTCATAGTGACACATGGTGTTTTCTACTTCTATCATAGCTAATTTCTGCCTCATTTGTTATTAGTGTTTCTCCCAGTGGTTCTTGGCTTCCTGTGACAGAAGGTTGACTACTGGCAGGAGTGTCCTTATCTAGTTGGGCCTGGAGTTCCTCTTCGTGTTGCTGTTCGTTGTACAACTTTGTTTTGTACTGTGCAAAGTTTACATCAGTTATACTGCTTTCATTGGCTTTGAAAGTGTCTTCATATGAGTCATAGGTATCTAGTATTTCTTCTTCTTTTCTCCATGGTTTGAAGAGTTGTGGCAGGGACATGTAATATATTTCTTTATGTTGAGGAGTCTTTAATGACAATTTGATATGATTACTTAAATTTGGTTTGGTGAGTTTTACTAAGCTGCCATCACAGTTTGTCACTTTGTATTTACGGTTTTGCTTATCAGGTTTTATGTTATTTTTGTATGTGTAGTTTTGGGCTATGTGGTATAGACACATGGTTTCCAAAGTGGTACTCCTGTTTGGGTAGTATGTGTCCAATAAATTGTTTTTTAAAATGTTTTGGCTGTTGGGATTATGTTTGGCTATTGTTTCTATATCTTCGTATGATTTTAGAACTCTTTTTCTAGATTTAGCTGGACCAAGACTTAGCCATACTATATTTGCAGATTTACCATACAATGCAGTACCAGTTAATCGATCAGCTGCTTCATAGGATCCACATTCTCTATGCGACAGCATTTTTATGCCCAAGCTGTATAATTTCTGAGACACTGTTTTATCTGATGACAGGTCATTCCAGAGGTCTTGGAGCTCAGTTTTTTTGATTTGGTTAAGTATGCTGTGACATATCGTGCAACTGCAGTAGAATTGTCTGCAATGTACTGCACATCTATGTTTGCATTTCACAAGTGGGCAATGATTGCATTGTTTTCATTGATATATTTTTCTTCTTCTTTTCTTTTTATGCAATATGTATTTTTAGGTGACTTACCTTTAACACTATGTCTAACTGAAGACATGAGGTTGTTCACTTGACCTGTATTTGTAACTGATCTAGGGAAACTAAATCGGCATTTGGTGTAGTATTTCCCTTTGTTTTTGTATTTGCGACGACAATATTTGCCACATTTGTGTCTTTGGAATTGTAAGATTTTTGCATGAAGATCACTAGTTGTGGATTCTGATGGAATTTCACAAGTGACATATTTTTCAATAAACTGTAAAACAGTGGCATCACTGTCTTGACCAAATTTAGGAGCATCTTTAATCCATAAAAGCATGTGGACATGTGGCGCTCCTCTGACTTGGTATTCTTTTCTCCAAAAGTAGTGTTGCACTTCTCCAAGGGGAGGAACAGTTTAATTACAAATAAAATGTAGCATAGCAATGAAGCGATGGTGAAAATATCTAGAAACATTAACAGGATCCTGAGAACAAAGTTCTCCAGGTGTTAGTATATCTATGTTTGTTTTGTTTTCATTTGATATGCGTAGGAAAGCATGTACATCTTCCTATGCATATTCTGCACAACTTAATGTAACAAACCAAGTGGGTGGGCCAAGGTTTCTGATCATACAACGTACATCTCCATGGCATCGAAACCAGTACTCTTTAGTACCTCACATATTTGCTAATAGATTTGTAAGATTTGTCTGTAAAACCTCATCTTTTTGTTGAACTTTTTGTAATAATTGTGTGGCTGTCATATTTTGAAAGTGTGATCCTGATTTTAATATGTGTGCAACTCCGTAACATAAAGTTGCTAGTTCACTTTCAAAGAGTAGGTGGAATATGTATTCCACATTTTGTCGAAATCTGGGATCTTCAGAATACATTCGTAATGAGCGATATTCTGATGCTGATATTTGAACAGGTCTATCATCGTATCTTCACCCTTTGCCAGTAGTAATGAGTAGAGGAAAAGCACATGCTTCTATACTTTTTTCCCATATGCTGATTGGTGATCCTTTTGTTTGACGCATTTGGTACGTTTCCAGTGCATCTTCTATGGTGTCATTAGAGTGCAATGGGTGAATTCTATAATGGTCTAAAGTGTTTGCTATTGTAGCAGGATCTATGAGCTCAAATTGACCAGTTTCTTGTGTCTCTTGAATTATTTCAGTTGTATCTTTCAAGTTTTCTTCGATATTAATTTCTTTGTAATAATCATTATTCTCTTTGAGATATTGCAGGGCTTCTCTAACTTTATGTAAATCTACCAGTTGTTGCCAAATTCTTTTGTCTTTGTAGGTACTCCATTTACCAAGATAATTAAAGATTGTTGCATTGGACGTTGCACTCCTAGAGTGGGCACATTTTCTTTTAGATCTAATGGTAAATACACTACTTTTCCACGAATACCTTTCACTAATTCAGAGGGAGGTAATTTTGAAGTTTTTGGTTGAAGGCGTATTATTGCTTGAAATGGATGAACTGTTTGAATTATGATGCTCTCATATAAATTAAGTTGTTGAAGGAGTTTGGTAGTGGATGTAATTCCAAGTTATTTGAGATAGCACGTGAAGGAGTTTGGTTGTTGTCAAGTTTGGTAGTGCAGTAACTGCAAAGTATTATGGGGTCAGTTATTTCGTATTTGTTTTCTGCTATAAGGTAGAGAGCTAATTCAAACCATTTAGAATCTTCATTGTCTTCTATTTTGTATGAAAGGTCTATAGTTTTTGTGTTACTTTTATAACACGTTCTGCGGCAACATACACACACGTGGTTTGGTACTTCAGCTGAAGTGCTTTGAAATTTTAGTATTTCTTTTTTGTATGTGTGTAGTGAAAGGTTGCCATGTGCAGATTTGTTACGAAGTTGGTTGACAGCTATTTCATCTTGTAAGTGGGTTTCATTTCCAAAATATTTTTTCTCTATATACTCGATTTCTTCTAGTAGGTCTTTTGGTGTACCATGTACAAGAATGTTATTTAAATTGGCTAGTGCTAAAGCAGGAATTTTTGCATAATACTGTTTATAAACTAGATTTCTTATACTTGCATGATGTGTTGATATCCTTTTGATATCATGGAAGGTTGTTTTGCAAGTAGCTCCTGATATGCAGGCCAATGAATGTCCTTGCAGTCCTGTGTACTTGCGTACTGGACAAGCATACATACTTTGCAGTATTTTCATTTTGATTTTCTCTTTGCTTTTCACATATTGATTGAGGAATAGGCGTAAAGATTGGAACATTTTTTGGGAATGTTACACATTGACGTGCATGGCCATGTGTAAATTAGATGTTCTGATTCAGTCGAATGGAGGGGTAAATCTATGTTTTCAGGGCATATTTTTGTAAGGAGTACTTCTTGTTCCATTATGGTATTATTAACTTTTTCATAACCTCGACCACTGCTATGTATGGCAATTGTATTTGTTTGCTTTTGTTTGTATGCTTCTTCATTAAAGTATGGTTCTGTGCTTGTAGTGTGACTCCATTCACCCCCACAGATATTTAAGAAGTTATTTCTGTTCACATTTCGTTTATTGAAAAGTCTTTTTTGAAGTTTAGTTATTAGTTTTGTTAGTGGTTTAATTCTGTTTAACACAACAATAAATAAGTTTCTTTTGAGAAGAATTGCACTGTCTATCAACGCTTCTAAGATTACTTTCCTACGATAGGTTTGAAGTGTTGAACCTGTTTTCTCTCCTGTTTTTATCAGATTTTGAAGGACTTTGTGACGGAACATTTTGGCTAATATACTTTTCTTGGTATGCTTACTTTGTATTATATGAAGATTTATAGAAGACATTTTATTTGTAGTGATAGTTGATTTTCTGTTAATAGTTTTTTGGGTCGTTTTACTTTGTGATAGAGGAGGCAAAGCTTTTGCACTAGAAACTTCTTCTGTTTCACAACATGACTGTATTAGCTGTTGTGTTTCAACGTTTTTTACAAATTCTGCTATAGATGGGTGTTCATGTTGGAGACTTTTCTTTTCATTTGCTCTACTTCTGCGTCCCTTTCTACGGAGTTGCTTTTTGGTGGGCATTCTGTAGCGTCTGTTGAAAAAAATACAGAAGGTATGGGTTGGTGTTTTCTGCAATGCATGTGTGTTGTGTGCATGATTGTTTGAGTAAGATGATAAATGTATGTAATGGTGTGTGATTGTGAATTGGGAAGTTGAACTACCAGGGATGGGTATTCTTCAATTAATGTGTTACTAAACTGGGGTTCAGATGACAGAAAAAATGAAGCCGGTAGTGTGGAGAAGAATAAATAATATAGGTAAAGCTATACAATTAAAACAGTTGTTTGTTCTACAACATCTACATTCTAGTGGCTGAGTTGGGTAATTTGTGTGCCGAAAAATAGAAATTTGAGGGCCATTCTGACAGGAGATCACTGTTCAAGACGGGAGGGATTTTTGGTCAGAATGGTGCAGAATCTCTATTTTTAGGCACAGAAATACCATGAATGCACCGTACAGTGCGTGTGAGTTATAAATCAAATATTATGGTAACAATCTACTTACTTTTTTTTCAAAAATGAGTAGTTTGCTTCTTAGTTGTTCTTTGTAAATCAAAATCGGCTGCTTCTGTTCAGGAGAATGGGCTTCACTGCAATTGTAAAAGAAAGAAATTAGTAATTTGGTTGCTATATAGCACTGTTTTCATTTTAGACATAGATTTTTTTTAAATTGAAATGCTCAGCGCCTTCCTGAAAACCATGAAAACTATATTATGACTAACAGTAGGAAAGAAAATATCTTTACTATGGTTTGTGGAATTCATAATCTACCAACGTATACCACTATTCTTGTAACTAAGCTTTTCCACGTAATAGTGAGTCATTGGCCCTCATTAGGACCCTGGCGCTAAGGGGTTTGCGCCAGCGCTAGCTGCGCCGACCCCTTACCGCCAACTACGAGTTCCCATAGCGCCATGGTCATTTTTCCGCCCGCTTTTTGCGGGCGTAAAAATCCATGGCGCTATGGGACCTCGGTGTTAATTACGCCACAGTAGTGTACGGTGGCGTAATTAACACCTTCCCCACTCCCATTGAGCCCTATGGGGCCGAAATGGGAATGGGGAAGGGTAAATGGGTCAATGGGGACTTACCGCCCCGCCGACCTCGGAATGGGGCGGTAAGTCCGCCATCCGCCATGGCGTAAAGGGACTTTGCGCCATGGCGGAAAAGTCCGCCGATGGCGGAAAAAATCCGCCAGGGTCCTAATGAGGGCCATTGTCATAGCCTGCTTTTGCACGTAACAGTAAGTGAATGTCATAGTCTGCTTGTCATATATAAATGTATGTAAGTACTTATATAAATGAAAAAAATTAAAACCAATTATGTGTTTGTACAAATATTATTGTTTGAGATTTGATCATAGAGTGTGTATGTTATTTTGTGTGATTATATGTCGTGTATATATTTTATTTCGAAAATGTTAGTTTAATAATATTTGCATGTGTGTGTGTGTATGAAGAAATTAAACGATATAAAGGTTTGTAAGTGACAGGTCATTTTAGGACAATGAAACAATGATCGTCCATTCATTTTTCAGATTATAGAAGGTAAAAGTCGGTTAGAAAATGTGTTCATGTACTGTGTAGAAAATATGCATACCTGTACTTTCTGTTCATGTATATGGACCAAGCTGCAAGTAGAAATATTGGAGATTTGTATAGTATTTCTCGTAGATCGTGGTTGTCAATGGTATGAGACTTGTACTCCGAGAGATACACCGTACATTTGTAGTGCTGCTCTATGATGATGCAGTTACATGTAGAGTTATTGGATTTGATTGGTGGATGGTCATGTGATTGCTTAGCTACATCCAATGAGGGAATGGCACAGAGAGTGAAATCGAAATGGTAGAAGGGCTGTACATGTTACAATACGTTCGCAGACATGGCGGTAGTTCTAGGACACTGCGTATTACATCCGGGGAATGCAGGTTGGACAATGGTGTGCTGTTGGGGGTTTCACATAATTTTCCACAAAGTTTTTCAAATCCATAAAATTTTGCATAAGGTCGTCCATTTTTTGATTAATCTGCTGTAGAGTGATATCCTCTGATTGTTGTTGTGAGATGCTTGGAATTTTTGTATGGTCTGTAATAAAAAAATGTATATGTAGTATATGTATACAGAATAATATTTATTAATTGGTTTATATAGTAAAGTGTGTACCATTAGGTGGACTATTTTTTAACATTTCCTCTCGTGGGAAATGCTCCTCTAGCCAGTCGAGAGTACTACACATTTCTGTGAGAAAACAGAAAAGTAATATGTTTTTTTTTTCTAATATAGAAAGTTTATAAATATATGAGTAAAAAGAAGTGCACTTACTATGTCTGGTGAGATATGTAATCAGTAGTGTATATGTCTGGTCTTGCTGTTGGTTGTGGAGCGTCTGTGAGGTAATTATGGTAGAAGCCACTTTATCTTCTTTTGGTATATTCCATTTTAAAACATATTGTATTTACATGAATGGTTAGTGTGTTACATATATGGGTAACATTTTTTAAGTATTACTACATATACTTTGTATGTGTGCTGCTTTGTGAATTTGTTAAATGTTCCTATGTTATGATATAACTATTACACATACCCCCCCAGAGTTTTTAGGTGGTGGTACTGTTGTCCAAACATGTGTGCGTACCGTCAAATTCAGAAGAAAGGGTTCAGTATGTTCCATATTATATGTACATAAAGTCAAAGTTATTATTGTTAAGTTGTGCTACTAAAAAACTATGAAATTCAGTAAAAAAACTTTGTTAAAGGGACGTTATGGTTAAGTTGCGCTACTAAAAACCTATGAAATTCAGTAAAAAAACTTTGTTAAAGGGACGTTATGGTTAAGTTGCGCTACTAAAAACCTATGAAATTCAGTGAAAAACATTGTTAAAGGGACGTTATGGTTCAAAGTAAAACCGAAAAACCCCTGAAATTCGGCAGTTATGGTAAGATAAGCAACCATAACTCGCGCCGCCACTGTGCACTGCTAACACTAACACCCAGGACATCAAAGATGACATCACAAATGTCATTGATGACATCACTGATGATATCACATGTGCATTTACCTTTCCTGTAAAGTCTGTACAAGGGATTCTTAGTGCAATGTTAATAAAAAAAAGTGTCAAAGTGTCAAAGATTATTGGAATAAATATCAAGTGCTAATCAGTGCATTAAGCTATGCATTGATATACATAGCATTCTATTATTAACTTCAATCCAGTATACTAAGGTACTCATGTAGAAACATAGCCATTGTGTGCAGCATACATGATGGAGGTGCAATATTCATAAACTTGCCATGTTGAATATTGAAATGACAACTGTTTTCATATTAGAGTTTTGCGTACAGTGAAACTTGTGATAAGTAGGTAATAAAACCCACTTACTACATAATTGCATTATTATACACAAATCACAAAGAGACAACACCACATACAAATATGAATATATACAAGGGAATTGAAGTAGGAAAAAGAAACAGCAATAGTAGCAGAAAGTGTTCATAACCTAACTGATTACCTTTATGCAGAGAAATGATTGCTCTATTTCAAAGCTGTTACTTACCCTATCTATATATATCACATGATGTGTCTGGACCCTAAGGAAAATAGTGTGAGTAAAACATATAAAAATATGAGCATATACAGGGAAAGTACAGTAAAAAAACATCAAAAGTATCAGAAAGTGCTGATAAATCTACTGATAATTTTAATGCACAAAAAGGATTTCTGTCATTCAAGGTTGTGACTTCTCCTATGTATATGTTTCATACATGGATATGACTGGACCATAAGGGAATTATTCTAAGAACATACTTGAAGGATAAGTCTACGAATATAGTAATTTACAATTTTTAGTTCCTGACTGTTACTGAAGAAAATCATGTGGCCTAGATATGTCAGGAAAGGAAAAAAGGGGGAGTCAGACATGTGATGTCATCAGTGATGTCATCAATGACATTTGTGATGTCATCTTTGATGTCCTGGGTGTTAGTGTTAGCAGTGCACGGTGGCGGCGCGAGTTATGGTTGCTTATCTTACCATAACTGCTGAATTTCAGGGGGTTTTCGGTTTTACTTTGAACCATAACGTCCCTTTAACCACGTTTTTTCACTGAATTTCATAGGTTTTTAGTAGCGCAATTTAACCATAACATCCCTTTAACAAAGTTTTTGTACTGAATATATATATATATATATATATATATATATATATATATATATATATATATACATTACATGGCCACGGTAGTGGCCATGTAGTTATGGTTTTATGGTTAAGTTGGTGTTTCCATAGGAAGAGCACTTTTTGGGCGGCTTATAACTTTGTTCCCCCTGAACGAATCCTCACTCACCAAACCTTGCAAAAAGAAGTATATGGGAAAAGTTATAGGGGGGGTCCCAAAACATTTGTTTTTTCCCATAGACATAATGGGAAATAACTTTGCTCAAGCCTACAGTCCAAACCGCTGGACGGATTTACACCAAATTTGTGGCAGGAGCGGCGGCATGGTCCCGAAAGCGTGCTTTGCTTTATGTGGTGTAAATCCGTCCAGTTGTTTTTAAAAAAATGACAAAAATGTTAGTGAAAAAAATTAGTGATATCTGTGTTCGCTTCGCGGACACACTTCCCTGTTCGCTCCGCGGACAGGACGGTGATTGGGCAAGCAGCTTGCGTGATGTCCGCGGACATCTGACATGCTCTCTCATTGGATGCGGTGAAAGCGTCCAGTGCGTCTGGCTTCAGAGACGCCCGCCATCTTTGTTCATCGCATGAGAGGCTTTGTCAGGTCAGCAGGAGTGGGATCTGCCGCCTGCACAGTAAGTCTTTCGTGTCTGTCTCCTGTTCCTCCCACCCCCGCTCATGCCCCATGTGTCCTTCTTGTCCCCCCCACCCCCACTCATGCTCCGTGTCTCCCCTGTTCCTCCAGCCTCCCGCTCACGCCATCGGCACACAGTGGCCAGCGGAGGGCCGAGGAGCGGGATCTGCCACCTGCACACGAACGCTGTGTGTCTCTCGACCTCCCCCCCACCCCCCGCTCATGCACCGTGTGTCTCTCAACCTCCCCCCACCCCTGCTCATGCCCCGTGTGTCTCTCTCCCTCCCCCCACCCCCCCGCTCATGCCCCGTGTATCTCTCTCCCTCCCCCCCACCCCCGCTCATGCCCCGTGTGTCTCTCTCCCTCCCCCCACCCCCCGCTCATGCTTCGTGTGTCTCTCTCCCTCCCTCCCACCCCCCGCTCATGCCCCGTGTGTCTCGCTCCCTCCCCCCACCTCCCGCTCATGCCCCGTGTGTCTCTCTCCCTCCCCCCACCCCCTGCTCATGCCCTGTGTGTCTCTCTCCCTCCCCTCACCCCCGCTCATGTCCCGTGTATCTCTCTCCCTCCCCCCATCCCCGCTCATGCCCTGTGTGTCGCTCTCCCTCCCCCCACCAACCGCTCATGCCCCGTGTGTCTCTCTCCCTCCCCCCCACCCCCCGCTCATGCCCCGTGTGTCTCTCTCCCTCCCCCCCACCCCCGCTCATGCCCTGTGTGTCTCTCCCTTTCCCGCCCACCCCCGCTCATGCCCCATGTGTCTCTCTACCTCCCCACCACCAACGCTCATGCCCCGTGTGTCTCTCCCCCTCCCGCCCACCCCCCGCTCATGCCCCGTGTGTCTCACCCCCTCCCCTCCACCCCCCGCTCATGCCCCATGTGTCTCTCTCCCTCCCCCCACCCCCCGCTCATGCCCCGTGTGTCTTTCTCCCTCCACCCCACCCCCCGCTCATGCCCCGTGTGTCTCTCTCCCTCCCCCACCCCCGCTCATGCCCCGTGTGTCTCTCTCCCTCCCCCCCATGCCCTGCTCATCCCCCGTGTGTCTCTCTCCCTCCCCCCACCCCCGGCTCAAGCCCCGTGTGTCTCTCTCCCTTCCCCCACCCCCGCTCATGCCCCATGTGTCTCTCTCTGTCCCCCCCACCCCTGCTCATGCCCCGTGTGTCTCTCCCCCTCCGCCCACCCCGCTCATGCCGCGTGTGTCCCTCTCCCTCCCCCCACCCCCGCTCATGCCCCGTGTGTCACTCCCCCTCCCGCCCACCCCCCGCTCATGCCCCGTGTGTCTCTCCCCCTCCTGCCCACCCCCGCTCATGCCCTGTGTGTCTCTCTCCCTCCCCCCAACCCTCGCTCATGCCTTGTGTGTCTCTCATCCAGCTCATGCCCCGTGTGTCTCAACCCCTCCCGCCCACCCCCCGCTCATGCCCCGTGTGCCTCTCCCCCGACTGCCCACCCCCCGCTCATGCCCCGTGTGTCTCTGGCCCCTCCCGACAACCGCCCGCTCATGCCCCATGTGTCTCTCCCCCGATCGCCCACCCCCCGCTCATGCCCCATGTGTCTCTCTCCCTGCCCCCACCCGCTCATGCCCCGTGTGTCTCTCCCCCTCCCCCCCACCCCCCGCTCATGCCCCGTGTGTCTCTCTCCCTCCCTCCACCCCCGCTCATGCCCCGTGTGTCTCTCTGCCTCCACCCCACCCCGCTCATGCCTCGTGTGTCTCTCCCCATCCCGCCCACCCCCCGCTCATGCCCCGTGTGTCTCTCCCCCTACTGCCCACCCCCCGCTCATGCCCCATGTGTCTCTCTCCCTCCCCCCCACCCCGCTCATGCCCCGTGTGTCTCTCTCCCTCCCCCCACTCCTCATGCCCCGTGTGTCTCTCCCTCCCCCTCCACCCCCCGCTCATGCCCCATGTGTCTCTCTCCCTCCCCCCACCCCCTGCTCATGCCCCGTGTGTCTCTTTCCCTCCCTCCACTCCCCGCTCAAGCCCTGTGTGTCTCTCTCCCTCCCCCACCCCCCGCTCATGCCCCGTGTGTCTTTCTCCCTCCACCCCACCCCCCGCTCATGCCCCGTGTGTCTCTCTCCCTCCCCCCACCCCCGCTCATGCCCCGTGTGTCTCTCTCCCTCCCCCCCATGCCCGTTCATCCCCCGTGTGTCTCTCTCCCTCCCCCCACCCCCGGCTCAAGCCCCGTGTGTCTCTCTCCCTCCCCCCCACCCCCGCTCATGCCCCGTGTGTCTCTTTCCCTCCCTCCACTCCCCGCTCAAGCCCTGTGTGTCTCTCTCCCTCCCCCCACCCCCCGCTCATGCCCCGTGTGTCTTTCTCCCTCCACCCCACCCCCCGCTCATGCCCCGCGTGTCTCTCTCCCTCCCCCCACCCCCGCTCATGCCCCGTGTGTCTTTCTCCCTCCCCCCATGCCCCGCTCATCCCCCATGTGTCTCTCTCCCTCCCCCCACCCCCGGCTCAAGCCCCGTGTGTCTCTCTAAAATCCCCCCACCCCCGCTCATGCCCCGTGTGTCTCTCTCTGTCCCCCCCACCCCTGCTCATGCCCCGTGTGTCTCTCCCCCTCCCGCCCACCCCGCTCATGCCCCGTGTGTCTCTCTCCCTCCCCCCACCCCCGCTCATGCCCCGTGTGTCACTCCCCCTCCCGCCCACCCCCCGCTCATGCCCTGTGTGTCTCTCCCCCTCCTGCCCACCCCTGCTCATGCCCCATGTGTCTCTCCCCTCCTGCCCACCCCCGCTCATGCCCTGTGTGTCTCTCTCCCTCCCCCAACCCTCGCTCATGCCTCGTGTGTCTCTCTCCCTCCCCCCCACACCCCGCTCATGCCCCGTGTGTCTCTCATCCAGCTCATGCCCCGTGTGTCTCAACCCCTCCCGCCCACCCCCCGCTCACGCCCCGTGTGTCTCTCCCCCGACCGCCCACCCCCCGCTCATGCCCCGTGTGTCTCTGGCCCCTCCCGACAACCGCCCGCTCATGCCCCATGTGTCTCTCCCCCGATCGCCCACCCCCCGCTCATGCCCCGTGTGTCTCTCTCCCTGCCCCCACCCGCTCATGCCCCGTGTGTCTCTCCCCCTCCCCCCCACCTCCCGCTCATGCCCCGTGTGGCTCTCGCCCTCCCGCCCTCCCCCTGCTCATGCCCCGTGTGTCTCTCCCCCTCCCGCCCACCCCCCACTCATGCCCTGTGTGTCTCTCCCCCTCCCGCCCACCCCCGCTCATGCCCCGTGTGTCTCTCCCTCATCCGCCCACCCACCGCTGATGCCCCGTGTTTCTCTCTCCCTCCCCCCACCACCTGCTCATGCCCCGTGTGTCTCTGGAATCTCCCCCGCACCCCTGCTCATGCACAATGTGTCTCTCTCCCCCTCCCGCCCACCCCCCGCTGATGCCCCGTGTGTCTCTCTCCCTCCCTCCCACCCCCGCTCATGCCACATGTGACTCTCCCCCTCCCGCCCACCCCCCGCTCATGCCCTGTGTGTCTCTCTCCCTCCCCCCATCCCCGCTCATGCCCCGTGTGTCTCTACCCTCCCGCCCACTCCCCGCTCATGCCCCGTGTGTCTCTATCCCTCCTCCCCACCCCCCGCTCATGCCCCGTGTGTCTCTCTGCCTCCACCCCACCCCGCTCATGCCTCGTGTGTCTCTCCCCATCCTGCCCACCCCCCGCTCATGCCCCGTGTGTCTCTCCCCCTACTGCCCACCCCCCGCTCATGCCCATGTGTCTCTCTCCCTCCCCCCCACCCCGCTCATGCCCCGTGTGTCTCTCTCCCTCCCCCCACTCCTCCTCATGCCCCGTGTGTCTCTCCCTCCCCCTCCACCCCCCGCTCATGCCCCATGTGTCTCCCTCCCCCCACCCCCCGCTCATGCCCGTGTGTCTCTTTCCCTCCCTCCACTCCCCGCTCAAGCCCTGTGTGTCTCTCTCCCTCCCCCCACCCCCTGCTCATGCCCCGTGTGTCTCTCTCCCTCCGCCCCACCCCTGCTCATGCCCCGTGTGTCTCTCTCCCTCCCCCCACCCCTGCTCATGCCCCTTGTGTCTCTCTCCCTCCCCCCACACCCGCTCATGCCCCGTGTGTCTCTCCCCCTCCCTCCCATGCCAACCTGTGTCTCTCCCTCTCCCGCCCACCCCCTGCTCATGCCCCGTGTGTCTCTAAATCCCCCTCGCCCACCCCCTGCTCACGCGCTGTGTGTCTCTCCCCCTCCCGCCCACCCCCTACTCATGCCCCGTGTGTCTCTCCCCCTCCTCCCACCCCCGCTCATGCCCCGTGTGTCTCTCGAGCCTCCCCCCCACCACCGCTCATGCCCCGTGTGTCTCTCCCCCTCCCGCCCACCCCCCGCTCATGCCCCTTGTGTCTCTCCCCCTCCCGCCCACCCCCTGCTCATTCCCTGTGTGTCTCTCCCCCTCCCGCCCACCCCTCGTTCATGCCCCGTGTCTCTATCCCTCCCGCCGCCCACCCCCCGCTCATGCCCCGTGTCTCTATCCCTCCCGCCGCCCACCCCCCGCTCATGCCCCGTGTGTCTCTCCCCTTCCGCCCACTCCCCGCTCATGGCCTGTGTGTCTCTCCCTTTCCCCCCACCCCCGCTCATGCCCCGTATCTCCCTCCTTTCCCCCATCCCTGCTCATGCCCCGTGTCTCTCTCCCCTTCCCCCACCCCCCGCTCATGCCCCGTGTGTCTCTCCCCTTCCCCCCACCACCTGCTCATGCTCCATGTGTCTCTCCCCTTCCCCCCACAACCCGCTCATGCCCCGTGTGTCTCTCCCCTCCCTCCCCACCCCCCGCTCATGCCCCGTGTGTGCGCCCTGTTCCCCCATCCCCGCTCATGCCCTGTGTGCCCTATTCCCCCACCCCTGCTCATGCCCCATGTCTCCCTCGAGTTCCCTCCACCCCCCGCTCATGCCCCGTGTCTCCCTCGTGTACCCCCCCACACCCGCTCATGCCCCGTGTGTCTCTCCCCCTCCCTCCCATGCCAACCTGTGTCTCTCCCTCTCCCGCCCACCCCCCGCTCATGCCCCGTGTGTCTCTAAATCCCCCTCACCAACCCCCTGCTCACGCGCTGTGTGTCTCTCCCCCTCCCGCCCACCCCCTACTCATGCCCCGTGTGTCTCTCCCCCTCCTCCCACCCCCGCTCATGCCCCGTGTGTCTCTCGAGCCTCCCCCCCACCACCGCTCATGCCCCGTGTGTTTCTCCCCCTCCCGCCCACCCCCCGCTCATGCCCCTTGTGTCTCTCCCCCTCCCGCCCACCCCCTGCTCATTCCCTGTGTGTCTCTCCCCCTCCCGCCCACCCCTCGTTCATGCCCCGTGTCTCTATCCCTCCCGCCGCCCACCCCCCGCTCATGCCCCGTGTCTCTATCCCTCCCGCCGCCCACCCCCCGCTCATGCCCCGTGTGTCTCTCCCCTTCCGCCCACTCCCCGCTCATGGCCTGTGTGTCTCTCCCCTTCCCCCCACCCCCGCTCATGCCCCGTATCTCCCTCCTTTCCCCCCACCCCCCGCTCATGCCCCATGTCTCTCCCCTTCCCCCAACCCTGCTCATGCCCCGTGTCTCTCTCCCCTTCCCCCACCCCCCGCTCATGCCCCGTGTGTCTCTCCCCTTCCCCCCACCACCTGCTCATGCTCCATGTGTCTCTCCCCTTCCCCCCACCACCCGCTCATGCCCCGTGTGTCTCTCCCCTCCCTCCCCACCCCCCGCTCATGCCCCGTGTGTGCGCCCTGTTCCCCCACCCCCGCTCATGCCCTGTGTGCCCTGTTCCCCCACCCCTGCTCATGCCCCATGTCTCCCTCGAGTTCCCTCCACCCCCCGCTCATGCCCCGTGTCTCCCTCGTGTACCCCCTCACCCCCCGCTCATGCCCCGTGTGTCTCCTGTTGCCCCCACCCCCGCTCATGCCCCGTGTCTCCCTCGTGTTCCCCCAACCCCCACTCATGCCCCGTGTCTCCCTCGTGTTCCCCCCACTCCCCACTCATGCCCTTTCTCCATTGTGTACCCCCTAACCCCCCGCTCATGCCCCATGTGTCTCCTGTTGCCCCCACCCCTGCTCCTGCCCCGTGTGTCACCTGTTGCCCCTAACCCCTGCTCATGCCCCGTGTCTCCCTCGTGTTCCCCCCACCCCAGCTCATGTCCTGTGTCTCCCTCCTTTTCCTTTCCCCCCACCCCCCGCTCATGCCCCGTGTGTCTAAAAACCTATGAAATTCAGGGAATTCAATGACACTCTCCCTCCCCCCAACCCTCGCTCATGCCTTGTGTGTCTCTCATCCAGCTCATGCCCCGTGTGTCTCAACCCCTCCCGCCCACCCCCCGCTCATGCCCCGTGTGCCTCTCCCCGACTGCCCACCCCCCGCTCATGCCCCGTGTGTCTCTGGCCCCTCCCGACAACTGCCCGCTCATGCCCCATGTGTCTCTCCCCCGATCGCCCACCCCCCGCTCATGCCCCGTGTGTCTCTCTCCCTGCCCCCACCCGCTCATGCCCCGTGTGTCTCTCCCCCTCCCCCCCACCCCCCGCTCATGCCCCGTGTGTCTCTCTCCCTCCCTCCACCCCCGCTCATGCCCCGTGTGTCTCTCTGCCTCCACCCCACCCCGCTCATGCCTCGTGTGTCTCTCCCCATCCCGCCCATCCCCCGCTCATGCCCCGTGTGTCTCTCCCCCTACTGCCCACCCCCCGCTCGTGCCCCATGTGTCTCTCTCCCTCCCCCCCACCCCGCTCATGCCCCGTGTGTCTCTCTCCCTCCCCCCACTCCTCCTCATGCCCCGTGTGTCTCTCCCTCCCCCTCCACCCCCCGCTCATCATGCCCCATGTGTCTCTCTCCCTCCCCCCACCCCCCGCTGATGCCCCGTGTGTCTCTTTCCCTCCCTCCACTCCCCGCTCAAGCCCTGTGTGTCTCTCTCCCTCCCCCACCCCCCGCTCATGCCCCGTGT
This sequence comes from Ambystoma mexicanum, assembly GCF_040938575.1. Classification (NCBI taxonomy): domain Eukaryota; kingdom Metazoa; phylum Chordata; class Amphibia; order Caudata; family Ambystomatidae; genus Ambystoma; species Ambystoma mexicanum. The sequence continues at coordinate 422,493,053 of NC_090937.1, read as the reverse complement.
GTCTTTCTCCCTCCACCCCACCCCCCGCTCATGCCCCGTGTGTCTCTCTCCCTCCCCCCACCCCCGCTCATGCCCCGTGTGTCTCTCTCCCTCCCCCCCATGCCCGTTCATCCCCCGTGTGCCTCTCTCCCTCCCCCCACCCCCGGCTCAAGCCCCGTGTGTCTCTCTCCCTCCCCCCACCCCCGCTCATGCCCCGTGTGTCTCTTTCCCTCCCTCCACTCCCCGCTCAAGCCCTGTGTGTCTCTCTCCCTCCCCCCACCCCCCGCTCATGCCCCGTGTGTCTTTCTCCCTCCACCCCACCCCCCGCTCATCCCCCGTGTGTCTCTCTCCCTCCCCCCACCCCCGGCTCAAGCCCCGTGTGTCTCTCTAAAATCCCCCCCACCCCCGCTCATGCCCCGTGTGTCTCTCTCTGTCCCCCCCACCCCTGCTCATGCCCCGTGTGTCTCTCTCCCTCCCCCCACCCCCGCTCATGCCCCGTGTGTCACTCCCCCTCCCGCCCACCCCCCGCTCATGCCCTGTGTGTTTCTCCCCCTCCTGCCCACCCCTGCTCATGCCCCATGTGTCTCTCCCCTCCTGCCCACCCCCGCTCATGCCCTGTGTGTCTCTCTCCCTCCCCCAACCCTCGCTCATGCCTCGTGTGTCTCTCTCCCTCCCCCCCACACCCCGCTCATGCCCCGTGTGTCTCTCATCCAGCTCATGCCCCGTGTGTCTCAACCCCTCCCGCCCACCCCCCGCTCATGCCCCGTGTGTCTCTCCCCCGACCGCCCACCCCCCGCTCATGCCCCGTGTGTCTCTGGCCCCTCCCGACAACTGCCCGCTCATGCCCCATGTGTCTCTCCCCCGATCGCCCACCCCCCGCTCATGCCCCGTGTGTCTCTCTCCCTGCCCCCACCCGCTCATGCCCCGTGTGTCTCTCCCCCTCCCCCCCACCCCCCGCTCATGCCCCGTGTGTCTCTCTCCCTCCCTCCACCCCCGCTCATGCCCCGTGTGTCTCTCTGCCTCCACCCCACCCCGCTCATGCCTCGTGTGTCTCTCCCCATCCCGCCCATCCCCCGCTCATGCCCCGTGTGTCTCTCCCCCTACTGCCCACCCCCCGCTCATGCCCCGTGTGGCTCTCGCCCTCCCGCCCTCCCCCTGCTCATGCCCCGTGTGTCTCTCCCCCTCCCGCCCACCCCCCACTCATGCCCTGTGTGTCTCTCCCCCTCCCGCCCACCCCCGCTCATGCCCCGTGTGTCTCTCCCTCATCCGCCCACCCACCGCTGATGCCCCGTGTTTCTCTCTCCCTGCCCCCACCCGCTCATGCCCCGTGTGTCTCTCCCCCTACCCCCCACCTCCCGCTCATGCCCCGTGTGGCTCTCGCCCTCCCGCCCTCCCCCTGCTCATGCCCCGTGTGTCTCTCCCCCTCCCGCCCACCCCCCACTCATGCCCTGTGTGTCTCTCCCCCTCCCGCCCACCCCCGCTCATGCCCCGTGTGTCTCTCCCTCATCCGCCCACCCACCGCTGATGCCCCGTGTTTCTCTCTCCCTCCCCCCACCACCTGCTCATGCCCCGTGTGTCTCTGGAATCTCCCCCGCACCCCTGCTCATGCACAATGTGTCTCTCTCCCCCTCCCGCCCACCCCCCGCTGATGCCCCGTGTGTCTCTCTCCCTCCCTCCCACCCCCGCTCATGCCACATGTGACTCTCCCCCTCCCGCCCACCCCCCGCTCATGCCCTGTGTGTCTCTCTCCCTCCCCCCATCCCCGCTCATGCCCCGTGTGTCTCTACCCTCCCGCCCACTCCCCGCTCATGCCCCGTGTGTCTCTATCCCTCCTCCCCACCCCCCGCTCATGCCCCGTGTGTCTCTCTCCCTCCCTCCACCCCCGCTCATGCCCCGTGTGTCTCTCTGCCTCCACCCCACCCCGCTCATGCCTCGTGTGTCTCTCCCCATCCTGCCCACCCCCCGCTCATGCCCCGTGTGTCTCTCCCCCTACTGCCCACCCCCCGCTCATGCCCATGTGTCTCTCTCCCTCCCCCCCACCCCGCTCATGCCCCGTGTGTCTCTCTCCCTCCCCCCACTCCTCCTCATGCCCCGTGTGTCTCTCCCTCCCCCTCCACCCCCCGCTCATGCCCCATGTGTCTCCCTCCCCCCACCCCCCGCTCATGCCCCGTGTGTCTCTTTCCCTCCCTCCACTCCCCGCTCAAGCCCTGTGTGTCTCTCTCCCTCCCCCCACCCCCTGCTCATGCCCCGTGTGTCTCTCTCCCTCCGCCCCACCCCTGCTCATGCCCCGTGTGTCTCTCTCCCTCCCCCCCACCCCTGCTCATGCCCCTTGTGTCTCTCTCCCTCCCCCCACACCCGCTCATGCCCCGTGTGTCTCTCCCCCTTCCTCCCATGCCAACCTGTGTCTCTCCCTCTCCCGCCCACCCCTGCTCATGCCCCGTGTGTCTCTAAATCCCCCTCGCCCACCCCCTGCTCACGCGCTGTGTGTCTCTCCCCCTCCCGCCCACCCCCTACTCATGCCCCGTGTGTCTCTCCCCCTCCTCCCACCCCCGCTCATGCCCCGTGTGTCTCTCGAGCCTCCCCCCCACCACCGCTCATGCCCCGTGTGTCTCTCCCCCTCCCGCCCACCCCCCGCTCATGCCCCTTGTGTCTCTCCCCCTCCCGCCCACCCCCTGCTCATTCCCTGTGTGTCTCTCCCCCTCCCGCCCACCCCTCGTTCATGCCCCATGTCTCTATCCCTCCCGCCGCCCACCCCCCGCTCATGCCCCGTGTCTCTATCCCTCCCGCCGCCCACCCCCCGCTCATGCCCCGTGTGTCTCTCCCCTTCCACCCACTCCCCGCTCATGGCCTGTGTGTCTCTCCCTTTCCCCCCACCCCCGCTCATGCCCCGTATCTCCCTCCTTTCCCCATCCCTGCTCATGCCCCGTGTCTCTCTCCCCTTCCCCCACCCCCCGCTCATGCCCCGTGTGTCTCTCCCCTTCCCCCCACCACCTGCTCATGCTCCATGTGTCTCTCCCCTTCCCCCCACCACCCGCTCATGCCCCGTGTGTCTGTCCCCTCCCTCCCCACCCCCCGCTCATGCCCCGTGTGTGCGCCCTGTTCCCCCACCCCCGCTCATGCCCTGTGTGCCCTATTCCCCCACCCCTGCTCATGCCCCATGTCTCCCTCGAGTTCCCTCCACCCCCGCTCATGCCCCGTGTCTCCCTCGTGTACCCCCCCACACCCGCTCATGCCCCATGTGTCTCTCCCCCTCCCTCCCATGCCAACCTGTGTCTCTCCCTCTCCCGCCCACCCCCCGCTCATGCCCCGTGTGTCTCTAAATCCCCCTCACCAACCCCCTGCTCACGCGCTGTGTGTCTCTCCCCCTCCCGCCCACCCCCTACTCATGCCCCGTGTGTCTCTCCCCCTCCTCCCACCCCCGCTCATGCCCCGTGTGTCTCTCGAGCCTCCCCCCCACCACCGCTCATGCCCCGTGTGTCTCTCCCCCTCCCGCCCACCCCCCGCTCATGCCCCTTGTGTCTCTCCCCCTCCCGCCCACCCCCTGCTCATTCCCTGTGTGTCTCTCCCCCTCCCGCCCACCCCTCGTTCATGCCCCGTGTCTCTATCCCTCCCGCCGCCCACCCCCCGCTCATGCCCGTGTCTCTATCCCTCTCGCCGCCCACCCCCCGCTCATGGCCTGTGTGTCTCTCCCTTTCCCCCCACCCCCGCTCATGCCCCCTATCTCCCTCCTTTCCCCCCACCCCCCGCTCATGCCCCGTGTCTCTCCCCTTCCCCCAACCCTGCTCATGCCCCGTGTCTCTCTCCCCTTCCCCCACCCCCCGCTCATGCCCCGTGTGTCTCTCCCCTTCCCCCACCACCTGCTCATGCTCCATGTGTCTCTCCCCTTCCCCCCACCACCCGCTCATGCCCCGTGTGTCTCTCCCCTCCCTCCCCACCCCCCGCTCATGCCCCGTGTGTGCGCCCTGTTCCCCCACCCCTGCTCATGCCCTGTGTGCCCTGTTCCCCCACCCCTGCTCATGCCCCATGTCTCCCTCGAGTTCCCTCCACCCCCCGCTCATGCCCCGTGTCTCCCTCGTGTACCCCCTCACCCCCCGCTCATGCCCCGTGTGTCTCCTGTTGCCCCCACCCCCGCTCATGCCCCGTGTCTCCCTCGTGTTCCCCCAACCCCCACTCTTGCCCCGTGTCTCCCTCGTGTTCCCCCCACTCCCCACTCATGCCCTTTCTCCATTGTGTACCCCCTCACCCCCCGCTCATGCCTCATGTGTCTCCTGTTGCCCCCACCCCTGCTCCTGCCCCGTGTGTCACCTGTTGCCCCTAACCCCTGCTCATGCCCTGTGTCTCCCTCGTGTTCCCCCCTCCCCCGCTCATGTCCTGTGTCTCCCTCCTTTTCCTTTCCCCCCACCCCCCGCTCATGCCCCGTGTGTCTAAAAACCTATGAAATTCAGGGAATTCAATGACATTTGTGATGTCATCTTTGATGTCCTGGGTGTTAGTCTTAGCAGTGCACGGTGGTGGTGCGAGTTATGGTTGCTTAGCTTACCATAACTGGCGAATTTCAAGGGTTTTTCGGTTTTACTTGGAACCACAATGTCCCGTTGACAAAGTGTTTTTTCACTGAATTTCAGAGGTTTTTAGTAGCGCAACTTAACCATAACGTCCCTTTAACAAAGTTTTTTCACTATATATATATATATATATATATATATATATATATGTTTATATTGTTGGTAACAAGATGTCATATATATATGTTTATATTGTTGGTAACAAGATGTCAGTGGTGATCAGGAGACCTATCATGAACTACTTAATCTATTAAAGAATGTACTCATCTAAAATCATTGTATGGCAGTGTTGTTGTTAATAGAGAAACCTACTCATATATAAACATAGGCAATGACTGCAGCATGCACCATAGAAGTACAATATTTATAATCTTGTAATTTTGGATAGTACAATCATGAATGCTACCTTATCAGAGATTTGTGTAATGTTAAACATATAATAACTAGCTAACAATTCAAGACTTAAAACACTTGTGCTGATACAAACCATACATGTTAAGAACCACAATGCATACAAACCAGAGGCACATAAAGGGAAACTAAAGTAAGGAAGAAAGAAACTGCATCATCAGAAAATGTTAATAACATTAAAGTTTATCGTCGTGTATACAAATTAATTGTGTGTTTGAGGCCTGCTCATTTCCACATGTATGTGCACCATGAGCTGAGATCAAACCCTAAGGAAAGTACTTTAATAACATATGACAAGGTTAACATTTAGATATACAGCACCCTTTTCAATTTTAATATTCTGACTGTCAGTGAACAAAACCATCTGGCCTATATATGCCAGTGAACAAAAACAAGTGGCCCAGGTATGTGATGTTATCAGTGATGTCATCAATGACATATGTGATGTCATCTTTGATGTCCTGTGTGTTAGTCTTAGCAGTGCCCGCTGGTGGTGCTAGTTATGGTTATTTAGCTTAACATAACTGGCGAATTTCAGAGTTTTTTCGGTTTTACTTGGAACCATAACGTCCCTTTAACAAAGTTCTTTTCACTGAATTTCATAGGTTTTTAATAGCGCAACTTAGCCAGAACATCCCTTTAACAAAGTTCTTTTCACTGTATATAGATAAAGAAAATATAACAATTATATTATGTCATTGGCTGCCCCTTATCTGTAGGACACACCTTGAACAACCTCTAAATACGTATATTACTGACTATAGTGGACAAAATAGTAGAGGATTGGTGTATGCAACATTGTATTTTAGGTTGCCCCTTAGACCCACTGATCGATTGGCAGACTATTCCAACATTGGACCCTTGGCTCTCTAGCAGCAAGTATATGAAACAAAACCTAGGTGCTTTGAATTGCATCATATTACTCCCTGTCATCCTTCATCGGTCAGCCATAAGCCAAAGTCTTCCATCCGTAGTTGACCTTGTAGCCTGATCGCTGTCCTGGAACATTTCATGGAGGGTGAGCACACCACTATCTTCATCTGAGGTTCTAATGAATAGCTCATTTCTTTGACTTCTGAGTCACATGTAAAAAGACCACGAATCAGTCAATTTCAGCTTCTTATTTACTGCTATTTGATTCAATTATGCAGGGTGCTCTTGCTCCTCCTGGCCTCTAGAGACTTGCATGCACTTTTTATTGTCCAATACGTTGGCTGTTGCAGATGTTTTCTTCTTCTTTAATCTAAGAGGAATGTTTCACATTCAGGGCTTATCTGTGTAACTCCCTTTGTGACTTGCAATTATTCCTTATAATAGTATTCTTGCTCCTAGGCCAACCTTGACTCATCGCTGTTTTGCTGACAAGCTGTATACTCCTGATTCTACAGCCATTGTCTGTCTCTGAGGTGGCTTGTTTGAATTCGACATTAATCCCTCTATGGCAAGCTTATATATGTCTCATCTACATTGCGTTTCTGCATATTTACAGTTATTAACCAGGTAATTACTTCATTCTTCTTTATCTCCAATATTAGTTTAGCTTTAGATACACATTTCTCTTGGTTCTTCAGTTACATTGTCACCCTTAAGTATTTTCACATCGTTTCAGCATAGGTTCATATATCTTCTTTGTGACATCACTCTGCCCTCAACAGATTTCACTGAATGTTCTATGATGTCCATAGGTGCGTGCTGACATCCTTCGTTGTGCATCCTTACACACTTTTAGTGCAAGGGTACATTCTATATGTGTGTCTGATTGGATAACCTCTGTCATGTACTCAATGTGGTACTGGGATTACACAAGGGGTCCTAGCCATTTCCCTTTGTCTGATGTTCCAATATGTCAGTAGTGAGGGGGCGGGAACTACTAAGAAAGCATTCACTCGCTCCTCTACATTCCCCCCTCTTTTCGAATCTTCAATCACATCCTCTTCAGCCTCCTTCATATTTTCTTCAAACTGTTGTTTCTTTGGGATCCATATTTTTATCATCCCTGACCCTCAGGTGACCTGCATTCTTTATGTGCTCATCTATGCTCCAGGTCATGTGGCAGCAATCTCCACATAGCGGACAGAATATCAAATGTCCTACATATTTTTTATGATCCTTGAGGCAGTAAAACTTTGTTCTCGAGGTTCAAGAGTACTTTTCTTTATATTCTCAAAAGTACTGGCTCCATTCTGCTTTTGCTCTCCAGTTTCAGTATTTATATGAATCATTATCTTCATTCCAATAGCATTATTGGCTGTCATCTGGCATTGTCCCAAGATGATCCTTATACAAAATCCTAGCAATATAAAACCCTAAGATTGTTCCAAGTAGCTTGAAGGCATTCGACAGCCATGCCGGAACCAATGAAAACAGAGATATAAACCAAATATACTCCTCAGTCTCATCTACTTCAGCCACCATCTTTGTGTGCAGGGTTGACAACATTGTTATTGCTTCTGTCAGGGTCCTATTTTCTTAATCATGGGCAGGAATAAACGTACAGAAAGAAGTCGGAATCTAGACACACACGCCTCCTTCCATTGCTGTCATGAATTCCTGGCATAAAAATAGATGTAAACATCACTGCTGTTCTGCTGAACAGCTTATGCACATCTGGAATGTCATGATATGATTCTACTGATTTTCCTGAGAAGTCATTCTTTCTCTTTTGTTGGTGTCTGCTAAATGATCTTCTCTTCCTCTGGTGTGAATCGATCTTTGTAAAATGAGTTATCTGCAAGTCAGTTTGTGGTACTACTAAGGCTGGTATACTGATCAGTACCAATGAACACACTCCTCCACATTTTGTCGGCAATTTCAAATATGCTCTTGATCCATAGGCCCAATAGTAGTCCATCAAGACTGCTGTTCCTTTCTTCATGCCTGGGACGTGAAAAACTCAGCCATACTTTGATTTTCTCCAACAATGATTGTGCCATTATTTCGGAAACCAAACACCTTCTTCAGGGGTAGTATTTGCAAGTGTCCACCATTATCATTGACCCATGTCAACAATTTTGCAGTCTTAGGCCACTGGTCTTTGCAATCTTTCTCTGCGTTCATCACACGTTCTTCCCACCTTTTAACTGCCATGGGTTTTCTCGCCAGTTCCAAGGCCTTTTTTGGTGATTTTGGTATTTCGCCATTCAATGCCTTCTAACGTTTTCTGTTTCATTAACCCCTTAAGTACCAAGGACGAGGTATCTCAAGAGGGAGGTAATCCAAAGGACAGGATACCTTGCCCTTGGCACTTAAGGGGTTAATGCTAGTGTTTTACACACAACCAATCCATCAACACATCGTTCATGAGTGAGCATTGCTCCTTTAGTTCGCATTTGGTATCTTTCTCAGCATTCTTGTCTTTCCTCCCTTGTCTTCACATTGGAGCATCTTATTTTCTTCTATCTTGATTCCTACTCCATTCATTCCAGGCTGTTCATATTTTATTATTCAATGCTTTGCCTCTTGTTTTTCTCTTGACTTTATATTGTGTACATAATTGTCTTCTCCTTGAGACATATTTTTATACATCCATACTATGGATGCTGTTCTGATTTGGAATTGTCCTCTTGGCAGGCAAAGTGCAAGGTACATCGGGCAATGTTCCCTTTTCACTGATATTTCTGTTGCTATGCATATTTGAGATGTTTCCAAAGCATAAGGACTAAAGGACTAAAGGAAACACACAAAACAGTTTTCATCTGACTTCTTCTCCTCACCTTTTTCATGTGCTGATACCATAGATTATTCTTTAAATGACAGACAGAAGGGTCCCAAGACACAATGCGCCAGGAGATGCAAAGTTTTGAAATACAATAATGTATTTATTTATACTGATTGGACAGCCTGACACGTGTTTCGAGCCAAACCCGGCTCTTCATCTGATGCTGATAGTGCATAAACCATAAATGTAGTACAATATTGACACAAATTGCACCAAAAAATAAAATTGGAAAAATAACATTTACAAAAGCCATGACAACAGATTTGGTGGCACAGCGGGCAGTGAGTCAATGAGAGGCCAGTCAGAAGTTAAATTACAAAGAAGTTCACAATAATGGAATGGCACAAAAGAAATTCAATCATGTTAATACATATCCAATGCAAGTAAGGAGAGGGGAGTTAACAGAGCAAAACAAATGAGAGAGAGGGAAGGGGGGAATAAATAAAAAAGGAAAAAAACAAACGATTAGTGATCAAATGGAAAGTGCAGCGCAATCAGTTATATTTATGCCAAGTGGCAATAGAGTATGTAAGCCAATTAGAAGGAAGAAATTAAATTTGTTCAATACCTTGATGTTAGAGGTAAGGATTGCAGAACGTGGGGGCATAAATTGCATGTTCAAACTTAAAAATAAAAACAGAGGAAAGCCAGTTAATTAACCAAGAAAAAAAACAGGTGCTGGAAAGTTAGAGGGCATATTCAATTGGTGAAATTGAAATGTAAGGACATACCTCTTGTGCTTCGCAATTGCAGCAGAGGCTGAATAAAAAAGACAAAAATGTGAATACGCTATCATCAAAAAATGAGATTAGCAAAATTAGGGCACCACAGAATGCAAAAGCACAATCCCAATGTTAAATATGAATGCAACATTATTACGAAATTAATGTGGTTATGGCTCGAGGCGAGCCTGGTTTATATGTAATATCTCAAGGCTGTTAAGGAAGGAGGTTATCAGAGACTGTGAACACTTGGTACGTCAATTTGGAATAATCAGGGATATGTAAGCTGCAGCCGCAGCATGCTGCATTGTGCAACGGCCGCTGTCAACCGCAGCAAATGTGAAGGTCCAGGGAGCGGGGCAAAACCACCTTACCTGGACACTGGACAGGTAACAGCTAGAAAGGGCTTAGACGCGGAGCACGAGCATGGGAGCCACATAAAAACTAGCTTCCCAAGTAGAAGAAGGACTAATGAGTTTCATGGTTCTCCTCAACATTCCTTTTTAATTGAGAGCATAGATGTTTAGTGATATGAGAGAAAAAGCTGTCTGTGCCTCTAGTGGGAACACAAGTAGTTGTTTCATTAACATCCTCCTTATCTGTATTATGATATGATATGATATGATATGATATGATATGATATGATATGGCATTTGTAACGCGCCTATACACAAGTGTTTCACAAGTGTTTATCCTTTTTGATATCTCTAAACATCATCACAATATCAGTATTCCTGCAGCAGCCGCCATATCATGAAGCATACTGTGTCAGGTGGCAACTGTAACAGTTTAACTTAAGCATTGCTAGTATAACAACACTTGTTACCATTACCTAACCATGTAAGCAAGCACATAAACGATTGTAACTGTAACCTAAGTTTGTAAGTAAAATGATTACAACTTCTCGATGCACATGGTCTTAGTAGACTATATAAATGTTAAAATAAACTAAATAAATAAATAAATAAAAAAGTAGGAAAACACAAATCATAATGCAAAATGATATCACAATTTCACAATGACTTCATGAAAACGTCTTGAATATCCGGATTGTAGTCAATTTATGAAATTTTGAAACCTCTCCATTTTGAATTTACTTTAATATGCAAATCTGTTAGCTCCTTTTAAATCACACGTTTATTAAAAAAAACAGTAAGATAATTGCCACTTTTATTCTAAAAATGATCTGAATATTTTTAGTATTACTAAGAAACTTCACTATATTTGTGTATCGTCTCATTAGAGCCAGATAAGACTGGAATGTGAAGGAAAAAACAACATACAAGACTGTTTATACTGTCTACAATAGGCATCATGAATGATTAAATATGTGTATTTTCTTCTGGTTCCAGTTCAACTGTCCCATTGTTCCTTTACCCCATCTAGAAAAGAAGAAAACATCACAGGATAACTGCAAGTCTATTTATGCTTTTGTCAAATCTGAAAAGACTGATTCCCTGTATAAGGTGCTTTTATGTGCTCATAATTCTTCTTGTTCTTGATTCTTAGTCATTGAATGAGTCAGCATGTGTGGAACAAATTCTCTTGCTGCACTGCGGGAAACTGCAGGAGGGGTTAGTGTTTCTGCTTTGTATGGCTTGATATAATTCAAATGCAGCAAATCGCACTGTTCTTCTAACTTTACTGTGGTAGGTCTAACTTCCTCCACCTCATGGGGACCTTCAAAACAAGGTGTGCTCCAGGTGTGCACACATTTCCATACCAGCACTTGGTCTCTTGGATACAAAACATGTGGCTGCAGTAAATCCTCTAAATCATTGGATTGTTTGTCCTTGTCGCTTCTTTTTAGAACCGTCCCTTCTGTCTTTGACCTTTTTTGAGACATGAAAGAAATATGTGCAGTCATTGGGCCTCATTACAACCTTGGTGCTAAGTGCACCAACTTTACCACCATGGTGTAAACTCTGTTTACACCATGGTGGATGGCGGATTTACCGCCCCATTCCAAGGTGAGTGGGGCGGTAAATCCCCATTTCCCATTTTCCCTTCCCCATTCCCATTTTTGCCCCATAGGGCATAATGGGAGTGGGGAAGGCGCTAATTACGCCGCCGTAAATTACGGCGGCGTAATTAGCACCATGGCAGGTTAGCGCCATGGATTTTAACGCCTGCTAAAAGCAGGCGTTAAAATCAGAATCAGGCGTTAAGGGTTAACGGTGGCGTTAACCCTTAACGCCTGAGTTGTAATGAGGCCCATTGTTGTTAGGTAATCATGCATCTCATCACCTAATGCCTTCAATACACTGCGGCATCAGTTCTTACCATAGTTGGAGGAACAAGTGGGATTCTCATACAGCATCCAGCTACCATCTCATGAGGAGTTAGATGGTGGTATGAACCAGGCTGATTTCTCAGGCAATATAGGGCAAGAGGTAAGCAATGTAGCCAACCCTTTTTAAAGGTTCTTTTGAGCTTTGCTATTCTTTCCTTTAATAGTCCATTTAATATCTCACAAATACCATTCACCTGTGGGTGATAAGCTGAATAGAACTTGTGCTTAATACCTAATAGGAGGACTATTTGTTCAAACATCTCATTTACAACAGTGGTCCATCATCAAACCGTAAAACATTGCACACCCCCCACATGGGGAACACCTCGTATACAAGGAACTTTGTGGCCCATAAGGCATCAGGGTGCATGGACCTGCATAGATCCATCTAGAAAAAGGACATACTATGACCAGCATATATTTCTAGCCGTTGCATGTCTGTGCTATATCTACATAATCTATATGTAGATGCTGAAATGGGACATTGGGTCTTGGAATCACTCCTCTTACTGTTTGCAAAGTGTACCCTGCACTAAACCTATGGCACACAATGCAGTTTATAGTGAACTGTGGCACATGTTTTAACAGACTGAGCGAGAACCCTTCTTCTGCAATTGTAGCAGCAAGACTCTCTTGAGTCATGTTTTCTGCGTAGTGAAGCTGCTCCAGCACTACTCTCAGTACTACTAGACGCATAACTGGCATTCCAGTACTATCCTGTCTCCAAATTGTCTCAGTGGTGGATAAATAACAATCCTGCTTTCTCCATAGATCCTGTTTTTCTTGTGGGGCCTGATTTTGTATCTCAATTACCTGGACAATAGACTGCTGGTTAAACCTCTCCTTTGATAACATGCATCGTCCTGTCATCTGTTTAACATATTCTACCTCAAAACTAGATATAAGTGGATAATAGGCTGCTTTTTTGGCCTATAAATCTGCGGCTTCATTTCCGTGGGGGATTAAATCTGTTATTTTGGAATGCGCTGCACATTTTACGACTGCTAGGGTCAATGGGAGACTTAATGCTTCTATAGCCTATCCGATGGTGCTGCATGTTGCACTGGAGTGCTGTCTGCATGGAGGAGGCCCTTCCTTTTCCAATGTGACAAACCTGTGTGTACAGTTGAAATCACATAGGTGGAGTCAGAGTACACATCCCTTCCTCATCCTCAAATCTCTGCAGCACTTCAATGAGCACCCCTAATTCTGCAGCCTGTACTCAATAATTCTAAAACATTCTCATACTTGTCACTACCTCAAATCCTCCCTCTCGATTCAGCTTTACTACTGCTGTGCTAGTATGCCTTTTCCAAGTTGTCTGGTCAATTCTTGATGACCCATCATATAAAAAAAAACTACCCCCCCCTCCCGAGGGCATTTCCTTTAGCCTGGGGAATATAATTATAACATTCAGATTACTTTGTCCAATCATGTACATAACCATCCTCTCCTAGTGGTTATGCTATAAACATTGCTGGATTTACTGTCTTACATCTAACAAATTTAATTGTAGGTTTGGAAATAATCACATCATACTCTGATGCTCTTTGTGTAGTCAATAGTATAGTCGGGCACTGGACTGGCTGACATCCTTCCTAACTGAACACTCATTCCAAGTCATCCTGGGCACCTTCTCTTTTACTTCCTTCTCCATGGTTCTATCCTCTACCCTTGGATTGTTAACATCTACCTTGCTCTGCTGGCACGCCTCATCTCCTCCTTTCCCCCCAACTTCCAGTGTTATGCAGACAACACTCAACTCTTTTGCAAACTTCCTGCTGACCCCTTGCACCTTCCATCATCCCTGATTTCCTATCTGCCATTCAGTCCTGGTGCCACTCCAATGATCTCTGCCTCAACGCCTGTAAAACAAAGATCCTTCCCATCGGGACCCCTGCACCATCTTTCTTCCCTTCACTTTAGCCTTCCTCAATGGGATCCTTCTTCTGAAGCCAGAAACCTTGGAGTCATCTTTCGACTCCTCTTTATCCTTCCTCCCGCATACTCAGGACATTATCAAGAAATCCCACCGTCAGTCACTCCTTCTCAAAGCAATACTCCCTTTTCTCACTTTCCCCCAGATGCTCAACTTTCCCTGAGCCCTTTACTCTCTAGGCTTCACTACTGCACTAGCCTCCTCCTGAATCTACCTTCTTCCACTCTGCAACCTCTCCAGCTAATCCAGAATAGAGTAGTGAGAATAATCAGTGGCCTGAAGCCCACGGACCACATCTCTCCTGCCCTAGAAAGTCTTCACTGTTTACCGATCTCACTGTTGTTGCACCGATTAAATTGAAATCCCTCTGCATCATCCACAAGGCTGTCTGGGCCTGGGGACCTCACTATCTTCAACTTTATCTCACTAAATACTCTCCTTTCACACCTCTAAGTTCCTCTGGCACCAACTCTTTGTGTGTAAAGCACTTTGCTAAACAGAGGGTTGGAGGTCGATCGCTTTCCTCAGCTGTCTCCCTTCAATGGAACAGACTCCCCCTCCATCTGCGCATTGAGCAGGACTTTCTTAAATTCTGGAAGCTCCTCAAGAATTTCCACTTTACCTCATCCTTCCCATATTCTTTCCTGTGCTAATCTCACAGTTGATGTGATTGGTATCCTGGGCCCTTATGCACCCTAGAGCCCCTGAACTCCCACACCCAATTGCTCAGGTTCTGTCTACTCCAGCACTTTCCTTGGTACTTCCTCTGGCTTGGAGACTCGCACTTGCACTCAACACGGCTCCAGGTCATGTTGCACTTACCACACCATGTACTTCATCTGTTGCTCACTCATGATCATGGACACTCCAGCACCTATCCCCTCCTCCCCTCTTCCTTGCTGCACTTGCATGTTCTGAATACTCACAAGGCATAGTAGGTTTGTCCTTTTTTTTCCTTTCCCCTCCTCTGCACCGTATTCAATATGTATCACTCCCCTGTTCCCTCCCTTTGCCCTTTGGGCACTTTGAAACACTATGCACATGTTGTATAAGCGCCTAACAAGTGAAAAATACATAAATAAATAATTGCACTGTTTAGTTTTTATAAAATTACAAATAATGGGATTTTATAAAATATGGGGAAGTGAGGAGAAAGTGATGCACAGTTTGGCAGCAAGTCTACCCGGCTCTTCTGTCTTGCACCTTATACTTTGGCAGTCTACCCACTCTGCATTTGCTTGCCCAGACTGCCTGGGAGCTCGGCACTCAGCTGGTTTAGGCTCTGCCCCCTGGATTCCTGATAAAATCTTGCTGCCAGCATGAATGCATGTACAAGTGTTTAAATGAGGGGAAGTGAGACACAGTTTGGCAGTTTGGTGAGTTTGGTGAAACCCTGTTTGCATTGTTTTTGTAGTGGCCCACTTCACTGATTTGGCATCATACTGTAATTGAATTTCTTGACACATATTTCTCAATTCTGGATCCACTTCCTCCTCCTGTCCCTCCTGTGTTCGGGGGTGAACTTTATGGCTGTCTCTGCTGTCGGATAACCTACATTGGGGGTTGAGCTTGAGGATTCTCCTGCTGTTAGCAAAACGGCAGACTTGGTGCAAATTTAACAATTACCTGGACAAAAACACCTGCAGCGTAAAGCGTGCCTGCCCCCAACGCACCTTGAAACTTCCCAAAATCGCATTTGAGGCCTCGAAAATGACCAACTACTTTCCCATGTGTAAGAAGGCCAAGACTGACATTGTATCATCCACCAGGGCGCTAACTGAGGACTTGATCACAGAACTCTCAGCTCTTCTACAGTTCAGGGGCTCGATGACTGTTGAAAAGGTGTACATAACTCTCATCACTGTGCCGCCTGCTTGGGATGAACTGTCTGCAACCACTGTGGCATCCACTTCAGCTGCACCTCCTTACAAAATCATTGTTATCGCTACCCAAGCTGGCCTGCCTCCACTGCTAGATGCTTCATCGGAGGATGTGTTATCTGGTGCATGCCCCAAGGGGGACGTTGTGTGTTTGGCACAAGTACATGCAGCAAGTGCTCCCTTTGAGGATCTAGTGTCCGGTGGACTCCTTTTTTGTGAGCCTGAGGACACAAACCATCTGACACCCCAGTCACCGTCTCCATGCGGGAACACTCCACTATAGCCTGACCCTGTCTGTGAATTTGGTGAAATACACCCGGTCTCTGCATGCAGAGAAAACAGCATTTCCACCCCTGCATCAAACACTCTTTTGACTTTACTAGCTCTGTCGATGATAGAATCAGCTCAGCTATGATGTTTTGCGCTTTGTAGTCCCTTCTCGCAGACATATCCAGGAAATGGAATGTGACCAAAGTCAAACTGGAAGTACAGACTCTGCACATTTCTAAAATCTCGGCTATAGTGGTGGTCTTGGCCCATACCCTAACTAGGCATGAGTCATATTGGTCTGAGCTGCAGTCACACTATTACCAGCCTCTTCATTTTCCATCTGATGTCCTTTCCAGCTTGACGCAACCGCCCTCACTTGAGTTGCCTAAAACATTGGCACTCAGGATTGGCAATCCTCCCTAGGTATCATTGCTATCTGGTTTGAATCAAGGACTTAACACAATGAGCCTCATTATGACCCTGGCGCTAATGGTTTAACGGCGCCGTAAAGAGCGTCGGCGCCGTTAAACCATTAGCACCTGATTACAAGGTCCCTTAGCGGGTTGGAGGCTTTAACGCCTGCTTTTTGCAGGCGTTAAAATCCAACCCGCTAAGGGAACTTGGAGCTAATTACGGCAACCGTAATTTACGGTACGGTAATTAGCGCCTTCCCGATCCCCATTATGCCCTATGGGGCAAAACGGGAATGGGGAAGGGCAAATGGTGAATGGGGAATTACCCCCCCGCCAACCTTGTGATGGGGGCGGTAATTCCGCCATATACCATGCCGGAGACCGGCATGGACCATGGTGCTAAAAGCACCATGGTCCAGCGCCTGGGTCGTAATGAGGCCCAACCACCCAAAGAAAACAACTGCATGGGAGAACAAGCAATGCATCCTTGTATGTTGCCTTAGCAGACAAAAAGAAAAGAACGTTCATGACCAGCAACGGTGGGACATCTGGAGCTACCCTGCAGAGTTGCACAGCAGTGCCTTCTCCCTTTTTTAAGCCCTTTGTGCACCAAAACACAATCTTTTAAGGCCTTCCATCTAACTGTGTGGTGTTCGGGGATGTCATCCTGCATCTACTGTTGACTAATCACAATCCGTTTGCCCAACAACTAAAATCTAGTTTAAGTAGAGTGACCGATAGTGACACTATCACCAACACTTATAAAGCTGTAATGGCTAATCAAACAACTTGGAAGTTTGAGTTTCCCGTCCCTGGCAGTCCACCCCAGTCGACGTGTGTGCTACCAAAAAAACATTGGCCAAGGCAGTGGAATACCATTTGCTTCTCACTGTGGGTGGTTTGACAACTGCAGCCATAATGGCGGTCTCTCTGGTTCCAACTGGTGGGGGAGCACCTGCAATGGGTTTACTCCCTCTTCCTATTTATAATCTTCCTATTTATTCCTCTTATAATTTGCTGCTGAGCAAAATAAAGGCCTCATTACACGTTGTGCGCTAAAAATCGAAATTTACCGGCATGGCGCTATTAACGTGTCCGCCTTGGCAAGAGGCCGCTAATAGCGTACCATTACGAGTATGCGGACATGAGCATAGCGCCATGCTGATAATGACCCTACCACCATGCCGCTAAAGACCCCGACCCTTAGCGGTACCGATGAAAGCGCTGATAGCACTTCCGACCTCCCGCAACATGCAAACAGCGGTCACTGCTAATAGCGGCCATCGCAATTAGCGGTCACCGCAATTAGCGGTCACCGTTAAATAGCGGAACCGGAAATAGCGTCATCGCACAGGAACGTGAAGGAGCACAGCAGCCATCTTTAAAAACACAATTCATTGCCTTCCTCTGCCCCCTGGACCTGTTTTGAGAACTTTGCTATTCGAAAGCCACAAGGATACCCTTGCCATGCCTAAGGCTATTAAAAAAACAACCGAACGCCAGCGCAAGGAGAAGTTCACCAACGAGGAGCTAACAATGCTCACTGAGACCCTTGCAGCGAATGCCGACGTGGTATTTGCGAATGACATGCGGCGGGAGACCCTGATCCGGAAGAAGGCTATCTGGGCAGAGGTTGCCCTGAAAGTGAGTGCGGTGGGCACCACCACATGCACTGGTCGGGAGTGCAGAAAGCGGTGGGATGATCTCCGCCTCCGGGTCCGCAGCAGCCTGTCTGCGAACCGCAACATGGCCACAGGAGGTGGAGCCGATTCGCCAATAAAATTAAAGGAGTGGGAGGAGACCTGCGCCAACACGATTGGTGTTGAATCGATTGAGGGAGTCGGGAGCATGGAGCATGGTGTGGCAACTACATCAGATGGAGGTGAGTGTGCACATGAAAGTATGCACTGTGAATGTTGAGGTCCCCCCCAAATGTGAGCCCAGATTCACCTCATGGATGCGGAAACATCCATACATGCATACAACCCTGGCCATGTCAGTGTCAAACCCAAACACACACACATGCACGCATCACCAGAGACAAGTGCCACGCAGAATCATGCATGGATGACCCACTCAACAGACACATCACCTGCATCCCTACCAATGAAGTCCCAATGCTCACAACAGCATGATTAACGTATTCTGCATGAAGTACATTGAACCATCACCAATGCCATCCCCCTCTTTGTCCCCGACAGGCTCACATACATACAGTGAAGAACCTGGCACTGCAACTCAGGCACCCCCTGCCATGAAAAAACCAAGGCCACAGGACACAGGGGACACCCCCACTACATCAAGGGGCAAAGGGAGAAGAGTTCCCATGCAGAGTGCCAAAAATCAGCGGAGCGCTTCTGCTACCATACCGCTGTCCACACCAGCAACAACTGCCCTACCTTCAGAAGTGAACCCCCACCACAGATTCCAGCCACTTAGGGCCCACCCTCTGCTGCCACAATTTCCACAGGTGAGGCGGCAGCCACAGCGCCGCTCTCAGATGTGGAGGACTCAATAGAGTTCTCCATGGAAATGCACACCCCAAACCCCCAAGGTACCCCAGAGGAAACTCCACAGCAAACACCTGGGTCCAGTGTCCATGGTCAGTCTGGCGAGGACAACATGGGAGGGTCCAGTAGCCCACTGGTGGCTTCACCAGATGTCCTGGTTGCAGAGGAAGCTGCAGCAGCCACACCACAAGAACGCCACAGTGCCCTTGACCTGGCCAGCATCAGGCAGCGCCAAGAGGACATAACTGTGCTGGTTGGGCAGCATGTGGAAGAAGCTGCCCGTCTCAGGGGGGAGATAACAGAGGGTGCCAGGCACTCAAGGGAGGCGATTGAAGCCTGTACCAACAGGCTGTGTGGGGAGATTGGCCAACTCAGGCAGGTCCTCACGCGGATAGCGGACGCGATGGACCACCAGTTCCCACCACCACCACTGGGACAGACAGCCACATCATCATCCGCTAGTTCGAGGCAGACTGGCCCCTCCGCCGCTCCACGCGCACCACCAGGCACACGTCAACCCAGCCTCCTAATGCTGGTGGTGACAATGGGGAATAGGGTCTGCAGGGTCAACCTTCCACGTGTGCAGCTGGACAACAACATTGTGCCAGACACAACCTGAATGTAGATCGTAGAAAGCTCACCAATTTCGAGCGGCACTAAATAATGCCATCAAATTACTTAAATGACACAATGCCGACTTTAAATCTAAAATCAATAGCGACACTTAAAATGGCCGCCGCAGTGCACGTAATCACGTGATGACATCATCACGCACGCAGGAGCGGGGACGTGATGACGTCACACGCGAAAAGAGTATTTAAACGTGCCAAGGGATATTGTTAAACGCGTCAGGAAATAAGCGTGAGAGTGACAAGCGGATCATTCTATTAAGGTAAGCTGAGGAAACTTTGATTCCCCCAAAGCTATTTTGAGCAAATTAATTGCTTACTTAGGATGTATCCTAACCAGGTTCTACTTTGAAACCTCCAAATTAAAATATATGTTCTTTTTTGCTAAAATAGGGTACAGCACCCAAGGGAAACTTAAAGTCAGAGGATTTAAATGTGGCACAAGCTCAAAAGATAACACTATTGGTGAGTGTCATTCTGACAGACATTTTTTGACATGACTAATTCTTGAAAAATGTGTTAGAACATGTGAGCAATGCGTTTTCTGCTTAAATAATTCTTTTGTTGAATCAAATACAAAGGTATGAATGGTTTTCTTTTTTCTTTCTCTGTTATAATAGCAGTCAAATCTCTCCTGATGATCCCCTGTAAAAACAAGGGTGAACACGTGTAGAGAGTGTTAATAAGAGGTTGAGAGTGGAAAACAAGAAGTTAAATTTGGAATAAAAACACTCAACTTTTGGAAAAGTAATCTGGTGTGAAGGAAATTTATTTGGTACTTACCATAACATAAAAGTACAATGGGAAATCGCAAGTGGAGATGTATTTATTTTGAGAAATAATTGGACTTCTTCATTTTGTCTGTGTACTTTATTGGTGACTGGGTCCATTGTGCGCTTCAACACAGACACCAGTGCATTACTACCCATATCCATCGTACAGAGTGAAACCATGTTACTCAGAAAATTTGGTTGATCAGATGCTGTCTCACATCACGTCCCTCCTGGCCATCGCCTCTTGCATGACCTGCATCCCCGTCACCCCTGTCCTCATCACCATCATCATCCTCATCAGGTGGTTGCATTTGAATGTCATGGGGCAGTGGCACATTCCGTCTGATACACATATTGTGCAGCATGACACATGCGATGGTGATCTTGGCCACCTTCTCATGGCTGTACAGGAGAGCACCACCCGACCTGCTTATGTACCTAAACCGTGTCTTCAAAAGGCCAAATGTCTGCTCAATCACGACACGGTATGGGTATGTGCACGATTGTAGTCCTCTTCGTGCCGGTTCTGTGGGTTTCGTACAGGGGTAAGGAGCCACCTCTTCAGGGGATAGCCGGCATCGCCTGTATGGGGGGAAGAATGGGGACATGTTACTGTTCACCTCTGGAGCGGCATGTACATGTCACACAAATCGACTTTGCATTCTGATTGAAATCCACGACTACCAGCATGCATGCAGACGATCTGTGTGACTGCAATGTGCAAAGGTGTGCTTGACCCTGCAAGTGGACATGCCCGATTCATGCCTCCGACAGCAATTGACATGTCCTGGGTGAGGCCAGGTCTTAGGTGTCCCTGAGCCCAGGCATATTTGGTACCACACTGCTAGTGTAGTGCCATTCCGACATTGATGTTGCCATGCTGTGTAGCATCACTTCACTGGTGCTATAGGTGTGTGGTTCAATGCTATAGCTATGGGTGATCCCTTTGCATGCATTCAAGGGCACATTTCTGTATTGATGTTGTGCTGCGCTAATACTGTATTACCATCTTGACGCCATGTTCCTGATTTGTGTATTATGTGGTGTGGCATGATGTGCAATGTGGATGGATGTGTAATATTCGTAGACCTGGATTGTTCCATATGTTGTGTAGCTCATAATTGCATGTGGGTTCTTCTCAAGTACATTGCGGCCTTCCCTGATGGACATTGGGGTACATCTGTATGCCCATTTGTCCTACGGACGACAGGCTACACCCAGTTGGAGTATGTATCTCCCCTCCCCCAATCACACCGAGTTGGAGTATGTATCTCTCCCCCCCAATCACACCCAGTTGGAGTTTGTATCTCTACCCCCCCAATCACACCTAGTTGGAGCATGTATCTCTCCCCCCCAATCACACCCAGTTGGAATATGTATCTCCCCCCCAATCACACTGCCATGTGCTTGCCCTGCTACTCACCAAGTAGCCACAAACGTTGTCCGGCTTGTCGCTCCATGTAGCGTGGTATGGTTGAGTTCCGGAGGACCATGGAATTATGGGTTGATCTGGGAAATCGGGAACAACAATGTGTGATTATCTTGTTAGCGTCACAAACCATTTGGACATTGATGGAGTGGAATTGCTTCCTGTTTTGGTAGACTACTTTATTGTGATGTGGGACCACCAATTCCACATGGGTACAGTCGATGGCCCCAATGCAACTTGGGATGCCTGCCAGTGAATAGAAGCCAACTTTGGTGTTTGCGATCTCCTGGGCAGTCCGTGGCATGAATTTCTGTTCAGGTGCATGCTTCAGGAGGGCATCCAGTACCTGGTTCAGCGTGCGTGAGAATACTGGTTGTGAGATGCCATGCATCTGCCCCACTGTATGCTGGTAGGTGCCTGTGGCCAGGAAGTGGAGCACAGTCACCACCTTCAGTAGAGGGGGTATGGCAGTTCTGATGTCTATGAGGCTCACAATGTTGTCATGAATCATGTCCACAATGCTGGTGATGGTATCCCGGTCCAGACGGTACAGGGTGTGTATCTGCTCAGGGGTTAGGTTAAATGGACTTGCTCGGATCCTGGGGATTGGTGGCTGCCTCTGTGGTATGACTAGGTGCCCTGGTGGTGCTTGCTGCGCCTGTCCTGCCCTCCTCCTCCTCCTGCATCTCCTCTGTGCTGCCTGTTGTTGTTGCTGCTGCACTGCAATCATGTCCTCCAGCCCATGTAATGCTGCTAGTATTGGAACCATCTTGGTGTGGGAAGGGGTGTGTGAAGGGGTGTGGTGTGCTCCTTTGTGCTGCAACAGTCTCCATTGCCTCCACCAGTGATGATTGTGTCCACCCGTGGCAGGTGTAAACACTGCTCAGTTCTATTAACGGGTGGTTCGCGATGCAGGTATTAGCACCATGCCAGTAAGGGGTTTTTGGGGCTTTACCATGCCGCTATTTGCATGTCCGCATGGCTTGTGATGGTGTGCTATTAGCGGCATGGTGCTATTTACGGGATGAAGGGTTGCGCGCCCGCGAACTAGCTGCTATTAGTGGCACCGTACTTAATAGCGGTAATCCGGGTTGTAATTGGCATGGGGATTTAATGATACCGGTATTCCCTTACCGGTAACGTTAACCCCTTACCGCACAACGTGTAATGAGGCCCTAAGTCTCTTTTATTCTAGTGTGTATTTGGTGAAGCCAATGGACAGTTTTTAAACTGATCACGGCTACTTCACCTGTTTCATTGCATTATCCCTCTCTGTTTCCTATGGAGCAACGACATTAAGACAGTTGACCTCTGTGACAACTGCCCAAAGGCAACAGCCATGGTCAATTTTTACTCTACGGAAACACTGGACTATATTCTAGAATATGTTGCCTCCTTTAACCCGCTTGAATATCAATTTATGTCTATTGATTGTCAATATGGAAAAAGATGTTGTCATATGGAACCGAACTGCGGTCCTCTGGCCAACCCGGCCCACTACCGCCTTTCTGCTTTAGCATCTAGCTTGCGTACTCGGGCCGGGGCTGGGGTAGTACAGTCAAGGGAAGAATGTCACTGGGCTTGGTTGACCAGATTAGCAGCCCAAAGGGGGGATTTAGCTCTCTAGCTTTAACCACTCCTGGTCCAGTGCAGTTCATCAGCTGGAACACACGTGGACAAGCACATCTATTTGAAGAGGATGGACTTTTGGATGACTTGGAGCACTACTCTTTAGTGGCTCTCCAGGAAACCTGGTTGATGGAAACAGTTGTGGTGGATGGGCGGCATTTTGTACACAAACTAGTTGTCAAAGGTCCCCATTGGCAGCCAAAGGGAGGTCTACTAATGGGTGCCCGGAACAACTATAGAATGGTGGAAATTCCTAATGTTTTATTGGTTAAGGTCACCACTCCACCTGGGAGGGATAGCAGGGAAATCATTATTGTTAACATCTATGACCCCCCCCTTACAGTCAGCCGCACAGCTCGGTTTTGTTCAAGATGGAAACTATTCTGAGCAATTAGAGCCTTTACCCAGTTTGTTTCATTTTAAGTGATTTCAATTCCCACATTCCTGCCCCCACCAGGTTCCCTAAGTTGTAGGGACCCCAGCTGACCTCTCCTGCCGATGACAATCCGCTTGCTCGCACTTGCAGCAGTGGCCAAGAGTGGGCGACCCTCCTTTACTCCTATGGTTTCCCAATGATTAATGGTGCCAACCATTCGGATAATCCTCCTAAATGTACTCATTTTGGCCCTAACTCACGCAACATCTTGGACTACGGTTTCCAGTCCTATGGTGCAGGGCCTATGGTTGATTTGGAGATTTATCCCCAGCTCGAGAGTGATCATTCTTGCCTAGTCATGTCCCTGAATTTCACAGAACCGCCACTGGCTCCAGAGCCTACTGCTAATATAATGGTGAAATGTCAGCTTGGAATGTTCCAGCTGGACTCTTGTCCATGATAATCCAACTCCACATGGAAACTCGGTTTAAGATTAGACTGGACCAATCTGGGTCATTCTCTGCCTGGACTCCAACGACACGGGCCTAAAACAGGGAGGGTTGCAACCTTTCTCCTTTTTTATTCATCCTATAACTTGCAAACATGGGAACCGGATTGGTAAATTCCAATTCAACACCCCCACCCAAGTTGGGGGATTTTCAACTCCAATGGCTTGGATATGCTGATGACGTTATCCTTTTAGACCTCACTCCAGCAGGTTTGCAGGCATCACTAGACTCCTCAAAGAGATTTTCTGATTTCCTGGACCTCACGGTCAATATTCAGAAAACCATGGTCTTGGTGTTCCATCCACCCGGCTACTGTAGGATTACTATACCCTGGAATCTAGAGGGTGTTCCCCTTAAGGTGGTCAGGGAATATAAATACTTGGGGATTAAGTCCCAGGAAGGCCTGCGTGGGAACTCTCATCCTGCCCATGTTAAGGTTAGAAGCGCTCAAGCCATTGGATCAGTTGAGAGATTGGAACACAACGGCAGGTCTAATTAGTTGGAATTCTAACTCAATTATTTCCTTTTGTACGGTGCTGAAAGTTGGCATTTCAGTAACAAATCTCAAGTTGCAGCTCTTGAATCATTGCTCCTAAAGAGATTATTTTGCTTTCCTAGCCATACCCGGTACATACCATCTTTCTAGAGTTTGAAATATTCTCCTGCAAATGCAGTGGATGGCACACTGAATTCCATCATTTTCAAGGCAGCATTGAACAAATTTACTCACACAAGGGGCCGTGTGCTGCATCGCATTACACAATCAACACACAGGTGGCTGGAAGTAGCACCTGGAGTTTCCATCTGTTGGCCCTATCCACACTATAAAACGGCCATGAAAAAGGGGTTCATGCTCATTTTTGGGAAGAGTACATTGTGCAGCTGCTAACACGGAACAATAGCAGACTGTTCACTGATCGGGACAACACTCCAAAATATATCAAACAATTTGTGGGTAACTCCCTGATATGGGATCCCCTTAAACTGAAAACAAACTCTGTAAAACAAACTCTGTAAGAACCTTGGAGGTAAAAGGGGAGTGGGCACAAATCCCAAGGCCTCAGCGGCTATGCAGGCTAAGGGGCCCACTTGGAAACTGTGCAGCACTTGATGACTCAGTGTGAGTCGACAATGGCTTTACGGGCAGTGGCCAGGCTAGCCGCTGGCCTAGATCACTCAACTCTGAAGAGGCACTTTGGGAACTCTTTATGGAGGGGAACCATGAGTCCTGCATCATATTCTTCAACATATTATGGAAAAAGGTGATCCTTCTGGTGGTAACTCAGAATCTTTACTTTTATCTGCTGTTCTTCTTATGTGTTGAAAAGCTGATGTATAACTGCTGTTTAACACGTTGTTAGGGAGAATTCTCTGTTTAGGCTGAATTTCCTAACCTAGTGAGTCCCCCAGCGGCTTTGCTGGATTTCTAGAGTTTGTTTTTTCCATCCTGCCAAGAGTGAGACTCTTTTCCTCCCACTCTTGGACATGAATGTGTGTAATTCCTTAGAATGTCAATGTGTTCTATGGGCTATGGGGTCTTTTACTCCATAGGGTCTCATATGTTTTTCTATGTGTGTTACACCGCACCCTACGTGCCGTAACACTGGGACGTCCTAGCGGACCTCCACCATAGACTCCATACCCGGGGACTGACTAGTGTCTCCCCGGGCATGTAAAGTCACCATTGGCTTTACTAGACCTAAATTTACTAACAGAACTAGTACAAACCATCGTATTGTGGACGTGCAAGTAGGGGTAATTCGATTACTCCTGGATCTGTTACTCGAGGGGGCACTGTCCCGTCCCCCCTCGTCGAGTTTTGGCTGGTGGCAGTGGAAACTACTTGTTATGTTCGACCCCGAACATAACCCTATGGGATTCGTCCCATTGTTGGAGATTGATACTTTTCCTCGTTAATCTCTAACGTACCACCGGTCTACTTATCTTAAATAAGTTTATTGAATGGTATTTTCTGCCAGAACTCGGTTTTTAAAATGGCGTCTGTGTTCGTCTCTGTGACTCCTAAGCCAAAGGTTGAGACCTTTGTTCCACTTTTGGCGGGCCTCTGTACAGAGACCCTCCAAAGTGGTGCCATTCTGTCTGGGTTACCACAGGGGTGTGGGAGGGGGTTTAGGCACCCTGGACCGAGTTGCCTTGCGAACTCCGGTCGCACTCTGGAGTGATTGGCCCAAGTGGTGAGCCTCCCCGCTCACCACTTAGCGAGTGTTGATTGACAGCTGGGCTGAATGAATGGGGGTTTTCTGCATAAAAGCAGGGCTTTTGGGACTGGATCTTCAGAAGTCGCCACAGGACCTAAGAATCCGACGAGGGTAACGCTGAGCCGACCTGCAACGACGACACCTCCCGGTGGCGCCCTGCTGAACCGACTCACCACTTCCCGACAACAGAGGAGATCTCCCTGCCGGAGAGTCTCTTCCCCTGACTGGTGGGAACAACCAGTCCCCTTTGCTTTTTCTTCGCCTCAGGACGCGGTGGTCGAATTGCCCGTGCAGAGCACCCCGGCAACCGGATAGCCACTACCCCTGTACCGCGACCAAAAGGTGGTGTCTTGTGACGGAGCACTCCGCGGCTGGTCTCTTCCCTGGTGGTGCACCGGACTTCACTTTTCTTCGACGACGAGATCATCTCTACTCTTGGCAAATACCCGACGTGCATTCACCACCAGGAACAACTGCCCCCGCCGGAGCTGCTCTCCACAAACAAGGTACCGTGTCCGCCTGGCTTCCCTTTCGATCGGTTCGAGTGAGGTGTCTTAATCCTCGCCTTTCCATTGAGTCGCCTCCAAGCTTTCTCACGTAGTGTTCTGAACTGGTTCAATTTGCCGATAACAATTTGCTCCAAAGACTCGAACGCATTTCCACTAGAGACTTTTTGGGACATATCGCCTTGCCTCTCTCCGAGTGGGCCTGGCCTCTGAACTTTATGATCTATTGTGGTTCTTGCCTTCTTGCCTTGCATTTTTCCCGTGAAGTATTGAACTGTGTTGATTTCGTAACCTGCTTATTTTTCTCTCCCGTCCTAACTAATATTAGAGTGCCATCTAGGTTGAGGCATACACCTCTGTCTGAAAATAAGTGATACCGATAGAACCTAGACTTGTCGAAATATTGTTAGGGGGATTGATCGTTTCTTCTTCGTAGAGTAATTGTGATTGAATTGTTTGCCGTGATAGTGCCATAGTGTTTTCCATAGATGTTCCGTTATAAATAAATACCTTAATATCTTTACACTGAAGCCTTGTTGCGTGTTTGCTTATCTTACTGTGAAGAATTGTCCTATATTGTATACTCCACATACTGCTTAACTCTTCTTGAGAGAAGTCTGACTGCTCAGCCACAGCTACCAAGTGAATCTGTGTGGTGCAGACTGCTACCAAGTGGGTTTACTGCCAAACACCTGTAGTCCTAAATCTTTTGCAGTGGTCCCAGAGGGAACTGCACAGGTTTTCGCCTAACACTGGTGTACAGCGGTGGGATTTGTATCGAGTATACAGTTTAGAGTGCTTTTCGACACTTTAGGATAACTAACCACAAAGCTTAGCACTAAAAAGCAACTTTCAAAAACATGTCTACGATGGAAACTTACAGTCAAGAATCCTTGTCAGGTGAAAATACTGAGAGTTTGTGAGCTCTCTGTAGGCAAGAGAATCTTCCTGTAAGAGGCAAGAAGTTAGAACTAATAGAGAGATTGCTGGCGAACCAAAGTCTGGGTACTGGTCCAGAGGAACCAATTTCTCCAGCAACTGTAGATAACATTGATGGTGTTGATCTGAATCGTAATTCTGATGATAGCGATGAAGAGGCTGACGAGGACGGAGAGGCTAACGAAACTGTCTCCCCTGCTCCTCTACCTGCCTTACCAGCTGTGCCTACGGGGCCCATACCAGGTCCCACAAGTAACCCTGCTTATTTTGAACTTGAAAAAATGAAGCTTGAATTAGAATACAAACGGTTCTTGGCTCAATCTGAACGAAACCAAGAGCTCGAGTTCAGACGGATGAATGCCCAGGCTGAGCAGAAGCAAGCTGAGTTAAGACTCCGGGAAATAGAACTTAATCACGAGTTAGAGATGAAAAAGTTGTCTATCAAAAATGCTTCTCTCTCCTCTGGTTCCTCTAGGAGCTCCAGTCCCAAAAGACCCCGGATGCCGAAGGAATTAGTGGGTATGTATGAACCGAGATTGGATGTGTTGGATTGGTTAAAACTGTTTGAGTACAATCATGGGCTCCAGGACATCACCGGGAATGATTTGCTTCCCTGGTTGTTCTCTAGGCTCCCTCCTGTTGCGACTGATGTGGTAATGGAGTTGGGGGAGGCGGATAAGACGGATTACGAAAGTGTGAAACTAGCTTTGATAGCTAGATTTGGGAAGACCCCTTCCCAGTATCTTAAGAGGTTTAGAACCCTCAAAAAGCATGATGGTACCCCTTGGGCTACCTGGGTGAGTGAAGGGTTGAAAAACTTAGAGAGATGGATTAAGGGTTACAAAGTGAACACTTATGAGGGTATGAAGAATCTTTTTATGTTGGAGTCGATTTGTGAAGCCTGTTCTCCTGAGCTCAGACAGCACTTGGCTGATTCGAAGGAATTGGATTCCCGGACGCTAGCTAAGGCTGCTGACTTGTGGGTTGCCAACAGGGCTACTCATAAGGATTCTGGGACAACTCAGAAAAAGGATGAGGGAAAACAGCCTAAAAAAGACTCAAAAGAGAATTCGAATAACTCAAATTCCAAAGAGGGCCCCAAACAAAACCAGAAGGGTAAGCCACCGGGAAAACCATAGCAGAATAGTGTGTCTTCTGGTGCCAAACCGGAAGGAGGTCAGAACAAGCCACCATTCCAGAAAGCATTTGGTAAATGCTTTGTTTGTGGCTCGACTGACCACGTGAAAGGAGATCCCAGATGTAAGGGTAAACCTTCAGGGGTCCAGCTTGTCTCCTTAGCCTTCTCTCCAGAGGAGGAAGTCCAAATGGAAAGTGGAAACTTTCTACTGCTAGCTGACGAACCCATTGGAGTCTCAGCCAGCGTTTCTTCAGTATCTCTGGGGTTGTGGGAACAACAGATTTTAGATGTCTATAATTCTATCCCCGATAATACTAAAGAGTATTATAAGGACAGTGTCCAGGTGAATGGTCAGGAGACTCCTGCCATTAGGGACACTGGGGCCAGCATAACTGTGGTGGATAAATCGTTTTTTCAGGCTGAGGATGTTGCTAAGGCACCCAAACGCCTCACCAAGTTAGCTGGAGGGCCTGTGCAGATGCTTCCCCAATTACCAGTTCTCATCCAGTGTAACAACATGACTGTAAAGATACCTGTCAGCATACAGAGTGAGGTACCAGGACGTGTACTGTTGGGTAACGATTTGAAAACTCTCAGAGTTGTATCGCATACTCCCAGAAGAGAGAGGACCATGCGCGGTACTCTCCAGGAGATGATGAAGACAGAAATCACTCCTGCTCCACTAGAATTGTCGGCAGCTGTCACCAAGAAATCAGAAGCAAAAGGGAAACCTAAGACTTCTATCCCGAAACCAGCAGCCAGCATTTCAGTGCAGCCAACACGGACTTCCCCGCGGTTGTCCAAAGTTACACCCGTAACTCCACCTCGAGCTGAGGCTGAGAGGGAGGTACAACCCTGTGTGGTAGAATTAGACTCTGAGGAAGAGCTAATGGAAGGCCAGGAACTCATTGGAGATCTGGATCCTGTTGACCATCCTGAGCTGCAGTCTTTACTGGCAGAAGATGGACCCAGCAGGGCAGACTTCAGTAAGGGACAGAGGGAATGTCCAACTCTGGAAGGCCTTCGCCACCAGGCAGAAGCTCAGGCTGAAGGGCAAGAGCCTGGGAAATACATGTTGCACTGGGAAGATGGCCTCTCCTACAGTGAACCGACCGAGTCTGCACCTGGAGACTACAAACGACTTGTAGTACCCCAAGAGAACAGACCACAGTTCTTGCAGTTAGCCCACTGGCTGGTCACTTGAGTAAGGCTCTCTCTCTACTTCTATTGGCCAAAGATGGGGGCCGAAGTAGAAAAACACTGCAGGAGCTGCCACACCTGCCAGACCTCTGGTAAGGTTGGCTCCAAGAATGTGGCACCTTTAGTGCCTCTCCCAGTTGTGGGAGTCCCATTTGAGAGAGTAGGGATTGACATTGTTGGTCCCCTTGATCCTCCAACCTCCCGAGGCAACAGGTTTATACTTGTTGTAGTAGACCATGCTACTAGGTATCCTGAGGCAATTCCTATGAGGACTGTTACAGCTCCGGCTGTGGCTAAGGCCCTCCTTGGTATTTTTACTAGGGTCGGGTTTCCTAAGGAAGTAATCTCTGACAGGGGGTCAAACTTTATGTCCCACTACATGAAAGCCATGTGGAAAACCTGTGGAGTTACTTACAAGTTCTCAACAGCTTACCACCCCGAAACCAATGGGTTGGTAGAACGGTTCAACCGAACCATGAAGAGCATGATAGATGCTTTAGAAGAACCCCTTAAGCGTAAGTGGGACCTTCTACTGCCATGCCTTCTCTTTGCTTATAGAGGAGTCCCTCAGGAGGGAGTAGGTTACTCTCCCTTCAAACTTCTCTATGGTCATCCTGTCAGAGGTCCATTGGCCCTGATTAAGGAGGGGTTGGAGAGTGCTCCTTCCCCCATGCCAGTCAGAGTGACTGACTACGTGATAGGTCTCCGGAGGAGAATGTCGCACATGATGACGGAAGCAAGCGATAACTTGAAAGCTGGACAAGCATTGGTCAAGCACTGGCACGATCAAAAGGCTAACATGGTTGAGTTCGCTCAAGAACAGCTCGTTCTCGTTATGATCCCAACAAGGCAGAGGGCCTTGCAAGATAAATGGACGGGACCCTTCAGAGTTGTGGGTAAACTCGGAGAGGTTAACTATCTGGTGGACTTGGACAATCCCAAGGAGGCTCCGACAGTCTTACACACCAATCGCCTTAAAGCGTATGTCTCACAACCTGATGTAGGAGCGTTGCTTCTAGCATCATCCGAGGAAGAAGAAGAGAGTGAAGCTCTTCCGGATCTCCTCAGAGGCTTACCTTTAGATGAAAAAATTGAAGGAGTAAATCTCTCCTCCAATCTGACACCCGAGCAACAAGAAGAGTGCAAATCTATGTTAAATGAGTTTGCCTCTCTGTTCTCGCTTTCACCATGCTTGACCCCTTGGGGCCAGCATGACATACTCACTGGTGACTGTCTGCCAGTCAAAAGCAGAGGATACCGACTGTCAGAAAACGTTCGAACCCACATCAAAGGGGAGGTCAGCAAGATGCTTGATCTCGGGGTAATAGAGCCCTCTACTAGTCCATGGTCTAGCCCCGTTGTGTTAGTACCAAAGGCCGGATCTAAAGAGCTTAGATTCTGCGTGGATTATAGAGCTCTTAATGCAGTCACCAAGACTGATGCCCACCCTTTGCCAAGAACAGATGAGTTGGTGGATAAACTTGGCGCCGCCAAGTTCCTCAGCACATTTGACTTGACGTCAGGCAATTGGCATATAGCCCTGACAGACCATGCAAAGGAGAAAACTGCATTTTCTACCCCCGTTGGCTTATACCAGTTTAAGGTAATGCCTTTTAGATTGAAGGATGCACCTGCTACTTTTCAACGGATGGTAAACCAGGTTCTGAATGGGATGGAGGACTTCTGCATGGCATACTTGGATGACATTGCAGTGTTCAGCAATTCCTGGGAAGAACATGTAACCCACCTAAGAGATGTTCTGCAGGCTCTTGGACGAGCCAATCTGACCATAAAGGCGAGTAAATGCCAAATTGGACAGAGTAAGGTAGTCTATCTTGGACATGAGGTAGGAGGTGGAGAAATAAGGCCTTTGCTCAGTAAGATTGAAACTGTGCAAAATTGGGCAACACCTACTACTCAAACCCAAGTGAGAGCCTTCCTAGGCCTCACTGGGTACTACAGGAATTTCATAGAGAACTATGGGACCATAGCTTCTCCACTGAATGTCATCTCCTCGCCCAAATTTCCTAAAAAGGTTAAATGGAACGAGGAGTGCAATCAGGCTTTTGAAAACCTGAAAAAGGCTCTTTGCTAAGCCCCAGTACTCAGAGCTCCTGATTACCGCCAACACTTCATTGTGCAGACAGATGCTTCAAATGTAGGGATAGGTGCCGTACTCAGTCAACTGGATGGGAAAGGTAGGGAGCACCCCGTTTGCTTCATCAGCCGCAAGCTGAAGGATCCTGAAACAAGGTGGGCAACAATCGAAAGAGAGTGCTTTGCTATCGTGTGGGCTTTGAAGAAGTTTAGGCCGTACTTGTATGGTTCTACTTTTGTCATTCAGACTGACCACCAACCCTTGAGATGGTTAATGCAAATGAAAGGGGAAAACCCAAAACTATTGAGATGGTCGATCTGCCTGCAAGGGTTTGATTTCACCATTGAGCACAGGTCAGGATGTCACCACCAAAATGCTGATGGTCTCTCTAGGATGTATGTCATCGACTAGAGGTATGAGATTCATCCAGGAGTGGATTAAATCCTCCTGTCCCTTAGTCTGGGGGGGGGGCAGTGTTAGGGAGAATTCTCTGTTTAGGCTGAATTTCCTAACCTAGTGAGTCCCCCAGCGGCTTTGCTGGATTTCTGGAGTTTGTTTTTTCCATCCTGCCAAGAGTGAGACTCTTTTCCTCCCACTCTTGGACATGAATGTGTGTAATTCCTTAGAATGTCAATGTGTTCTATGGGCTATGGGGTCTTTTACTTCATAGGGTCTCATATGTTCTTCTATGTGTGTTACACCGCACCCTACGTGCCGTAACACTGGGGCGTCCTAGCGGACCTCCACCATACACTCCATACCCGGGGACTGACTACTGTCTCCTCGGGCATGTAAAGTCACCATTGGCTTTACTAGACCTAAATTTACTAACAGAACTAGTACAAACCATCCTATTGTGGACGTACTAGTAGGGGTAATTCGATTACTCCTGGGTCTGTTATTCGAGGGGGCACTGTCCCGTCCCCCCTCGACGAGTTTTGGCTGGTGGCAGTGGAAACTACTTGTTATGTTCGACCCCGAACATAACCCTATGGGATTCGTCCCATTGTTGGAGATTGATACTTTTCCTCGTTAATCTCTAACGTACCACCGGTCTACTTATCTTAAATAAGTTTATCGAATGGTATTTTCTGCCAGAACTCGGTTTTTAAAATGGCATCTGTGTTCGTCTCTGTGACTCCTAAGCCAAAGGTTGAGCCCTTTGTTCCACTTTTGGCGGGCCTCTGTACAGAGACCCTCCAAAGTGGTGCCATTCTGTCTGGGTTACCACAGGGGTGTGGGAGGGGGTTTAGGCACCCTGGACCGAGTTGCCTTGCCAACTCCGGTCGCACTCTGGAGTGATTGGCCCAAGTGGTGATCCTCCCCGCTCACCACTTAGCGAGTGTTGATTGACAGCTAGGCTGAATGAATGGAGGTTTTCTTCATAAAAGCAGGGCTTTTGGGACTGGATCTTCAGAAGTCGCCACAGGACCTAAGAATCCGACGAGGGTAACGCTGAGCCGCCTGCAACGACGACACCTCCCGGTGGCGCCCTGCTGAACCGACTCACCACTTCCTGCTGGAGAGTCTCTTCCCCTGACTGGTGGGAACAACCAGTCCCCTTTGCTTTTTCTTCGCCTCAGGACACGGTGGTCGAATTGCCCGTGCAGAGCACCCCGGCAACCGGATAGCCACTACCCCTGTACCACGACCAAAAGGTGGTGCTTTGTGACGGAGCACTCCTTGGCTGGTCTCTTCCCTGGTGGTGCACCGGACTTCACTTTTCTTCGACGACGAGATCATCTCTACTCTTGGCAAAGACCCGACGTGCATTCACCACCAGGAACAACTGCGCCTGCCGGAGCTGCTCTCCACAAACAAGGTACCGTGTCCGCCTGGCTTCCCTTTCGATCGGTTCGAGTGAGGTGTCTTAATCCTCGCCTTTCCGTTGGGTCGCCTCCAAGCTTTCTCACGTAGTGTTCTGAACTGGTTCAATCTGCCGATAACAATTTGCTACAAAGACTCGAATGCATTTCCACTAGAGACTTTTTGGGACATAACACCTTGTCTCTCTCCGAGTGGGCCTGGCCTCTGAACTTTATGATCTATTGTGGTTCTTGCCTTCTTGCCTTGCATTTTTCCCGTGAAGTATTGAACTGTGTTGATTTCGTAACCTGCTTATTTTTCTCTCCCGCCCTAACTAATATTAGAGTGCCATCTAGGTTGAGGTATACACCTCTGTCTGAAAATAAGTGATACCGGTAGAACCTAGAATTGTCGAAATATTGTTAGGGGGATTGATCGTTTCTTCTTCGTAGAGTAATTGTGATTGAATTGTTTGCTGTGATAGCGCCATAGTGTTTTCCATAGATGTTCCGTTATAAATAAATACCTTAATATCTTTACACTGAAGCCTTGTTGCGTGTTTGCTTATCTTACTGTGAAGAATTGTCCTATATTGTATACTCCACATACTGCTTAACTCTTCTTGAGAGAAGTCTGACTGCTCAGCCACAGCTACCAAGTGAATCTGTGTGGTGCAGACTGCTACCAAGTGGGTTTACTGCCAAACACCTGTAGTCCTAAATCTTTTGCAGTGGTCCCAGAGGGAACTGCACAGGTTTCCGCCTAACACACGTTAACAATAAAACAAATAAAAACAAATAATGCATATTCTACAAATAACGTTATCAGACACCCCAATGTTATGCTTGAAGCCTTTTCCATTGTGAATAAAGCAGCAGCAGCTAAAGATTGCTCCCAGGGATAGTGTCCCTTCATAACTGGATCTAATATCCCACTGTATTATGCCAATGGTTTGTGTCCATGTCCTAATGTTGTGTTCTGTGTGAGAACTTCTGTCACAACTTCTCCATTCGAATGGGGACATTTATAAAATGTGTCAGTATAATCTGGGATCCCCAACACAAGGGCTGTACTGCTAGCCGTTTTTTAGTTCTTTAAATCATTCAGTCAACTAATTTGTCCATGTTATTGTGCTCTTGTCCACCGGTGCTTCTTTAAGTCCTTTTAAAAGTGGTTGAATATATGTTTTTTAATCAAAACCTCACGTCTTGCAGAAGTTACATAAGCCTAGAAACTGTTGCATTTCTCTCACTGTTTTAGGTGCTACGGTTTTCATGATAGCTTCTGCTCTCTCAGTGTCACTTTTCCCCCTTTGTGAGATATCAACTGACCTATGTACAAGGCCTCTTCCAGACAGCATTGTAACTTTTATCTGTCTACCTTGTATCCTTTCTCTCAGAGTATAGAGTCTTCTCTGCATCATTCTTCTGTCTCACTACACACCAACATGTCATCCACAACCTGGATTATTACACGTTTGTGTTGGACATTACCAAGGTCCATCTGAAGTACTCTGTTAAAGATTGAAGGGGACTCACAGGACCCCGGGGCAAATGAGCATGTTTCAGTTGGGTATTTCTACACAAAAAAGGAAGTCAAATCTTGCATGTCTTCAAGAAGGGGAATCGAAAAGAATGCATTTTTAAAATCTATAACTGTGAAATATTTGACAATATGGGAAGCTACACCGTATTGTTATGAGATTTGGAACTAAAGGAAACTCAGCTTTGACTATATCGTTTGGGGCGAAGGTCCTGTATAAATCTCCACGTTCCTCCTTTTGATTTCTTCACAGGGTGCACAGCTGTGTTACATGATGAATCTGATGTCACTAAAATGCCTTGCTTCATTAAAGCGGAAATGGTTTCAAATATACCTTCATTCACTTCTCTGGACATGGGATATTGCTTTGCTCTGGGTTTTAGTTTTATTTGACCTGTTCCAATTACTTTTAATAGACACACATTATATGGGCTTGTAGTCCATGAAGTCTTTGCCACTTACTCTAAGTCTTCCTGAAAGAATGACAGTTTTCTTTTTACCAGTGCCATTTTCTGCAGTATTTTTCTATCCACTACTTTAATCCAATAAGTGAGCAGTCATCTATAAACAGTTTTTCTTCTGTCAAATCTATCAAATGTTCTCCTTCCCTTAGGGCTATCGTTGTTCTCCATCCTCTTCCTTCATCATCTCTCCCATGAAGCATCACCCACTCTTCTCTGACCACTGCTGCGTCTAATTCTAAGGAGATAAACTACCCTTCTTCATCATCCATGGGAATCTGTGGCCTAAACAAGAATTAAAGGGGTATTCTCAATATTTGATCTACCAATCTGGGTAACCATGATAATAAAACAGTCACTCCATACAAAAATACCTCTGTTTCTAATGGAACCCCTCGTAATGCCTTATGGCCTGTAAAGACTAATATAAACTCTCCCACATTATTGTAGTGTATCCCTTGAGTAGAACACACTATTCCTTTGTCGGTAAAGGATATCGTCCTGTTTTGTTTCATCATTAAGTCGCATCCTAATATGTTAACTGGCATCTGCCGAGAATATAGTAATGGCATTGACATATTGTGTTCTCCTATAGAGATTGCCAATTAATTTGTGAAAGGAACTAAACTCATTGTCCCAGAGAATCCCTGAGCATTCATGGCAATACCTGACATTGTGTAATTTCACTCACAGACACAGGAACGAGTGGCTCAAGTGTCTACAAGAAATGAAAATGTCTTGCCTCCTATCGTTACTCTGACACTTGGTTCCTCTTCGGTGTCTGGTGTCACCAATAGTACTGAACACATCAGGTCCATCTGTGGGCTTTCCTATTGTAGGTATACATTCATCCCTTTACCTGTGAAAGGATTTCCTCCTGTCACAGTTACACTCCCTAATTTGCGTGTGGGTGCTTGTTGGGCTCCTGTCGTCATGTTCCATTGTGGTACCATAGCCTGGTGTGTATGCATCTGTTGGTGTTGTACCAGCTGTGCATAACCCAACCCTCCCTCTTGGAGATTGCCAATTCTGATGCATGCCTTCTCTGCTTCTACATGATCTGGCCTTTTGTCCTATTCTTCCGGAATTCCAACATTGTTGCAGCTGTCCACTATTAAATCCTCCCCTTGCGTGAGGTTTCTGAAATCCACCTCCTCCTCTAGGCACATTCCCTCTTCTTCTTGGCCACACATTGTGCTCAACCCGATCCATTGGGGTATGCTACTTTGTTTTGCTGTGCTGGTTGGATTTTCTCTGTCATCACACCCTCGTTACTTTTCAATACTGCTACCTCTATTCCGAGCTTAGATAACTTTTTCGTAACTAACTTCACCTCTTCCTGTGTTCTGCCATCAGCATTCTTTTTATTCTTCTCCTGTAACAATAGGCAGTGATGCACGAACGTCAATTATATTTCTGACCATGGCTTTGCTTTCATTCCCACCTGTTTCTTTAATTGCTGTTGTACTGGCTCGGACAGCCCTTGACACAAAATGTAGTAAAATAATGCCACAGTTTTATCCCATGGTGCACACGACTCAAGACGCCATTTCTCCTAAATATCTTCAATAAAAGCGACTGGGTTGTTATCCTCCCTCATTTTCCTGGTCATAATCCCACTCATGTTTGATTTATCGGGATACTGTATTCTGAGGGCCCACCATACATATTTTCTGAAATTATGAAATGGTGCTCCATCATGTGTCATGTTTTGAGTGGTCACATCTGCGTATCCTGCTCACTTCCAAATGTTGTCAGTTCACTCCCCTATGATGGCTGCTATCAAACCTTTTATGTCACCTACAGCTAACGTCATCCCTGATGTCATGCTTCCTAACTCATAAATCCATTTCCCGCACCAGAAGTCAAACTCAGCAATTTACACCTCAAATGATCTTTGTGCATTTGTGGCCACGGTATATTTTGTGATCGTCCTCCGCAACTTACTCTAATAAACGGAATTGTGAAAATCCTGGTCCATAATCATACTTGCCTAGACTCCTCCTCGTCTTCCAAGCGGGGCTAATGTCGCCCCTTCGTCTCCTTCCTGGTAGTGACCTTACTCTGCTTACATAAGGCAGGGATACATCCCCTGTACTGCGCGATGGTGCTTGTGGTCGCACAGTGTATGGTATTAGTTCTGGTGTTTTTTCTTCAGGTTCAACTAGGTCTGACCATTTTACCCCTTTATCTACACTTCATTCTTTAGAAAACCCGCATTTGCGCTCTCTTCACGCCTTCATGTTCTCTTCCCTTTCTTCGTCAGACATCTCTGCGTCATCAAGATCGAATCTGTTTAAAAACAATGGGCCTCATTACGAGATTCACAGTAATGGAAAAACGATGCCAGTAAGGGAATACCGGCACTGCATGCTGCTCTGGCCCATTATGAGTCCACAACCCGGTATCAGCACCACCGCTGAGTCCATGCCCCTCCGTACCGGCATGTGCGTGGGCACGTGGCCCTATGGGCTGGCAATACAGGGATGCCGCTAACAGGAGGACATCACAAGTCACACCAACATGCACCTACCAGCATCACGAAGGCAGTAATAAGGGTTGCCGTGATTCCGGCATCACCGACATCGCAGATCACCCACTAATAGCAATGTGCTGTGTTCCCAACTGCCACAGGTGCACACAGTCAGCACAGGTGAAGGCAATGGAGTCTGGCCCAGCACAAAAGGAGCACACCCACACACCACACCCCTTCCCACACTAAAATTATCCCACTTGCATTTGCGATATTGGGCTGGAGGAAATGCTTGCATTGCAACTCAATGAGCAACAACTACAACAGGCACTAGACAGGAGACACAGCAGGAGAAAGAGGGTGAGACAGGCCCAGCAAGTCCCACCAGTGCAGCCAGTGGTACCTCGCAGACAACCTCCAATCCCTTGCATCAGAGCCAGTCCTTTCAACCTTACTCCTGAGCAGATCCACACCATGTACCGCCTGGACCGGGACACCATCACTACCATTGTGGACATGATACAGGACGACATTGTCAGCCTGACTGAAATCTGCACCGCCACCCCCCCTCTACTGAAGGTAGTGTCTGTGCTCCACTTCCTGGCCACAGGCACCTAGCAGTGCACAGTGGGGAAGATGCATGGCATATCACAAACTTTTTTTTCACGCATGCTGAACCAAGTGCTGGATGCCCTCCTCAAGCATGCAAGCAACTACATATCCCTACCATGGACAGCCCAGGAGATCTTGGACACTCAAATTGGTTTCCGTGCACTGGCAGGCATGCCAAATTGTATTGGTCCCCTCGACTGCACCCATGTGGAATTGGTGGTCCCACATGCCATGGAGGTGGCAAAACGCAATTGTAAGATATACCACTCTGTCAATGTGCAGATGGTATGTGACTCCAGCAAGTTCATCACACATTGTTGTGCCCAATATCCCAGATCAACTCATGATTCAATGGTCCTGCGTAACTTCATGATACCACGCTACATGGAGCGACATGCTGGACGACGTGCCTGGCGGCTTGGTAAGTTGCATGACAGGCACAAGGCAGTGAAATGGGGGGGAGAGATGCACACACCACCCGGGTGAGATTGGGGTGGTGACTGGACAATACCCATACTGCAAAACACTGTGCCCCAAAACATCCCACACTGAACATGACACCTAAACATCATAGAAATGATGGAAGCTGCACACCAATGCCAATATGCCAGACTTGCAACCAGCCCACATCCCTCAACATGTCCACTGCACATCATCAGACCTCACCCTCTTTAACACAATGCAGCAAAATTCTGTGAGTATTCACAATGTAAAAGACTGCAGCAAAACACAACACAGGACATGCATCCATGAGTGCGCACAAATCAATCCCACCAAGGGAATACACTGATTGTCACTGGCCCACCACCACAGTAGCGCTGCATGTCACCATGGGAATATTAACCGATGAATGACAAATCATGATGAAACTTGTGCCAATGCTGCTAGTAAAAATACATACGAATCACTCCACATCACATATGATTGCAAATACAGTGGTAAGCATCCACAGTGCATGAACACCAGCAAGGAAGTGGACACCCTGCATCATCTGGACGATGCAACTCACACCTGTAGACCATGGAACAGCACACATTGTGGCACATTAAAATGTGTGCAGACATCCAGGGACATGTGCATGTGAACAACAAATATCTGCAGGCATGAGAGTGATAAGTACAGGTTTCATGGTAGGAATTGACTCATACATACCTCATTTTGCTCCCATGCAGGTGATGCTGGCAATTCCTTGAAGCCGTGACTCCTCACCCCTGTTCAGAACCTGCAGAACAGGCACGAAGAAGACTACAATCGGGCCCATACCTGTACCCGTGTGGTGATCGAGTAGACCTTTGGCCTGTCGAAGGCACAGTTTCGCTGCCTCAGCAGGTCGGGAGGGGCACTCCTGTACGAGCATGAGAAGGTGGCCAAGATCATCATGGCATGTGCCATGCTGCACAACATGTGCATCCGACAGAACGTGCCTCTGCCACCTGACCAGCAACCACCAGGAGAGGATGAAGATGATGAAGAAGAAGGGGTTGCACATCAGCCAGGTGGCGATGCACAGGTGAGACATGCTGTGCGCCAGGCTGTGATAGGCCAATATTTCTAAGACACATGGATGCAGAGGGTGCCAAGGATGTGGGACTCTTGGCACTGGGTGTGGGGGTACATGGACACTGTGCACTGTAAACCAATAAAGCACACATACACAATAAGCAATGTTCAGGCTTGTGGATTTTTTGTACACAAAGGGTGTATTAAACATGTGATATATACAAAGTGTATTTTCCCTCCAACTCCCCCCCACACCCCCCAGCCTCCCACACAACTCCCCCACACATCCTCTCCCTCTCCCCCCACAACTCCCCCACACACCCGCACACAACCCCCCCTCCGCCATAACTCCCCACATACCCCCACATACCCCGTCCCCCAGAACTCCTCCACACACCACCCCCACAACTCCCCCACACGTGGTCTGCAATAGTCATTGTATGCAGCATGGGTCTAAATTAGTCCGCATATGCAGGCTGCTCCTGCTACTGGTGGCCTCTGTCGGCCTCTGGGGGCTGCATGACAGAGCGACACGTGGTGCGTGAAGACCTACGCAGGGGGCTCATCTGGGTGGAGCTGGCCGATGATGCCGTGCCCACATGCTCCACTGTCGGGGCAGGACGCTGAGCCTCCAAGGCCTGGGCAATCCTGTCCAGGACCTGCTTCACCACTGACAGCTCCTCACAAATGCGCCTGGTGCTTGACTCCGTGGACCCTGTCATGGCCGCAGTGTTTTCATGGGCCTCCTGCCGTGTCAGGGTACTATCAGAAACATACTGCTTCATGAGCCCTGTGAGCTCCTGCTGCTGCCCCTCCATGTGTGCAATGCATCACTCACCGACCCGGATGCCTGTTGAGGTGGATGGGACATCTTCTGAGGGCCCCAATGCAGGTGTGTCCTCTGTGGGGCTCCAGGTATCTTGTATTGCCTCTCCTCCTGACTGGTTGAGTGGGGTGCTATTGAGGGTGCTCAGTGGGGTGTGCTGGGGTTTTTACCCAGGGCTTCGTGTGGGTTCCACATCCATGGACAGGTTGTCATCCTCAGGGAAACATACTTCCGCCTGGCACTGTCCTTCATCACCACTCTGGGCTCTGTGGAAGCTGCCTCCCCTACAGAGCTGTTTGCAGCAGACAGGGTCCCATCTGCCACTGCCTCAGGATCAGTGGATTCCACCACTTTGGCTTCTTTTGGTTTTGCGGCAGTTCTTTGCCACCCCTGTACCTTGGCATCCTGTGTTGGCATTGGCTTGGGTGGCTGTTGTTGTTTGCCTGTGCCCTTTGATGTGGATGGCCTGGTGCCATCATCCCTGCCCCCGGCCTTCTTGGATGTTGTCCAGGCCTGTGCAGCTGTGTCCTCAGCATCGCTGTTGGAATCTGTGCCTTTGAGGGACCGAGACAGGCACGGCATCAGTGATGGTTGTACATGCAAGATGCATACATTGGTATTAGTGCAGTTGTACGCATGTGATGATTTGCTGTCTTGGAGTTGTGACATACAGGTTTCTTGCTATATGGGGGGTTATTCAGGCATACGTCAGGTTCACACATGTGTAAGGTGGTGTATGCTGTGTGACATGCCTTTGTGTTGTAGACTGCGTGCAGTGTGACACATTCCGTTTAGCTGTTTGTGGGGTGTGTCCATGTGTGTGTGATGGCCCATGCATTGGCTTATGTCACTGTCACATTTGTGGTCCATCATCATGCTTTGGATTCCAGTGGTTTGTGTGGACACTCACCTCCATAAGCCGATGACGGGACTCCACGCTCCATGTCTTCCATGCCCTCAATGGTCTCTATGCCAATCGTACTGGCATATGTTTCCTCCGATCGGGTGAGCTTTATGGCATCACTTTAAAATGCCCAGCCTTTTCTGTAACTTGTGTCCCTTAAGAGTGGCATGCAAATATGTTATCATAAGCCGCAATATGGTTTTTGACAGTGAACCCTCTTGAGGCTACCGTAGGAGTCTTTTATTAGTCATGCCTCAGACCCATTCCTAATGATATTTCCATATCTTTGCTGTGTATCTCGGCAATGTCCTGCACAGATGTAAAAGAGGAGTATCCCCATGATGGCGAGCTGGTTTTGATGGTCAATACTTACCCATGCTTTTATTCAATTCTTTATTTTATCACATATACCACAGGCACCATCAATCACTGCTTATAAACCCCAAACATATTTTAACTACTTACATTTTTATTTAAAAATCTATAGAACAACATTGTTCTGTTTGCTCCTTTGTTTACACTTTCTATCAATTTTTACAATCTCATCCTTCTATTATTGGTATTGTAAGAGTCTCTTCTTCATATATGCATTAATTTCCTTTGATTTTTACCCACCTGATTCATGCCATTCTCTTGGTCTAAATGATCACCAATCTCCTTAATGTTTTACTATTGTTTTATATTTATTAGTCTAGACACAACAAAAGCTTTATATTGACATATTTATAATCCCACACACCTGCACTGTTTCAGTTGACTGTGTAAGCTTTCCTTTACTATTTTAAGTAAATGTATCTCGTCTTAGCTTTACTCCATTTTGGAATTTGATACGCACTCTTCTGCAGACCTTGCCTATGGAATCCCTAATACCCCTATTTGGAGTCTTTACTCTAGTGCATACCCTTCTGTCCCATTGGAACCAGAATCAAGGTTTCTACTTCTTCTCTTTTATGATTTCCCAAAACATCCTGTTACAACACAATCCCTCACCCTATTTTTGCCACCTTTGTAGCTCTACTTCCATCCTTGACTCAGCAACCCTCTGCATCGACTCTCCCTCAATCGACCAGTACGCCTTCCATAGACGGGGCACCTGCAGGGACCAGAAAGGAATTTCATCAAAGGGGGTCCTGCCAACCTTATCTTCTTGCACCTGACTGTGCACGCCGATCTCTGCTGGAAGCTCTGTGGTCTTCTGGCTAATGGCAGGAGCAGCCAAGCATCCTGGGGTCTGGATCTGGTCTAGGTCGATTAGACTGCAACCATCGGCAATGCTTCCCAAATGTGCTCTAGCAACTTGAAGCGTCTCTCGTGCTAGATGGAATTAGAAATAAAGATCTCACACCAAATAACTGGACAGACTCAAGTACCACTTTATTCTCATTTAATATAGCAAGGAGAACTGACAGGCATTGGACTGATTCATACAAACTCACATACTAACTTGATTAAATAGAGGTCTTATACCCCAATATGTGCCATCCTATGTGGCAAATCATAAAACCTATCAAAGGATGGGATTGGTTAGGGGAACGTATATACATATAGAACATATAAGAACGAATACATCATTGGCTGCCCTATATCTGTAGGACATGCCTTGAACTACCTCTAAATCCATAGTAAAGTGATATACTGATTAAAGTGGACAAAATAGTAGCGGATTGGTCTATGCACCATTGTATGTTAGGTGGCCCTTAGATCCAATGGTTGGTTGGCATACAATCCCAATTTTGGACATTCGGCTCTCTAGCAGCACATATGTGAAATTAAATGTAGGTGGTTTGAATTGTGTCAGATTACTCCCCTTTCTCCTAATTAATCCATCATCCCTCACCGGTCGGCCATAAGCCAACGTCTTCCATCTGTAGTTGATCTTGTAGCCTGCTCACTGTCCTGGAACATTTGAGGGAGTGTGAGCACAACACTATCATCATCTGAGGTTCTAATGAATAGCCCTTGTCTTTGACTTCTGAGTGACGTAAAGGAACCACAAATTTGTCAATTTCAGCCTCTTATTTACTGCTATTTAATTCTAAGAGGAATGTCTCACATTCAGGGCTTGTCTGTGTAACTCCCCTTGTGACTTGCAATTATTCCTTAAAATAGTATCCTTGATCCTAGGCCAAACTCGATTTATCGCTGTTTAGCTCACAAGCTATATATGCAGCGTCTCCTGCAACCTTGGTCTGTCTCTGAGGTAGCTTGGTTGAATTCGACATGAGCCTTCGTCCATTTTCCTATCATGGCCACCCTTGCAACATTATATATTCTTCTATAGCAAGTTTGTATATTTCTCATCTATCTTACGTTACTGCGTATGTACAGTTATTAACAAGCAAGTAACCTCATTCTTGATTATCTCCATGATTACTTTAACTTTAGATACATATTTCTCTTGGTGCTTCAGTTACATCATCACTCTTCAGTATTTTTATTTCATTTCAACATAGGTTCATGTATCTTCTTTATGCAATCACTCTGCCCTTGTCATATTTCACTTAAGGTTC
This sequence comes from Ambystoma mexicanum, assembly GCF_040938575.1. Taxonomy (NCBI): domain Eukaryota; kingdom Metazoa; phylum Chordata; class Amphibia; order Caudata; family Ambystomatidae; genus Ambystoma; species Ambystoma mexicanum. The sequence continues at coordinate 422,448,274 of NC_090937.1, read as the reverse complement.
CATGGTGTCCATAGATGTGTGCTGAAATCCTTCCATGTGGCATCCTTCCACACTTTCAGTGTGAGGGTACATTCTATATGGCTGTCTGAGTGAATAACATCTCTTACACATTCAATGCGGTAGTGGAATTACGCAAGGGGTCCCAGTGGTGAGGGGGCATGAACTAGTGAGAAAGCATTCACCTATTTCTCTACACTATCAGCCATTAAGCCCAATGCTGTTCAAAGCATAACAATCTCAGAAAGATCACTACAGCACCAACAATGGAGGGTAGGTGACCTCTCTTGTACTTATGCCAAAATCCATTTCTGTCCATTGTATCCCCATTCACAAAACATTTGGTAAAAATGTAATGATCTTGTTGCAATCAACAATGGACATGAGACAAGAAGGCGTTACAGAGTTTCCGGGGTTTCCTCATCTTTACAAAACCTACATTTGGCCTCTTCTTTAGTTATTTCTTTTTGTCTTAAAGACACTTCGCCCGTAGGTTAAAGGTTCCATCTTAACCTCATAAATTCCTGCCTAACCTTAGGACAGGTAGACAGTTTTAAGTATATTGCTAATTCACCCAATCTCATGTTTTCGCCTTCGAGGTGTCTCAAGCTCACATACCCGTGTAAAGCTATTGTTATTTGGCACCAGTCAGACAAGTATAACATTTTTTTTAACCTTTGATGGGACACAAATTAAGTCTGTTTCAGTCAAATTACAATTGTCCAGTACTCTATTACATTTCATACTAAAATCTTTTAACACCTTCACCGTCTCACTAGACATTTGATTACTGAGGTCATCATACATGGTATTCAGAACAGCACAGAGCATTTCACGATATTATAACAATAATCTCCACTGTCTGTTCATCTTTAATGAATTGATCCCCAATTCAAACCTAATGGAAGCAGTGGGGACCACATTGGGAATACCCAACACTCTCTAACATGCTAGTCCATCTAAGGTGTTCATATAATCCAGTACCCACTCAGGATGTAATTCGACACTGTACATTAATTTAGGAACTAATTTCACCATATAAAACTAAATTAACGGCAGTAGCATGAACTTGCAATACTTATTTTTTTATATATTTAATATGGGTCATACGTTTGGCATGGAGTTCGGTGAGCAGAGTTACTCCAGCCTTGGAGAGTGAAGCAAGCTGACATTCTGTGCTATGTTTGCCTTGGAGAGCGTTTGCTAACAGTTATTGTTTTTTTACTTTATCGTGACTGCCTTTATAGAACAGTCGGGCAGGTAGCACCAGTGCATGGAGTTCGGCGAGCACAGTTCAGGCAGCCTCTGTCAGCCTGAAGGGGGGCTGTCTCTCCGTTGGTAAAGTTGAAGTTGGAGGATTTGTGAGGACCGGTTCACTGTTTGTGATGGAATCGGGTGGCCCACGGACCCGTTGTCAATTTAAGCTGCAGGACGTTCTTACATCAACACCGCCAATGGAAAATTAGGTGAGCATGGCTATGATGTCTGTGACTCCTTTTGCTGCGCCCGCAATTAATCTTTCTCTACAGTTGTCACTAATGGGTCTTTCAAAAATGTAGAGGAGCAGCTGCATGCCTCTGCAGGAAACCTTGCCCTCCTACCCGCATATGTTGAGATTGTGCCATGTTTGACACCAGCAGTTGTGCCAATACTGCAATATGTGTTCGGGAGAAGATACCCATTGAGACAACCCTACCGAATGTATCCCCGAAGTGATGACAACCTAAGGGAGGAACTCCCTAGAGAAATATGAAAAGGAGTTGAGAAAAAAGCTAGTAACGGCCCAAGAGACACATACAACGTCCCAAGATTCTGGATAAAAAGGATGTATGGAGCCTATAGAAACTAATAATGAAGTAAAGAATCAAGTGACCTTTTAAATATGAAAAAAGAAGATTGCACCTGCACGAACAGCAGCAGAGAATCAACTGTTGAATAATTGTACAGGCTCTAAAACAAAGTAGACTAAGTCATCATAGAAGCTGGCTATATACAGTCAATAGAATGCAGGCGAAGCCGCCATTGTATAGAAGCTGGACATCGGTATCATGAATTATGTAAGCCAGGACCCATGAAGAGTGAAGAGAAAACTGTTGCAGCAGGAATAAGCTGAATCGTGGACCTGCATGGTCAGGTTGTCTGGCCTGGAGTCAAGACTGGAACAGCCAAGGTCTGCTATCTGCATCATCCCTTGTAAAGATGCAAAGAAAAAACACCACTAGTGCCAGGTTTTATTCATTTAGAGCTTTTAAAACCTGCAAAATGGACCTGATCGTGGTCTCCTGTCACGTGAGCCAAGGATGAAAATAGAGTTTGGACTTGGTGTCCCAGAACACGATAGTGAGAGCTCACACTCTCATGTATTCTTAAGGCAAGGATACATTTGCAAGGCCAAGTTCAAAGACAATCTTCATGGCAGAAGGCATGGGGGATGAGAGATGCTGGGCTAATTGGGTGAGGAGGTAGTGTCATGCCCCATCTCCTTGCACCTGGGTCTGAGCTTACATGCTGCTAAGTAAACCAAATGTTTCAGACATGGCATGAGCGTGTCAACCAATTGTAGTGGTCCATATAAGAAATTACCTTATTGTTTGGAAGCCAATAGGAAACTGTGTATCTAATGTTTCTGAAGATCACATGTTTTAGAAGTAGGCACATATTGTCCACCTGACAGTGGGCAACCAATCACAATCTTAGTCCCTATAGAAAATATACTTGGGTGTTCCCCTTAAGCCTATTCCTACCCATAGTAGGTTTTGTATTATTTGCCACGTAGTTTGAAGTCACCTCAGATGTATTTTTGATGTATAACCTTTGTTTTATGAAAAGATCGCTGAGAGAAATCTAGTGTCCGTCCGTTGATGTTCGTTGTAACTCCCTGTTTTAAATAACTGTTAATAAAACAGTACTTTGCCATTTTCCTGAGTTGGTTCTGTTATTTGGAGTCTGAGTTATTCTGTGTGATTCCATCCTTTACATGCACATTCCTAAAGGGCCCTAAGCTCAAAAACCTCAGCTATGGCATTAGACTTAACAGATATAGAGATCTTGGTGATGGGGAATGTGGACATGGGGGTGCAGCAACTGAAAATCTATGTGGACAGCATGTGTAGGCTTTGGGGGCTGGTGAAGTAGACTCTCTAATGACTACCTCTCATATGCTTCCCCTGCCACCCTGGTACCTGAGCATATGTGAACACAGAAACAGCCAGAGCCCTTTGTGGCATCAGGGGGAAATGCAATTCCTGATAATTATATTAATGGGAAGGGGTTTATTGAGTCAAGAACTCCAGTGGCAAATTCAGGACTGCCTATGAGTGATGAGGGCCCCTCTTCACTTTAGGCAGCACGTCTATCAAGGGACATTGCTGTAATTAAAATAAGCTTGGAAAGACAGAGGAGTGTGAATGACCTGGTGGAGAGAGTAATCAACTCCCCTGACCATAGAGAAAAGAAAGATAATTTGATTAAAAACCATGGGGTTGCTCCCCCAGAGAAATCATTGTCTTCAACCTCAGTACATGGAGAAAAAGCCTGCCAGCCTAGTGCCATAAACCACCCAGCATATTCTCAAAGTACACTTCTGGAATCAGCCCCATCCTTTAGGAATGGAAATGCTGGTATCTCCACCTTGTCGGCTCGAATAACTCCAAATAATTTGGTATTCCCCCCAACTGCAAGACCTCCAGACCACCATCTCTCAGCAGGGTATTCTTTTCAACTCCAGAATAATATAATGTTGGCCCGTTCTTAGAATTGTATGAGACAATGAGGGATAATTATAAAGATCAGACTACCCTGTTGGCCAAGAAACATTTGAAGCTGATATTTCTGCAATCTTTTATAACTGTACAAACAAGGCTGGATTATGAGGCCAAGATATCGTCGCAATGGCAGGGGTGCCTTTGTGATCTGGCAAGAAGAGAATTGGCTGACAAAGCTAACTTAATCGAGGCAATAATGGAATCTCTCACATGGGGCAGAAAAAGTTATGAAGAAAGGATCACTGATCCTCATTTCCAGACTAAGGGTGATGATTATGGAGGACACTTCACCTGGGATGCAGGACTTGGGAGATGTCACCCGTGATTTACCTCAAAGTAAAAGAACATCTCACAGAAGGGCAAGGAATAAAGATGGAACAGTGGCTCAGAACTCTTCCATTATAGGACAGTTGTTGGCCAGAGGATTCAATTTGACTATTGTGCAATGCACTTCAGACTTGGTTCAGAAAATTTGAAACCTGAGCTACAACATTTGAAAACATCCTTTTCCAATCTTCAAGAAGAGAACCAAAACCATTTTGCTTGCAACTCCTCCACAAAAAGAGTAAAAAATATACAACTAGTTCAGAAAATTAGATCAAATGAATCAAGAAAATGCCTTCGCAATTTGAAGACTCCCCATTCAATACACCGAAAGTCCACTAAACTAGGACAAGAGAAACAAAAAGATGTTCTTAATCTTAACCCCAATTCTGTGCCACAATTGCCCTTACCAAATCACGTTCTTATAAATCAAGACCTGCATCAGCAACATTGTTAAATTACAATGTATGACTCGCTGAACTTTTCAACTTACTCTATTGACTCATTATCTGACTTATTAGAAGTAAAGGAAACTGAGTTTATTGCAGTATATGAAAGGAGGAACAAGCTAATCACTATTGTTGTTGCGGATGGAGAGGTCTTCGGTTCCTCAGTTGAAAGAGGGGACGCCTTTCAAACTCTTGTTCAAAAATGCAGGTTGGCCAGCCTAAAATATATAATGGAGTGACAGAAAGCTACACTTGCTGCTTTTGTCTCTGGGTACAAATTAAATCTGAACTTTTCTCATAAGAAAATGAGAAAGATGGTATCAGAACCCTGTTGTTGGAAAGCCTACTCGACTCTGATGATGGTTTAATTATAAACTGAAGAAATGTTCTGAATTCACTGCATCGTATCCCTCAACTGAGTTATATAGATCCTGAAGATATTGTAGTGGTGGAATGTGTGACGTAGGCAAGAATGGATTGGGTTAGACCACATTTTAAATCCAATCTTGTGAAAATGGCTTTGTTGGAATTGTCTTCGACCTTTCTACCATTGGGTTTTGGACTAAAAGACAAACCTATTGGGTTGCAGTGTTGGAGATCTAGTGTCAAGGGTAGATGTACAGAGAAGTCTAAACTGCCTGAGGCATAGATGGGCATTTTAAAAGCTTCCAAATGTGTTTATACTAAGAACCCCAAAAACGTAGCCAAAGCCTCTGGGCCTAACTTGGTAGGGTTAACTTAAAATGCTATCAGAGCATCATTCTCACGTATAGAGAGTTATGAAAGGACGGTTGATGTTAATCTCAAGCATCCTCCCTTGCACAGGTAAGTCCAAGACAGGACTTGGCTGCTGAGAGCCTTAGCGTCTTAGCCTTAGACCTGCAAAGTAGCACATAGGGTGAGGAGGGGTTTGATGGGGCGAGGTCATAGTTGGCTGTTGGAACCAGTGGCTTTTTGCAGCTATTTAATGAAGATGAACTTGGCCTGGAGCTTTTTGACATTCTATGTCTTCAGGAAACTTGGCTTCGTCATACCTCGACCTGTGACAGCTTCTCTGCTAACACTGGTTAAAACAGGAAAATGGGATCTGTGTGATTAGAAATCTGAACCCTAATCAATGGATTCAAATTCTAGTGCTTGAAATTACTCAAGGAAACCCAAGTAGAGCTAAATTGGTTGTTGTACTGGAATCCTGCCAAAATAACTTCAGAACATTTTGTTGACGGTGTAATGAGTCTAATGGAAGAGATCTGTATAGACCTGAAAGTCCCGTACTTTATGATATGCGGTGGTATTAATATCAAATGTTTAGATAATAAGGGTGTACCAATTAGACATCTGAAAGATTTGGCTCCATCATCACAAGACAGATTGTTTGGTTGAGAGGTAGAGGCTAGGTAATTACATCTATTGAATGGTGAGATCACAGGCGATATCCCTGGTGAAACAACTTAATGCTCAAAAGCCGCCATTGATTTCTTATTTGTGTCCACCAATCTACTTTCTCTGTAAATTCACTGACTGTAATCTCTTTGAAGAATAGTGATCATAGTTTGTTGAAAACTATATGTAGGGGCGAGAGTAGAGATTGTAAAAAAGCAGTGGTGGTGGATATTTGCAGTCTCACAAGGAAGAAACAGGTTATTGATCAAACCAAGTACGATGCCATATATTTTATCAAAACTGAAGGAGGTGAAAGATAATGATGATTCTGGCTTGAGAAATGCTTAGTTTTTTATGGAATTTGAAGTTACAACCTGCAGACAGCATAACCCAGATTTCATTTTAAGCATAGAAAAATATACCAAGAAATAGGAGCCTGATTTTGATTGGGAAAAGAAAGCAACAGTACAAAAATTGGCTGAGAATGTTTATATCCCAGAGACTGCAACATGAAGCAAAACATATGCTGAGAACAGTCTGTAAAAGAAATCTGCACAATCTGTGGGATTTAATCAATAATAATGGTACCCCTCAAGCAGCTCTGCTAGTGAATGCAGTATCACAAGAGCAGTGGATTGGTCATTTCACAGCCCTCTTTGCACCCATTAATTTGAAAGGCACTGAAAAAGAACCGGGAATTCAGAAGGATTGGTACTTCCACTTGGATGAGGAGGATATTAAAATTCTCATTTCATAGATGAGCTCTTCGCAGGCTGCAGGACCGAATGGTCTCACTGATAGTACACTTAAGGAAGCTCTGATGTTATGGACCAAATTTACCTTTCTCTTGGTTCAACAAGTGCTGAAAGAAAAAAAGGTTTGGAGCTCCTGGAAGCAAGCTATAATAATACCAATATTCAAAGAGCGATAGGAAAAATTGCCCTTTTAGATATATTGGGGAAACTCTTTGCCTTGCTAATCCTTTTGCACTTGAACTTGTGGGCAACTGCATTAGTGTGGCTGGACCCACGTTAGACTGGGTTCATTAAAGGAGTGGGACAAGCCCTAATCATTACTTGTCGAATTTGCTAAAAATTACAGGCTATCAAAAAGGGCATGAACATCCATTTAGAATTTGTAGATTTAGAACAAGCGTTCAATCGTATTAACAGAGAAAGATTATGGACGAAATTGGCAAACTGGAATCTAAATATCGGTTGGCTGCAATAAAGGAATTGTTTTCTTCAACTACTATGCAGGTCATGTCGAGCTTACAGGGGAAATTGCCAAAACATTTTAACACATACAGAGGGGTGAAACAGGGCTACTCCCTATCATCAATATTGTTCAATCTATATTTATCAGACCTGGGTAGAAGTCAGGAGCATATTAACGCCTTTCCTCCAAAGGTTAATGGTCTAAGCTTACCTTGGATGCTCTATGCCGACATTTCATCCTCTTTGATCAAACTCCTATAGGCCTGCAGTGGAGGTTGGATGGTCTAGAGGATTATATGATAACTCACGATCTGAGGATTAGTGTGAACAAATCTAAAGTGATGATCCTGCAGCCAGATGAATTGTATTGTATTGTTTCCCCTGAACCATTTCATACAGACAATTCATTCTGAAGGTGTTCAAGCTAGTCCCATGACCCTGTCTGTAGCCTGTTGGGCTTTTTGAATACTGTCAGTTGTCATCGCCCATTCCTCGAGATGCTGCAGCAAGATTGATGCAAAAATCTTGCTTTTGGCATCCAGTATTGTTATTGGCCAATAGTTCTTGGCTTCTGACTGTCTACTCTGCTTAAAGATCGGTATAACGAATGACATTTGCCAAGTTACTGGGTAGCGCCTACTTTCAATCACGTCATCAAAGATCCATTTCAGGATCCCAGACCAACATCTAGAATCACCTTTAAATAATATGTTAGAAAGATGGTTTGGTGGTGGAACCCAGAAGTTACTGGATTTTAGAATTATACTATGTATAAAAGTATCCCCTATCTCAAAAGATATTGAGCCTTTAAGTCTCCTGGAGTCATCTAATCCCTTGCGCTCCCCTGTCAGGAGTTCTCTTATTGCATATGAGCCATCGACATGTAAGATCCAAACCCTTTCTAACTCTACATTTGCAAAGGTAGCCATTGCAAAGCATTCAAAAGCATTCAAAGCATTTCTGGTACGCCAAAAAGTGGCATCGTAATTAGTTTTCAGACACAATAGCATACCTTCCATGTCTGCCTGCATAAGAATCTCTTTCTGACCTTTCATCCAATTTTTATGACACTGTTTAAACTTTTCACTACGCAAATCTTTTTCTTCTGCTGGCATATTTGAACTTTTTATTTTCCTAATCTTGATTCTCATTTCCCTTTTCCTTTTGGCCACTGCTAGGAAAAAATCCCATTTATGTGTACTTTTCCCTCCAGTTGTGAACCCTGCAACTTTTTGCTGTTCTTTGACAAGTCTAGCCTGATTTTTGCCAGTGGAGCACAGCCTTCTGCTCTACTCTGCAGGGTTTTCGCTTACTTTGTTATGGGGAAACGGACATGCCCTTAAAGACAGTCAGTACTGGGAGACTTTGTTTCCCTTAGTCCTTTCCACTGTTGAAATTTCTTTGCAACATGTTACCATTGCACAAAGTACCTTACAATACAGTGTTCTGGGGTATTCCTTTCATTTCAAAATGCCCTAGCTACCTTCAAAAGATTTTTTGGTAGAAGTACAGATGTGCCTTGGATAGAGCTGGTGGCAGCTGTTATCTTTCATGAATTTATAACCCTTTCTTGTGGTCCATTTCACATTTACCGCATTTGTTCCCAGGCAGTGGCTTGGCCCGAAAATGGCCATTCCACAAGGTCCTTTGTTCTGTCCTTTGGCCATCTTGTCCCTTTGCCTTGCCCCGGTCGAGCAAGCCCAGGTCAGTCCCTATTTGGTCATGCATTCTTCTGCAAAACGCCAAGCTTTTGCGGGCTTCTGCATGCCTTGTGTTTGTGGCTCTAGGATGTGGGCTGAACTGTCTAGTTCCAATACACAACCTGGGTGCCAGAGAGTCTGGTGTGCTGTGAATGACTGGGACCACTGTGGTCCGTGATTGGTCAACTCTGGTGTGGCTGTATGTGAGCAAATCTTCCAGTGGCTCCTCTTTGTTTTGGCGCGAAGGAGATTCTGGATAAGACAAGGCTCCAAACATCCATACCAGGTCGATCTCTTGAGTTCTCATGAACATAGGGTAGGATCCAAGCATCCTAAATCTAAGAAGCCAAGTCGAGGAACTGCTGTTGTCCCGCAGGACCCTTTTCCATCTGATAGAACCAGAAGGTCTGCAAAGGCGATTTGACCGATTTGAATATTGGGAACAGCTAATCATGGCACCTCCACCTCAACCTGCAATTAAGCCTTCTCAGATGTATTCCTGGGCCAACCAGTGAACTGACCAGCTTGTGCAGGACCTCTACTCTGGAACCTCTGCCATCTCGAGTTAACTCTTGCGACTTTGGAGATAGTAAGCACTGGGTCCAAGACACTCTCCCATGGATTTTCGAACACCTAGGTACACAGGGTCTGGAATTAGGAGAGTATGCCTGAACCCAAGTAGACACAGTCACTGTGTCACATCCCAGCCATGGTGACGAACTTCATGGGTGCACTGCTACTGTGCCCCACTATGCCCTTAGATGAACTGAAGTGAAATTGAGTTGATCCCTTCACCTAGAGAGGAGAAATGGCCACTGTCCCGCCACTGAATCTTCCCAGGAACTCAGCCGCTGAAAGCTGCAAAGCTGCACTTTATGCATGAGTGTCCCGTGAGGGCCACTCACCATTGTCGAGGTAGCCTGTGCTACCGAGCTATTCCCAAGTCTGTTCTGCCCTCTTGGGGAGAACCTCCCCAAATAGTGGGAACTTATTCTTCACGGCCTCACATACCTTCCTTACCTGCTACAGCCCCTGCAAGAGACCCCGTTTTAGCCTAAACGCACAATTGCGTGCATCTGCATTCAAAAGTACATTTGAGCATAAGGCTCCACTGTTCTTAGGGACATGACTGCCTCATAGTTAGGCTTGATAAAATGAAGGACTGCCTAAAGGATATTCGCACTGTATGCCCGTTTCCCTTACTGGTTCTGGACGCTAAATGCGTGCCACCACTTTAGGCCATTCTAACTGTATATATGTTTTATAGTAGTGCTGTTTGGGTTTAGGTATTACCGCTGATCTTTGCTTGTGTTTGGTTTGATTTAAAAGGCCTTTAGTAAATGTATATGTATTTTTGATATACACCTGACTGAGTGTAATTTGTAGTGTCCTTGTGGTTCCTCTCCAGTCCCTTTGCTCCCTCTCGCTTCTGCTCTTTCTTTATCTTGCTCCACTTGTTTGGAATTCTCTTCCCGCAGACATCTGAGAAACAGTTCACATGGATTTGTTCGAAACCAAGCTAAAAGCCTACCTCATTGCCTCCGAGTTACCATCTTAACCTACCTTTCATTTGCCTGCGAGCTAACATGTTTCCCTCACCTCTAACCTGCCTCTGCCCTTCACATCTTCAACCGCCACTCTAGAACTGCAACCATCATGGTACCATCCACAGCACAGCTGTTTGCACCACCTACCTGCACTTAAAAATGTCCATTGGTCATTGTCTTTAATCTATGTATGTCTACTTATGTATTGTCCCCAGTCACTGTTCCATTTACTCCCCTCTGCAACCAGATCCGAATATCCCTCAAACTCACCCCATTGTAAGACGATCACCACTTCCTGTCAAATCTGATTTCTTATCTATTGTATGCTCTTTTGTGATCAAAAGAGCATTGTTCCTCCTGTATGTAAATACATAAAATTAATAAATATCAGTATCCCCATGTAAAAACATACTCATATTCACCTTATCCATATGGTTACTATTACCATGTTTATGTTTTGTGTGTTTGGTTTGAAAAAAAAAACCTTTACAATGATTTATGAAATATTTTATTACATAAAAAATCATATTTGAGTTGTTTACAATTTCCATTTCATTTCATTTCACTAATCACATTAAGATTATTTGTCAGTTTCTCTTATAAAACACGATAATTATCCATGATACAAGTCAAAACATATTTAACACTAAACATATTATAAAATTCAAACAATCAATAACATTGTCAAAGTCTTGAATGCTCCTCCAATTTTACACTTAACTACTCGTCAATAACATATAGTAATTCTACAAAAGCTAAATTAAGACTCTTGCTGTCGCCCCTCATACCTTGGTTCCATATAGTCTCTCGGGTAAATGGCCCTTCATTACTCAGATAGCAGTTCAAAATCCTATCTCTCTGCTGCTTAAAGTGGGGACACACCATAACAAGGTGCTTCAATGATCCAACACAGTTACATTTGGGAGAAAATCAACATATACCATCCAATTGGACCCCACGCAGGGTCTTCCTATGTTTGATATTATCTAGTGTGGGTAACTGATTAAGTGTAAATCGCTTATTATTATGATTATTATTATTATTATTATTATTATTATTATTATTATTATTATTATTATGATTATCATTATTATTATTATTATTATTACTATTGTTTTTATTATTATTATTATTATTATTATTATTATTATTTACATTTTCCTGGCTTTGGGACAAGGAAATTGAACCAAATACAAGGGTCTGTCTCCCCATTTTCTGCGATAAGTCTTGTATGCAAGGTATGACTGATAAGTCCCTATTCGGTCCGATTGTATACACCAATAGTATTCTTGAAATTTATTTTAGCATGAAGGTAAATATGCACATAGATCATCTTTGCGGACGTTTATATCATTAAGTATACCAGACATTCTATCGCATTATATGTTCAGAGATCGCACCTTCTTTTCATTAGCAATCCGATGGAGATCTTCATATAGCGAATCTTTAGGAGGCATCAGCATTTTAGTATAGTTCCTCAGACTACGCCACTTTCTTTTGACTGATAACAGCAATAGATTTAGCTCATGACATATTATGCAGTTGGGCATTGCACATGACAAACCCAGCACATTTTTCCACAGACAGCCCTGCATGATATCAAGTTGTTCCTCAATCTCACTACCGCATATGTCTAGACAGTATAATACAATTGGTTCAACCTTGAGGATGTAAAATTGAATCAGTGGATCAAGTGAAAACATGCAATATCTGTTCATCATGATTTTCATTTGTGAAGTCAAGGGTTTAAGTTTACTTTTAATCAAAACTGTCCACATTTTAGCAGAGTAATTATCAGCTAAGGTGTATCCTAGATATCGAATTGAAGGCATGTACACCATCAGCATGTTGTTTAATGTCCAGGTGAATTTCCTGAGTTTGCGTCTGCCATCTGTGAAAATAATGATGTTCGATTTGGTCGGGTTCACCTCTAGGTTATGTTTTGAGGCAAAAACCGCAAATTGATCTAGTTTGTGCTCGAGCCCAAACGGAGTTTTATCAAAAAATAATAGATCATCTGCGAATGGGATCCAGTCATGTTTTAATGAACCTAGGTTTACGGGGTAAAGGGACAAATTGAACAAAACCGACGCAATGTTGCAGCCCTGTTTTACTCCAATGGCAGTGTCGACTTTTCTGCTAAGGGCTCCCTGGCGGTTTAATTTAATCCTATAGCTGGTTTTGTGATGAAGTTTTGCAATCATCGTAACAAAGTTTTTAGGGAAGCCTCTTTTAAGCATTTTCTCCCATAAGACAGCTCTGATTACAGAATCAAATGCTGCCGTTAAATCTAGGGATGCCATGTACACAGCGCCAATATCGGCCTGCTTGGTCTGTGTTTGTAAATGTTGGAGAATGGTGGCATATTGAGGGGGCATCCCATTGATTTTTGAAAGCCCACCTTGGCATGGATAGTACGTTATGTAGATCTATAAACTGTTGGATCTGTTTTAACAGTAAGAGGTAAAAGATCTTAGATGATACATCCGTTAATGCAATGGGTCTAAAATTTGCGGGATTTTCGGGAGGTCATTTTTTGTATATAGGAATGATAATCATCGTGGACCAAGAAATTGGAATTAGTCCACCACAGTAAACATTGTCAAATTTGACTTTTAGTATTTTCGCCCAGAGTTCAGGATCAGCTTTGTATAAACAAGCAGGAAGCCCATCAGGACCCAGGGCTTTGGAATTCTTCATCTGCTGGATTGCATCTCTGATATTCTCTATGGTCCAAGGGGAGCGCTCGTCAATCGACGCCTCCGACACCTCATTGGATAAGCACTTGAATTTTTTCGGGGAGAGCATATTTTGTATATATATAATTCACTCATACCTGGGCAGAAATTATAGGTTCCAACAGCTTTTCTGATTGAGAATAAATCACACCAAACGTTGCCCAACCTTGGCGTGTATCTTGCTTGAAGAAATGATTCATCATTTTTTTATTATCTGCAATGATAATTACTTTCCTTAGGCAAGTATTTTTGTTTTTGTAGAATTGTTTGATTATCTGTAATCGGGTTTGTTAGAAAACACATCACATTCACATGGTATACTGTTTAGAAACCTGGTGGCAGTATTGACCTTTCTGGCTTTTCCAATAATTGCTTATATCAATTTTGCCTTTAACCCTCCCACCCAAGTCAAAACATATTTAACACTAAACATATTATAAAATTCAAACCATCAATCACATTGTCAAAATCTTGACTGCTCCTCCAATTTTACACATAACTCCTCATCAATAACATATAGTAATTCTACATATGCTAAATTAAGACTCTTGCTGTCACCCCTCATACCTTGGTTCCTTATAGTCTCTCGAGTAAATGGCCCTTCATTACTCAGATAGCGGTTCAAATTCCTATCTCTCTGCTGCATAAAGTGGGGACACACCATAACAAGGTGCTTCAATGATTCAACACAGTTAGATTTGGGAGAAAATTGACATATCCCATCCAATTGGACCCCACTCAGGGTCTTTCTATGTTTGATCTTATCTAGTGTGAGTAACTGATTAAGTTTAAATCGCTTAATTATTATTATTATTATTATTATTATTATTATTATTATTATTATTATATACATTTTCCTGGCTTTGGGACAAGGACATTGTATCAAATACAAGGGTCTGTCTCCCCATTTTCTGTGATGAGTCTTGTATTCAAGGTATAACTGATAAGTCCCTATTCTGTCCGATTGTATCCACCAAGGGTATTCTTGAAACTTCTTTTTGCATGAAGGTAAATATGCACATAGATCATCTTTGCTGACGTTTATATCATTAAGTATACCAGAAATTCTATCGCAGTATATGTTCAGAGATCGCACCTTCTTTTCATTAGCAATCCGATGGAGATCTTCATATAGCGAATCTTTAGGAGGCATCAAAATGTTAATATAGTTCCTCAGACCACGCCACTTTCTTTTGACTGATAACAGCAATAGATTTAGCTCATTACATATTATGCAGTTGGGGATTGCACGTGAAAAACCTAGCACATTTTTCCACAGACAGCCCTGCATAATATCAAGTTGTTCCTCAATCTCACTACCGCATATGTCTAGACAGTATAATACAATCGGTTCAACCTTGAGGATGTAAAATTGAATCAGTGGATCAAGGCGAAACATGCAATATCTGTTCATCATGATTTTCATTTGTGAAGTCAATGGTTTAAGTTTACTTTTAATCAAAACTGTCTACAGTTTAGCAGAGTAATTATCAGCTAAGGTGTATCCTAGATATCGAATTGAAGGCATATACACCATCAGCACGTTGTTCAATGTCCAGGTGACTTTCCTGAGTTTGCGTCTGCCATCTGTGGAAATAATGATGTTCAATTTGGTCAGGTTCACCTCTAGGTTATGTTTTGAGGCTAAAACCGCAAACTGATCTAGTTTGTGCTGGAGCCAGCCCCAAATGGAGTTTTATCAAAAAATAATAAATCATCTGCAAATGGAATCCAGGCATGTTTTAATGAACCTAGGTTTATGGGGTAACTTATTAAATTACTCCAGTCATTATCTAGGTCTGAAAGGTACAAATTGAACAAAACCGCTGCCATGTTGCAGCCCTGTTTTACTCCAATGGCAGTATCGACCTTTCCGCTAAGGGCTCCCTGGCGGTTTAATCTAATCCTATACCTGGTTTTGTGATGAAGTTTTGCAATCATCGTAACCAAGGTTATAGGGAAGCCTCTTTTAAGCATTTTCTCCCATAAGACAGCTCTGATTACAGAATCAAATGCTGCTGTTAAATCTAGGGATGCCATGTATACAGCTCCAATATTGGCCTGCTTGGTCTGTGCTTCTAAATGTTGGAGAATGGTGGCATTGAGCGGGCATCCCATTGATTTTCGAAAAGCCCACCTGGGCGTGAGATAGTACATTATGTAGATCTATTAACTGTTGGATCTGTTTTAACAGTAAAAGGGAAAAGATCTTAGATGAGACATCCGTTAATGCAATGGGTCTAAAATTTTCGGGATTTTCGGGAGGTCCTTTTTTGTATATAGGAATGATTATCGCCGTGAACCAAGAAATTGGAATTAGTCCACCACAGTAAACATTGTCAAATTTGACTTTTAGAATTTTCGCCCAGAGTTCAGGATCAGCTTTGTATAAGCAAGCACGAAGCCCATCAGGACGCAGGGCTTTGGAATGCTTCATCTGCTGTATTGCATCTCTGATATTCTCTATGGTCCAAGGGGAGCGCTCATCATCCGACGCTCCGACACCTCATTGGATATGTATTTGAATTTTTTCGGGAGAGCATATTTCAATATATTTAAGTCACCCATACCAGGGCAGAAATTACAGGTTCCAACAGCTTTTCTGATTGAGAACAAATCACACGAAACGGTGCCCAAACTTGGCATGTATCTTGCTTTAACAAATGCTTAATCATTTTTTGATTATCTGCAATGATAATTGCTTTTCTAAAGTATTTATTTTTGTTTTTGTAGAATTCTTTGATTCATCGGGTTTGTTAGAAAACACATCACATTCACATGGTATACTATTTAGAAACCTGATGGCAGTATTGACCTTTTCTGTCTTTTCCAACAATTGGTTATATCAATTTTGCCTGTAACCCTCCCACCCTTTAGAGGATCTGGTTTTGGCAAAAACGAATTCTTGCCCCACCCTTTGTGAATGGGTGGTAGCAAGCTCTCTGTGATACTTTCTCTTGCTGGAGGAAAACATGATTTTGGACCATAACTTATTTGAACCTCTTAAATTGGTACCTTTTGCTAGAAACCCCTGTCTAGTAAGTTGCTAACGTAACGTCTTTGCAAATTATTTGGTTTTATGAGATGTCAAAAGCTAGTCTGTGTGGATGCATTCACATGTGAAAAACTCCACACAGTTTAAAACACTGTGATTAACTGAGTATAAGTGAATAGTGTAACTATTACGTTGTAGTGACCATGGGTATATTAGTAAATCAGTGAAAATAGTATTCGAAATCCATTTTTTTCTCCATATCTCAACACATTAGCTTTCTTTTCAGCGAAGGAGAAAGCAGACCCCTAACATGCACTATGACAATGCTTATGTAAATTGACTTGTAGAGGTCATTCTGAAGGAAGCATCTTCCATGTTGGGGGAGGGGGGTTAGGTCATTAGTTTAAAGAAGATGTAGTCCAAGTGCATTTAGTCCTAGGGATGAAAATTACCATAGTGCAAACACATATATTTAAATGCATTTTTACACCATGTCAAGTTGTGTACTATTGATAGTCATAGGGAATCATGCCCCTGGTGCAAACTTGCATTGAACAAATCTACTTTTACACCAGGGCTTTCTTGGCCCTAGTGCTAATGAAATATAATATCACCCTTTCTCTTCTAATTAATCGTGTGATCTTTCTAGTGTATATCAAGCTGTAGATTATTTGGGATATGAACCACATTTTCAAAGGCATTTTTTTTTCAGAACCAGGTACAATCTGTTCACACTCACACTGACATGTACTTGCCAGTCGTCTCATCGATTGTAAATGTGATTCCATCTGTGAAATCATCCGTTGATCATAGGATATGCACAATTGAGTTTAAAGTTAAAGTGTTGTAGTTTCCTGCTACTGCCACATTTCGGAAGTTGTGTTGCGAGGCACCTTAATGGCCTTTCCACTAAAGTGCTTTCACTGAAAAAATAATGTAACGTTCCTGTTTCCATTTCAAGAAAAGCTTTTTTTAATGGAAATGTGTTTCTGTGAATGCATACAATAACTAGGCTCGTGATTATATTCTGTAGCCAAAGGTATGATTTCCTTTGTTTATTTTGTCCATAAAATACCCACAAAGCATGTTATTTAGTCCACAATTATAAACGAAAGAGCCTCGCATGTGAAGAATCTCGTGCTTCTCTGTTTTAAATTGATTTTACCCTGATGCAGCAGAAAACAAAGTTTCAATGAAATTATATACACTGCCATTTTCAAGGTTGCACCAAATGTTCTAAATAACAATCTTTCAAACCACCTATCATCCACCTCAATTCAATGAGACTTTTATTTGTATGAGAAAAAAACGGATTTATTAGGTAGTCAAAATACCAACAATATTTCTGTAGCTTATTCATTTTGTGGCTTCATTTGTCATTTTCATGTAACATTCTTTTTACCAACGTCAATATCTACATTCTGCTTTCAGCATGCGATTTGCCTCTATAATTTTCATTTTTTATCCTTGTGTGTCCTTCTGTTGCCTTGCTGAGCTGAATCAGGTAAACAAATGTTGGTTTACATATTTGATGGACAATCAGCCACACTGTTGTCTTCTGTCACAGAGTATATCTGACTGCTTTGTTAAAAAATGGACTGGCAACGTGCCCCGCATTTTAATCCTCACACAGTTTGCTTGAATGTTCATTCTTTGAGAATAATTCATTCACTGAAATACAGTTTTTCCAATATTAGACCTGACTTTTAAGCACGCATTTTTCAGTATTATTAGCTGTTAATGTTGTCAACCAAACCGTTTTGCTTAGAGTCCATAAACCCCATCCTCCCTTTTGTTTTCTTTCTCTCAAGATATTGGACTTGCGATAGACTGGAGGTACCCTCACCTTTTTGGACTGGGTGATAGAGAGTGGGATCTCTGCTGTTTGTTTAATGGTTGGCAGTTATCAGTTTATAGGTGGCATGTGTATTGAGTCTAATGGCAACTTTAAAGGAAAACCCAGTCTATGTAAACGTGGATACATGTGTGTTTGCATGTGGATGGTATTTGAGAGAAGATCGTATATATGTGCGTGTGTTTGTGTGTGGATGGTTGGATCTGTGACAAAGCCGATAGGCAACAGGAGTGCTGTGTCCTCACTTGTCAGGTAATGCATGGAAGAACTGTATGTCCTCGCATATCAGCTAATGCAAGAAATGAGTGTATGTCCTTACATATCAGCTAATGCAAGAAACGAGTGTATGACCTCACATGTCAGCTAATGCAAGAAAGCAGTGTATGTCCTCACATGTCAGCTAATATATGGAAGAACTGTATGTCCTTGCATGTCAGCTAATGCAAGTATGCACTGTATGTCCTCACTTGTTAGTTAATGTCAGAGCTTAATGTATGTCCTCACATGTCAGCTAATGCAAGAAAGGAGTCTATGTCCTCACATATCAGGTAATGCAAGAAAGGAGTATATGTGCTCACATGTCAGCTAATTTATGGAAAAAGTGTACTTCCTCACATGTGAGCTAATGCAAGGGAGCAGTGTCTGTCCTCACATGTTGGCCAGTGAAGAGCTGCTTGTATGCCCACATATCAGCTAATATAAGGGTGACATGTATGTTCCCCCATTTCAGGTACCATACGGGTGAAATGTATGTTCTAACTGACCAACTGATGTAAAGACAAAGTCCAAAACATGACCTGTCAAGAGCTGAGTGTATGTTCTCACTTTTCAGCTTTCACAGAAGATTAGTGTTTGTATCCAAATGCTAGTTAATACAACGGTAGCATCTATGTCCTTAATTTTAAGGTATCTATGTCCTTGTTTCTTACCTTATGTGAAGATGTTTTATGTATCCTCACATGTAAGGTAATATGATTTCATGTATATGCACTAACATGCAAGCAAAAGTAATGACAAAGTATATGCCCTCATTCATCAGGTAATGTACAGTATAAACAAGGTAAATAATTGTCACGTCAGCTAAGCTAAAGTTGGTTTGTAGGCCCTCACACATCGGCTAATTTAAGGGTGACGTTTATCACTGCTCAGACAATGTAAGATCTAATCTAATCATTTTATTAGATCTAATAAGATCTAATTTAAGGCCTATGTGTATGTCCTCACGTGTTAAGTAATGTGGGGGTAAGGTGTAGTGCTTACAACTCAGTTAATATACGGGTGAAGTGTACATCCATTCTTGTAAGCCAATACAAGGTTGTGTGTGTAGAGTCTTCTCTTCGTATTGATGCTAAGAACAGCTATATGAACTACAAGCCAGATCACTGTATGTTCTCATTTGTCAGGTAAAGTAAGCATGTGTGTTGCATGTCCTCACTTTGAATATAATGCTAAGCAGAGTCCTCACTTTGTAGGTGTTGTATCAAGGCAGATGGGAGGTCCTCACTTGGAGGCTGATGCCAGCATAGTGAAGGTGCCCACTCCCTGACGCAATATCCCACAATCAGAATAATAGACACACCCCAGTAGGGAATGAGATCAGGAGAGAGATTGCAAGTAGAACAAAGTTTATATACGAT
This sequence comes from Ambystoma mexicanum, assembly GCF_040938575.1. NCBI lineage: Eukaryota > Metazoa > Chordata > Amphibia > Caudata > Ambystomatidae > Ambystoma > Ambystoma mexicanum. The sequence continues at coordinate 422,428,668 of NC_090937.1, read as the reverse complement.
AAATTGTGCACACAGAGAACTCTGCTGCCCGGAGAGCGCTCTGCCAACAGATACACGGGCAGCACATTAAGAAGGCATTCAGCTTCATAAATGACATCACATTACAGTATACTATCCTGCAATCCGGTTGGGTCAAATCATCGGCGCAGTATGGATCAATACGTGTTGACCTCATGGGATTGGTGGGTGCTTAGATGTCACTCCTGGAGCACGTTTGTCAGCTGGACTCATCTTTGTGAGGTGAAGATCAGCCCAGCAAAATGACACTTTCCCTGACTAACTGATCTTGCAAAAACAGTATTTGAGAGCATGAGACAAATGAAACTCGTAAAGGCGGGTAGGAATGTGGGTGCTTCCCAGAGTTCATACACAAGTTATAGGCAGGCATTGTACCCTCTGCACCCTGGTACCCATAAACCTAGAATTCCCATCCCAGGTGCCCACCTTCGAGGTTTTGATCTACCTAATGCCTCATGGTACGAATAGACAAGTGTTATGGTTAGAAAGAAATATATGTGTGTCTGGGGTCGGGGCTCTCAAGGGTGTCTTCCTTGGGTCACTACAGGGGGCCAGAGATGTATCTGTATCAGAGAACAGAGGGGCATGGGCCTGGCAGTTTACAGCTTAGCAGGGTGGGGGTAGAAAGGGGCACGAGCAGGTTAGTAGATATGGATAGGCTCTTAGGCGATGGTCTGTTCTGGTCTTGCACAGTGCAGTGAGCTCATCTGTTCTGGGACGGCACTAAAGGTGTCAACAATGAATCGCTGAACTTCCGAGAGAACAGGGTTTGTGCGAAGCTAGCAGGAGGCAGTGGGGCGGGGGCCTGGGCTGGTGGTGTGTGGCGTGGAACCAAGGGAGGGTCAGGCTTTTAGAAATCATTCATGGGCCTAGTAAAAGATGGCGTCTAATGAGTTACCTAAAATGGGGTCTTCATGGTTAGTAAAGCCTTATTGCATGATTTCCTTGTTAATAATAAATAAGTAATTAACACAGATTACAGTTGAGCGGAAGGGGGGATGTCTCCCACCTATAGCACAAGTGATATCCGTGCATGCCGGAGTGGTGAGGGGGAGGAATAGACCATCACCCTCCCAACCATTGGTGTGTTTGTGTGTGTTTAAGGAGTAACAGGGCGTATACAGGTTTCTACCTTAGGTAACGTGCCCATACACCAAATATGTGTCACAGAGGAATATGTTTCAAGCAAGGGTTAATGTTGTCTGGCAGGATGGGATCTGTGCCAAATTCGATTAGTGTCCCATGTTATATTGGCAACATCAAAGCTTTTTATGTTTAAGAACAATATAAAAAATAGAATGGGATGATCTATTTTGTGTGCAGGTATCATGCCTAATAGAGATCTGGGCCTCCATTTCAATCGTTCACAGTTGTGTCTATTTTACTTGTAGTGGTATCCTTTATAGTGCTATACTGCCCACAACATAGGGTTTCCTAGAATGAGACTAGAATAAATGTCCTTATAGTGTATACGGATCATTATGAGTTTGGCAGTAGTCGTAAACATGCAGTTTCTAGAAAGACAATATTTTTCCTCTCTCCATCAAATTCCAAGTTTCAATCCTGAAATTCTTCCTTTTCCAGTTGCTTTTGAGTTTTGAAATTCACCACCTGTGTTGTTACCCATGTGGTATTACTGCATGCCTCGGAGCACAGTCTTATGTATATTTCACTTATCATGCTTCTTGAATTTGCAGACCCATCTAAGGGTCTAAGGGATATAGTGGAAATGGATATTCTTACCTTCATCTAAGGGATACAGTACTCTGTGCATTTCTGTTTTTTTGACATATAACATTTTCAGGGGTGAGTTGGCCTGAAGGCTAGCTACTTTTCTCCTTGTCTGCTGCCCTGAGAACTCTACATTTGATCTAATAAACAACTGGGACACTGATCTTTGTGAAACAGGGTGAAGGCTACCAACATGGCTGTATATTGTTTTGGCTATGCCAGGTCTGGAAGGGGGTAGACAGTCTAAGGGGTGGGGGGGCTCGGCAAATCCCCTCCACCTCCCAGGCCCCCTATATGACTGGATATGTCTGGAAGTGCCTGGTAGGCTGGCTTTCCTTGATCACAATGTCTACTCTGTGCTGTGGTATGTGGACAGGACCATGTCTATGTCAAAGAAGCCATGTCAGAAAACAGTCAATGCTCTTGAGAGAGGTAGGTCAAAAGAATACATTTCCAAACAACTACAGTTCAGAAAGTACTGAGTAAGAGGAATTCCAAAGCAAGCTGTTATAAAAATAGCATGCTTTAATAAAAAGGCTATATTTAAAATCACTACTAGACCACCAATGCAAGATAAATCACACAGGCTGACTACCACCATGGAAAGATTGGATAGCTTAAAAATGAAATGCAGAGCTGGGTTTTGGTGTGACAAAAGATTGTTAATTAGAAAAGGGACAACACAAAATCATATTTTACAATCCTTTCTTTGGGTCCACATTATGACACGGAGGGGAGGGGTCTTGTTGAGCCAGAATATAATGGTAGCACCTGTGTAGAGTGCTAACCTCTGGAACCCATCACATACAATGCATGCTTTAATGGAAAATGTTGGTGATATGTGATTTTACCGACTATAATTACAGAGTGTGACATTTCACTGCGGTCAAAACACTGAACAACTATGTGAATGGGCCCTGGCTTTTTTGATTTGTGTTAAAAAATACCATTATGTGGTTAATTCCGTCTCTGAATGGGAAATCTGCTGATCAGATTACCCTGTTATGAGCTCCATGCAAAAAGCATAGCAAGTACTTGTGCCATGCTGCATCAGTATCGTGATTCAGAGCACCTGCTCTACAAGTGGCACAAAGAAGGTTCAGAAGTCACTGGAGCCCTCTTAACGGGTTACAGTGATAGTCATGTCTCTGCCGTGCAGGGGCTGCATTTAAGATGTGCACCGCTGTTCCAAAAACTTCATAACCCTGGGGATCCTGGTTTGATGGCACAGTAAACTGGAACAATAGGCCATACCTGGGCACAGGTATTGTGGCCAGCATCTCTCATAGTTATCCCCTCCACATTAAATTGATATCACACATGTGTCAGCCCAGTTCAGCTGTGAAAGGGTTGTGTCTATTCATTCCAGAATAGCCCCCCCACCCCGCCCACTGGCAGGACCATAGCTTTGGGCCTCCATTTGTGCCTTTGTAAGGGCAGGTACCACCTATTCACCAAAGACAGCCACTCCTCAGAAAAATGGCCTTGAAGCAGGAATTAAAGAGCACACCCATTCACCAAGTGCTAGGCCTCACACCATGGTGATTCCATAGGGAAGGGAGCAGGGTTAGAATAGCAATTGAGTGAACAGTACAGATTCGAGATGGTTCTGCCATCTTGATTCTCTCTGCCTCTTTCTCTTTCCTGTCCCCACCACTTACTTTAGAACAAAGCAATTTATGTGTGATGTCAGAAGGGCAAAGCCCACTCATTTCAAGAGCAGAAACTGAACCACTAAAGCAGGATACCTTTAGTCTAACCGACTGTGGACGTGTGCCTTTAAAGGAAGGGGACTCACATCACTTCTTTGAATAATCTTTTTGACTCCAATCCTGAAAAGGTATTTCATTCGACCCTGCTATGAGAGCAGTCTTTTCAGAGTCCTCATGTTTGGTGAAGCCAGGTGTTCCAAGTCAGAGGTGAGCTCTGTCCTCTAACCATCCCCAGGGACCATTGGGGAGTCTCTACTGCTTGACCAAACGACATCTCTGCAAGCCACCCTGTTGCCTGGGTCCTTACCAGGTTGCAGAATCCATCAAGGGTGTGCCAGCCTCCCCTTTGTTTGGGAGCCCCAGAAATGACTACACTTTGCTGTTGAGTCTCGAGAATAGGATCCACAGCAACTTCAAGCCAGGATAGCTGAGCAACCTCTTTTCAATATCAACCCACTGCAAGCCGTGTCCAAAAGTGTTCAACACCTAGCAAACCATCAGGACCCTTCAACGCTGTCTTTGGTGAACATTTTTCTTCAAACCACCAATTGCCAGTTTGACTCTGTCCGCCGCTGCAATGGACCAGTTAAAGCTCTTTATTGCCTCGGTCCAAACCAAAGAAGTACTACTGCCTTGCATTGCTCGAGTCCCTTGCATTTGAGATCTCTGCCACCTACCGTTTGACCCCAACACAATACCAGCTTGTCGCTAGACCACCACACGTGTCGCATCTTTGCACAATGAGGCACTCGTGATCGATGCTGAGAAGTCTGGGTTGACATTGTCAAACCACTAAGAGCTTTGCAAAGGTATTACTCCATCTTTGGGCCCTAGAAACTCGATAAGACATTTTAATCCCTTTTGCATCCACAAGAACATATCCTTTGAACATTGTGGTCTTAATTACCTTCCCCCCATCTCATTACCCAGAGTCTTTCATCTATTCTGTCTTTTGATATTCTGTCTGCTTTCTGCAGAGTGGTGTTTCACAGTGTTTTCTACTTAGTTTTTATTGTACATGGTGTGTTTGATTAAGGTAAATATGTTTATAGACCCTTGAGTGGACATTCCTTTATTGTTTACTGTTATACTTTTCTGTTTGGGTTGCTACTGAATGACATTCATACCCCTTTTAAGAGCATAGCCTTCCCACAGTTCACATTACCACAAAAGGCAAAGGAGGTATATCTCTTAACTGTGCCTGTTTTACCTTTATGATGATGTTGACTCTTGGTTTGTAGAAGTGTGGTGGCTGAATAGGTGCTTTAATCTCTACTCCTCCTTGTAAGTCAATTTGTCACAGTGCCATGTAAAATGGAGTCCTTACTCCCTGCATACTAAATCGTCAATGAACCATGGCAGATCATAGCTCTCAATTGTAGAAAATATATATATATATATATATATATTTATATATTTTTTTATTTTACTTTGGACATTCACTCAGTATGGGCCTAGATTTAAGAAGCAGCTAAGCGCTTTACAGCAATGGGCTAAGCGGAATATAGGTACATTTACTGCGTTTGTGGCCTTTCATTGAAAATCGTTTTAGCTGTGTGCATTTAAATCCTGCACTCCAACTTCATTGCATTGTGTCTTTGCTACTGCTAGGTCACCTGTGAGATTAGGTCAGAACTGTGCAGTGCAGTCACCACACTCCTTGTAACTTCCTTCCTACAACCTAATGACATTCATCAGCTCTCCTATCTCCTCTAATTGCTACTCTATCTCCTATCCCACATCTCTCACTAAGTCCGGGATGAAAAAGCACAAAATAAAATCTTGCGTGCAAAACCTGGACTTCCCATCACAGGCACCTATGTCAGTGCAACCTCCAGAGAGGTCTTCATGGATATCCTCTTCTCTGTCCCCTCTCTTTGGACTCCTCATCTCATCTCTACTCTCTCCCCTTTCACTTATTCTCCCATTAACGGTGGGACCAAGTAGGAAGTCCTCTTGGCTGGCTTCTCATCCTCATAGTGCATCGTTAATGTCTACCACACTGGCACTGTCCTGGTTCAGGGTCCTCAACCCAACTTTTTACTCTTTGACCGGATCCTGACTTTTCTCATCAACTTCATTCCTTCTGTTGCCTCTCCCCTATCCTCTCTCACTGTCCCTCCTCTCCTGACTGGAGAACAATGCCCCTGTACTCCACCTCAGAAAACCTTCAAAAGCAGAGACCACCTCCAACTGGCAACTATTAATGTCCATTCTCCCAACAAACACTCTGCTGACATCTGCCTCCTTCTTGAAGACACTGACCTCAACATTCTCACTCTCACAGAGACTTGGTTCAATGCCAGCGCAGTCATTGCTTCTTACTCCCTCCTCCCTGTCAACTTCAAGATCATTTCCAATCCTCGACAGTGCTGGTGGTGGGTCATCTTAATCTATCCATCATATCCACTGAACTCCATACTTCCTTCGATAGCCTGGTCTGCAAGTTGGTCACCTCTCCCTTATCCACTCTGACCATTGCTACCATCTACCATCCTTTAGGCTCTACCACCCTGTTCCTCTCTGAATGGGCTGATTTCTGGTCCTACTTACCTTCATCCACTTCCAAACTCTTCCTCTGGGGTGACTTCAATATCCAATTGGACGCCTTTGCCTCAGCATCCACTCTTTTCATTGACCTCTGCATCTCTCTCTCTCCCTTTTCTTCCTCCCCTCCGGTCCAACCCACTTGGCTGGACATACCCTAGACGCCATAATCCCTTCCGACCTTTTGCTCACTTCCCCTCTGCTCACTCCTCTTTCCTGGTCAGACCATTCTCTCCTTTCCTCCCACCTGGGTCCCTACGGACCTTCTACTGCTCCCACAAAAGCCATGCAAACCTCATTCTTGAACATTCACCCGATAAAACGAGTGTCAGCCACTGCTTTTGCCTCTACCTCCATCCCCCTTGCCCCCTACCTCAGACTCCACCTCAGACTATGCTCTCAGTGATGTTCACTCACAATCACCAATGCCCTTTGTTAGGAAAGATTTCATTTTATATGTAATTTTCCCTCCAGTTGTACACCCCAAACCTTTTGCTGCTGTTTAAACACCTTAGTCTGACTTTGCCAGGGGAGCACATCCTTCTGCTACACTCCTCTGGGCTTTCGCTCACTTTTATGGGGAAACTGACATGCCCTTAAGACAGTCAGTGCTGGGAGACTTTGTTTCCCTTAGTCCTTTTCCAATGTTGCAACTTTTCTGCAACATCTAACAAGTGCCCAATGTACCTTACAGTACAGTACACTTGGGTCTCATAGTCATTTCCAAAGACCCTAGATACTCTCGTAGGACTTGTTGGGAGATATGCAGATGTGCCATGGACAGGGCTGGTGGAAGCTTATCTTTTCATATAATTTTAACCCTTTCCTGCCATTTTAAATGTGCTTACCGCGTTTGGCATGAATAGGTGGCCTGGCTCGAAAATGGCCATGCCACTACGTTCTTTGTCCTGTCCTTTGGCTATCTAGTCCCTTTGCCTTCACCAGGTTGAGCCAACCCGGGTCAGTCCTTATTTGGTCATGCAGTTTCCCGTGAAACGCCAAGCTCTCGCAGGCTTCTGCATGCCTTGTGTGTGTGCCTCCAGGTTGTGGGCTGGGGTGTCTGTCCCTAATACACATCCTGGGTGCCAAAGAGTCTGGAGTGCTGTGAATGCATGGGACCACTGTGGTGCATGATTGGTCCACGTATGGAGTCTGTGTTTGTGAGCAGACCTCCCATTGGGTCTTCTCCATTTTGGCGCGAAGGGAACTTTGGATAAGAGAAGGACAAAAACACCCATACCATGTTGATCTCTGGAGTTCTCACTGAACAAAGGATAAGATCCAAATATCCTGAAACTAAGAAGCCGAGTCGAAGAACCTCTGGTGAACCACTGGAAGGTTTGCCACCCTGAGCCCGCTGCTGTACCGTGAGACCCCTCTGTATCTGCTTGTCCTAGAAGGTATGTGAAGATGCTTCAACCCATTCAAATAGTGGGACCAACTATTCTGTGCACCTTCAACAAAACCTGCAAGTAAGCCTTCTCGGAAGTGTCCCTTGGCCAACCAGTGGGATGACCAGCTTACACAGAACCTTTGCTCTGTCTCTGCCATCATTTCAAGGAGGCCCTCCAAACTTGGTATACTGCTAGCTCTTTGTTCCTGGCACCCTCACACCGAATTTTGAACACTTGGCATTCCCAGGTCTGAAGTGAGACGAGTGCACCAGGACCGGAGTAAACGCAGTTACCATGTTGACCAAGCCTCGGCAACGATCTTTGCAGGTGCACTGCATTTGTGACCCTCTTGCCCCTGAAGCCTGCTGCAGTGAAACTGGCCTGATCCTACCATCAGGAGCATAGAAATCGCCACTGCCCCATTTGGGAATCATTACTGTATCTTTGGAACTGAAAGCCGCAGAGAAGTCTCTTTTGTCACATCCGAACCTGCAACCACAGTGGACTCGACTGGCGAAGTTTGGTCCGGAGTGTGCCTGGGGCCAGTGAGTAATCATAACCCTAACCGGTGGCCCCTAGGACATCCATTAATTATCACGCACAAGTGGCCCCTGTGGGCCCCTCTCCTTTCCACTGCCAGTGCAAACTAGTTAATTATTCCCGAACCTTGGAATCACCTCTGCCCTCAAGTGGCGGCCTTCCTCGAATAGTGGGAATCTATTCTTCATCGCCTCACCCACCTTCTTGAGCTGCTAGAGACCACTGAAGAGACCCCGTTTTGCCCATTGGAACAACCGTGTGTGCCTGCACTGCATGTACTATTGAGCATAAGGCTCCTCTCTTCTTAGGGCTTGGACTGCTCCTTAGTTAGGTGTGTGTTTGATGTTGAAGGGGACTAAAGACTACATGCACTGCCTGTTTCCTTCCCTTCTAGGTGGTGGACATATTTCGTGCTGTTATTCTTGCACCGTTGTTGAGTTATAAAGTCCTTGTAATAAATGTGATTATATTTTTGATATATACACCTGTCTGGGAAAAATTTGTAAGTGTCCTTGCTCTTGTGTGTTGTGCTCATTGAGTGCTCAATGTGTGCTCATTGAGGACTTTCAATCACCCTCATCCCTCCTGAGACTTATGGGGTCATTATGAGTTGGGCGGTAAGGGATTACCGGCACCGGTAAGGAGACTGATGTCAGTAATCCCTTACCGCCCAATTCTGAGGTCCCTTAGCGGGAACTGTAAGGAATGTGTGGTCTGACCACACGTCCCTTACGAGTCCGCTAAGGGACCAGGGCGCTAATAACGGGCTTGCTAGTCGCGAGCCCGTTATTAGCACCCTCCCCATTCCCATTGAGCTCTATGGGGGCTCAAATGGGAATGGGGAATGGTTTGTTCAATGGGGACTTACCGGTCCCTCCAGGGTTGGAATGCACCGGTAAGTCCCCATTGAACAAGACCGGTGCCGGTCCTGGTATTGGAGGCAGCCATGGCGCAAATAGCGCCATGGCTACATCCAATCTCGGAATGAGGCCCTTAGTCTTGACCGCAGCCCATAAATACCTTGATTGGTCTGGCTTGTCCAGAGGTTGCCCTGTTCCAAGAAACTATGCTGGCCTTCTGAACCTCTGCCCACCAGGTCGGAGTTCAGAAATCCATCTTAAAACCATTAACATCCTTGCCCCAGTCATGAGGATCCACCCAAAACCTGCTTCTAAGCATAACGCCTGGTATGACTCCAAACTTGCAGCCCTGAAACAAAAGTAAAGAGCAGTGGAATGGAAGAGGAAAACCTCAGGTTCACCTTCTATTAAACTGCCCACATTCAGGCACGGATATAACACGGATGAACTGTTCAAAAACTGAAGGGAGCTAGCCAACCCTTCCACAGTTTTGTCCTCTCCTCTATCTTCTCAGGCCCTTTCCAATGCACTGGCCACACACTTTGCCACCAAACCTCAGAACATTTTGAACAGCTTTGTTACTCACCCACCTAACCCATCCCAAACCCTTTGCCTCCCTTGGCCACTCCCCTTCCTCCGTCTGCCTTCTCATCCTTCTCCCTGGTCACACCTTAAGAAGTTACCAGAGTTGTCCACTCTATGAAGGCATCTTCCAAATAGGTTCCTCCCTGCTCATCCAGAACATTTAAAGACAACATTGGCTCACTTACCCCAGCACTCACTGATGTCTGCAGCCACTCTTTCACCACTGGCTGTTTCCCCTCCTTCCTCAAGCTCTCAATTGTGCACCCACTGTTGATAAAGCTTTCAGCTGACCCTACATGTCCGTTCAACTACCACCCTATTTCAATCACCCTCTTCCTGGGGAAACAGCTGGAGAAGCTGGCCTTTCCCCAACTCAACAAGCACACTCAACTTGTCAGTGGTCTCCACGATTATCAATTTGGATTCCGAGCATACAGAGGCACGGGAACTGCTCTCCTGAACACCTGTGAAGAACAGCTTGCATGCCTCGACTCCAACTCCCCAGCTGTCCTCATTCTACTTGATCTCTCTTCTGTCTTTGACACTGTCAAACATTCCATTCTCATGCAAAGGCTCCACAATACCCTTGGTATCTTGGAACGGGCAATGGAGTGGCTGACTTCTTGCCTAAGTGACCACTCCTCCCATGTCATCCTGGGTACCTTCTCCTCTCCTACTTCCTTCTCTACCTGTGGTGTCCCCCTGGGGTCTGTCCTCTCCCCTTGGCGCTTTAACATCTACCTTGCTCAGCTGGCACACCTCATCTCCTCCTTCTCCCCAACTTCCAGTGTTATGCAGATGACACAACTCTTTATCAGACTTCCTGCTGACTCACCCGCACCTTCCTTCATCCCTGACTGTGTGGCTGGCATCCAGACTTGGTGCTCTTCCAATGATCTCGTCCTCAATGCCAGCAAAACTGTGATCCTTCCTACTGGCACCCCTGCTTCCTCCTTCTTCCTTTCTCTCTGGCCTCCCTTGGGCTCTCTCCCTGCTCCTTCTTCTGAAGCCAGAAACCATGGAGTAATCTTTGACTCCTCTTTATCCTTCCTCCCTCACACACAAGACATTGCAAAAGAAATCCCACTTCCAACTCTTCCTTCTCAAAGATATTCTCCCATTTCTCACTTTCCCCCAGAAGCAGAATGTTTCCTGAGCCCTGGTTCTCTCTAGGATTGACTATTGCAATAGCCTCCTCCTCAGTCTAACTTCTTCGACTCTGACCCCTTCAGCTAATCCAGAATAGAGCAGAGAGACTTATCATTGACCTTAAGCCCCAGGACCGCATCTCTCCTGCCCTAAAAAGTCTCCACTGGCTCCCGGTTGCTGCACAGATCAAATTAAAATCCCTCTTTTTCATCCACAAGGCTGTCTGGGGCCGGGGATCACACTATCTGAAACTCTCTCTTACAAAATACTCTCCTTCTAGACCTCTATGCTCTTCTGGCACCAACCCTTTGCATGTAAAGCATTTCCTCAGCTGGACCCCTCCTCTGGAACAGCCTCCCGCTCCTACTGAGCCTTCAGCAGGACCTGAATTTCTGAAAACACCCCAGAAATCTTCTCTTTTCCTCCCCCTTCCCTTCTTCCTTCCTCTGCTACTCCCACAGTTGCTGTGATTGGTGTCTTGGACCCTTAAGCATTCTCTGGGCCTCTAACCATTCACACCCAATCTCCCCAGCATCTGGCTTCCTTCAGTACTTGCCTCGGCACACCCTCCGCACTGGAGATACACTATTTCTACTCAACACGGCTCCTGGCCGCATAGCACTTACCATACCGTGCACTTCAACTGTGGCTGACCTTCAAGCATGGACAGCAGAGCATCTACCCCACTGCACTCTTCCTTCCTGCACTTGCATCTTCTCAAAACTCACATGGGTTAGTAGGTTTAGCCATCTCCTCCCATATGTATTTTTTGTATTTAATTGTACTGCTACCCCAAGTTCCCTCGGTGCTGCCCTGTTGGTGATTTGAAACAGATTTGATTTCCTGTATAAGCGCCTAACAAGCAAAAAATAAATAAATATTTATTCTACGGTGCATAAAGAAAGTGCTCCTGTAAGAGGAGGGTCTTGAGCTCCTTTCTTGTTGTCCTCGCAGTTGGGTATGGGTCTAATGTTGATGGTTGTTAAAACAGAATTTCAGTTTTGGGAAGTCTAGGGTCACTTTCTAGGGACCCTTAACATTTTGCGTTTACACTGTTTTTCTTTTTGTATCACTGACCTATTTTTGGTGTTCAGAGGGACTCCAACTGAGGAGCCCTTGCCATTGCAATACTTTCTGGATCATTATGAGTGTCCGATCCTGGGATTCCCATAAGACTACCAGTCCCAGTCGTGCTTTTCAACACTCAATTTGTGTCATAATGTCATGATACAACCCTATGTTTTTGTAGGCTATGTCTCTGGGCAGTCCATATCACATCTTCTTGAGGTGTTCAGGGTTGAGTGGCAGATTCAGGTGCCACCCAGATGGCTTGTGCTACAAGCTTTTGGCTGTAATGTCCTAATGTGAATAGTGAGCTGGCTCTGGTCTGGCCCTGTGAGTATTTGTATGTAAGGGTATGTAAGGGTAGCCCTCTATTTTACTGGATTTTATGGAATAAGAGGCATACTTACCTGCAGCAGGATTTGCCAGAGTTTTCCGAATGTGCTCCAATTTAAAGAGTGCATTTGGCAATAGTGGCTCAAAGCTGTGTTGTGTTCTGATCTCCGGTTTGGGTTTACTGCTACTCGACATCCATCTGTTCCTACCAACTCCACTTGCGTGCTGTGTCAGGCTTTATGTGCTGTTAGTGCCTATAGGCCTCAACTCCCCTTGCCAATTCTATCCCCTCTCATCCCTCAACTAACTCTTCATTATTAAAATCTTGCCTTCTTCCACCACCCACACACCTTCAGATGACTGATCAGGTCTGGTGCACTTAACAAACTTATAGACTTAGACCCTATCAAGATTCTATTGACAACTATTCTGCCATTGTTTCCACTAAACACTCCGAGGCCCGCTCATACGGCTAAACTCTCAGGTTGGTACCAATGACAAACAACATAGAGATTTTCATATCAGCACATCAGTAACAGATAATTCCGACCTGCATCCATCACCACCACAGGTTTCTGCATCTGCCTTTCCACTTTCCAACTAACACACCGTGCCCTCCTTTCTTACAAAGTCAATGTGCAGTGATCCTAACATTATTGGCAGAAGGGTGCTCTATGAGACCACTTTACATTATATTACATCCTCCGGTTTTAGCACCAAGGTCAGCACACCTTGGTGTAGTGAGCTGTTGCTGCTGGTAGGAATATTGTTGAGACTCCAATACAATGCCTCATCGGCTCTTCAGGACCATCATTTGTCCCCACCATAGTCATCCTCTTCGTGGGTTAATTTTATGTGGCTTGGCACCCTCTCCTTTTCATCCAAGCGACTAAAGACTTCTTGATCTGGTGTTTACAGCCTTCCCATTGTTACATTAGTTTATGGCTTGAGGGACTTCTTCATTGGAAGGCTGATTATTTTTATTTCCATCATTGGATTACCGTTGTACAAAGTTGCAAGTCCCTGTGAACCAATTTCTGTAAACCAGACCTACGAATGAAGCTCTGTACTTGGCAGGTTGTTTTGCTTTGTAGAACTCATCTTTCCGGATCCAAACCTCCAGGTACTCTCTATTTTGTAAGGTGGTGGGTCATTCTTTAAACACCCCCTCTGGTGTCCCTGTGGTCTTGGGTTGAGAATTTTGGCAGAATGTCTAAACTGCATTACCCCTTTTGTTAACATCAGGGGCATTTCTGCAGTGCTTCGGCATCTTCTGGGGCCTTGAGTTCTTGAACTGCCCTCTCAATCTCTTCATTGAAGGGTCCTACACAACTGAAAATCTTTTACAGTGACTTTTGTAGTACCTGCTTGCACATGGGAATTTCCCTGTATCCAGTTTGGGCCCACAGACATGTAGGTCATATATTGGAAGTGTAGTGCTTACCAGTGATTGCTAATATATTTTTAACATCTTGCATTCCATTCTCAAACTGTGGATCGATATTTACACATAACTATTTCTGGTGGTACTGTAACTATTTTCTCTGAAGTGCACTGCATTGGCATTTGTTGGTAAATGGCATCAATGTGTTTGGGTGGCCTCTAACCATGTCATAGAATTAGACTCCCCCTACAACATTACAGATCTGTGAAGTGTGGATTTGTATTTTCATAATACTATCTCCCAGATGTGTAGAAATACGTTGGGCTTTGATAGAGTTGACACCAGGGATCCTCTATTAATATTTTACCTACTGTTCAATGTCTGTTCCCTTCTTTACACACCCATTTCCTCTATATGTTGTCGGCCTATCATCAGACAGTGGACCGACAATATAATACAGTTGTTGGTTGTGTCACTTATGACAATGTATTGTTTTTGGCATTTTAATTTTGTGTTATAATGCCTTGTTCCCTTCTTCTCCCCCCTTGTCACTATAGATTGTGTGCCTGTCTTATATAGTGGACCCACATGATTTATATTCAGTTTTTTGTGTTATACTAAAGTATGTATGTAAATAATATATGTATATATTTTTACCAATACATGTGTATATGTTTCAATGTACCAGTGTGGTGTATTTTCTATGGCTATGTGTGCCTTTCTTTCTGCTAACATCCCCTTTCTGGAGTCAAGTCTGACTGCGCTGCCTTTCTACCTTTCTAAGAAATGTTTAGGCATTCTCTTTTGCAGGCCATCTGTCTAACCTTAAGGTTTCTTGTACTACCGCCATTAATAGGGGGTTGCCCCAATATTTCTGACAGGGATACCCATAACAGGGGTAAAAAATCAGGACAGGCATGTTGGATTCAAACAAGATGTCGTCACATCTAAGGCCATCTTGTTGTTTTCAGGACTTTCTATTAATACCTAAAGGGAGCTAGTTGAAGCAGAGCTGTGTTATCCATATACTAGCCCCTGTATTTTAAACACAAGACAGATACCGTTTTTTTATTAAAATGTCAGTTCATGGCTGGCATTTAAGCCATTACTGTTGCTTTAATAGCCCTATTATGTGCCGGCTGAATTAACTGATTATTCTTAAATATGTCAATAACTATTTGTTTTATGCATGGGCAATATAGAAAGAGGGTTTGCGACCAAGTTAGAAAAGTCAGCCATATATTGTTTTAATTATATACTTAACCCAATTGGCTCTCAATCTATTTTCTAAGCTAAACAAGTTGTCTAATATGGTTTTATTCAGAATGGCCCTGAAGTTAATACAAATCAAGAGCAATAATAACATGGTGCCCAAAGTGAACTTAATAGCTAATGGGATAAGGACAGTTTCCAAAGAGTAGTCCAGCTTCTGTTGTCAGAGAGATGCCAATAGTGTGCACAAAAATGCCCTTTCATCCAGCGCAAAACCTGGCGAAGCAGCAAATCCTCATATGCTAGCACAATAGCGGCAGTTCCCCCAGACTTTGCCTGATAAGCCTTGCGAGTTGGGAGAACTGTGTCACCATCAAAATTGGTTGAGTAGTGTGATAGACCTGCATTATATTGGTTTAGTAGTACTGCTGTTTTTGCCAAATGTGATGATCAAATATTATTTTCAGGACATCATATTACTAGATAGTGGAGTGTCTTCACCCTTTTTAAATTTTTATTACCCAGAAAAATAGTCAGATTGACCAACCTGTTTCTATTGTACACCAGAAAGACTGAGTTTGAGCTATTCACTGTCATTACCTATAGATTCATAAAATTAGCATGGGATTTAACAAAGATTTGTGGGACTACGGGCATTCTGCCCAATAAAATCACGACACCCATGTATGCTAAACAGGGCATTCCATGGCCCAATAAAATAGAACACTGGCACAATTGTTTAGATGTTTTTCCAGATTATTGATGTACAGTTTAAATAATGAAGGGGTCATGACACAACCCTGGCAGACTCTTCTACTGATCCTAAAGTCCCTGTGAGCTCACCATGCTTCCCAAATGTGACTAATACTTTGTCAAAAAGCCCACTGTCAGTAGATCAAAGAGGGTTCACTAACGTAGGGAACCTGTTTGTCTTAAAGCTTGAAGTATCTATAGTGAGGGACACATTTTAACTATCTATCGATCTATCTATTCTGGTTTTAATATAGTGCCCTATCGCCCATAGGCCTCAGAGCACTCACAACAGAGACAGTAACAATGTAAAACACAAGACTACAAAGAGAACAAGATGAAGATTCTATTAGACTTCTCCTTCGTCGAACATATATGTCTTAAGCAGTTTCTTAAAGATGGTAAGAGACATGCTGTTTTTTATGGGAGATGGCATACTATTCCAAATCATCGGAGCCTAGTGAGTAAAGTTTGTGCCACCAACTCTTTCCAAGGTTTTCCATGGTTGTTGCAGATAGTTTTTTCCATTAGATCATAGAGTTCTTTGAGCCGGGGCCTTAATTAGTCTCTTAGTGAGATAATTAGGAGTGATGCCTGTCTGACATTTGAAGGTCATAACTGAGTATTTGAATTTTATTCGCTGTTGAACTGGTAGTCAGTGAAGTTTTTTCCTTGCAACTGATGCTTTCTCCCACCGGCTCAAGCCCCAGACCGCCCTAGCTGCACCATTCTGAATGGTCTGCAATCTCTTGATGTTAGCCTTAGAGGTATCCATCAAGAGACTATTGCAGTAGTCCAGTTTGGAGTTAATTATAGCTCCTGCAATCAGCGCAAGATTTTGTTGTGATAGATATGGTCGAATTTGCCATATGAGATTGATGTAAAAGGCGCATGTGGATTTAAGATAGGAGACCTGTCACTTATATGAGAGATGCGAGTCCATAAAAATGCCCAAGGTCTTAACATGCTTAGATACTTGATGAAGCTATAGTTTATCTTGATTTTTTTGTATTGTTGATCTAGTTTTCCTATTTTTTGAGGTGTGCCAAGAACAGAGAGTTCTGTTTTTGCCTCATTGAGGGCCAAAGAGTTGTTTGCCATCCACTTTTGGATAGCATTGAACACTTTGTTTATTCTTTCCACGTCCTTTTCATAGGAACCTGACAATTCAAAGACCAGCTGGGTATCATCAGTGTCATTTTTTAATTGAACACCCAAGTTTTTAAGCATATCGCATAGGAGTTTTGAGAAAATCCTAAAGAGCAGAGGCGACAGGCATGAACCCTGCGGTACACCACAGGTCAGCAGTGTTTTTAGGGAGCTGAAATTGCCTATTACGACTGCGGCCATTCTTGGACCTATGAAATATTTAAACCAATTTATTGCTAGAGGGAACTGTAGTAAAGCAATGTCCATACTTGAGTTAGGTTGCTTATAAGTAAGTTTACTTCCAGTTCTTCAGTTACATGTCACAGGACATAAAGACATAAGATAGATCACCGGCACCCATCATCCAGGGAGGGAGGGACCAACTGACTCATAAACAGAACACTCAGCACAGCCTTCTCTCACTCATACATCAACATTCCACTTGGTACTTGCATGACATCACAGTACCAAGTGGCTAGCTCTGCTGGCTCAGGCAGTGCCTGAAGAGTGTGACATAACACATCTCCCTCCTTACCGAAAAGTCTACACAAACAATAAGCACTTTACATATAGGCAAGTCACATCACCATCCACCATACAGCTTCACAAGAAATCCCACAGCTATGCAATTCCAAACTTCACCTACATATCCAGGTCACCCTCAATACAAACACAAATCACCTTCTGTCTATCCCTGCCACGGACAAACTCTAGACTCTCACCCTAGACACATGCCAGCCTATACACCAGACTAAAGCTACCCTACAAACCAAACACTTGCTAACATAACATATATCCTTCCGCCCGCCCCTGCCACAGGCGAGCCTCCAGGCTGCCACCCTGAAGCATGGCTTGTGATCCTGGTACAATACTAGACATCCAGGAAAACAACAGAATCCCCATACCTATTGAGAGAATTCATAAAATCGCTAACCACTGCTGAAATATCACCACTATGCCTACATCACAAATATACAAACAAATACATCAAAAGGACTAGGCCAGAAGAGCCCAACTCAACCACACCAAGATAAACAGATCCTACAACAACTCGAAGATACTGGCCAGGCATCTCCAAGACCACCAACAAAACAATGGGCTTGTACTAGACGCTCAACTCAATGGCAGCACTAACGAGTCCCATAATCCTGACCTTCGGGTACCTTGGCCTGGATTTACATATAACACAAAAAGAAAACAACTACAAGACAACTCTTCATCTTGGACAACATATTTCCGTTTAGCCAATGTTTCCACCAGAGGGCGTCCCCAACCAGTACAACAGCTAATTCTAAGATAACCACTACCACATCTTCATCCAACAAAACCACCTGTCCATTTCAGATGAGAGTTGACTTCTTCTAACAGTGCGCTACTACCGTTCCTAAGTTCTTCCTAAAATCACCCGACCACAACTCCCACTCACCTTAGTGCACTTCTCCACTTACTCACTCCTGCACCTGAAAGGGTGCTACCCCCATTAAAACAAGTGTCCATTGCCAACCAATTGACACCTAAATGAGGCGCTACCTCAATACAGTCAATTTAAGTAAAAGCGCTACCTCCATCTCAATACAACACCTTAATGAGGCGCTACCTCAATACACATATTTAAACAAAAGCGCTACCCCCATCTCAATGCAGCTGGACAGTAATCCTAACTGTCCTAACTCCTAACCTACCCATTAGAATAATGACTCGAAGTCATTTGAACATGAACTAAGCTCACATCATTCATAACCAGATACATATCCATCAGGTTTACATATTCACAGTCAACCTTATGTACAATGTATGTACCACAAATGATATTTCTTTAGAATTGATGATTTAACAAAAACATTTCCTACACAGTTCTTTTGCTTGTCCATGTTTTGCATTAATCCTAAGTGCAAAATATTACCTATATCATTTTTTTGCTCGTCCATGTGCTGCATTAATTCTAAATGCCTAAAAGTCCAAAAGTCTATAAAACACTTTGAACCTAAAAATCCTCAATAGGTTACACTAGCTCAATCAAACACAGAGAGCTCCACACTGTATCACATTGCATTTAATTATGCACCTTTCGGTAAACTGTGTAAAATGTCCATAAACCTGCAAATGTTAAAGAAATGGTTAAATTCTAACTGCAGTGACTTAACCGATCCCATGCACACTCTTACCAGACCAGCATTTATCATACAACAGTCTTCACCAAAGCCCACACTAATACTCAGTGGAATTACCATTACAACAACAACCAACATTGCATTAATTAAGTTCTCAACTTAAATCCTAAATGCAAAACGAAATGAACTCCATCTCAACATGCATTTATGCATTATAAAGTCTCATACGAGTAGCATTGTGCAACGATTACCAACACGTTGACCGCTGCTTTGCGCCTCGGTAGTGAGGCGGAGCGGCGTTACCTGCACCCGACCTCATCAGCAAGGATGCTTTCCTCAGTACTTCGCCACGTTGCCCGGCACATCAACAAAAGTGGAGAAGCATTCTGCTGCGGTTGCACTCAAAAGAGGCAGAGAAGCATTCTTTGCCGCGGCCGCCACTGCCTTGAACATCCTAACAGGCAGAGCGGCTCCGTTGACTAGTGCCTTCTCTTCCGGATACTGGCACGCAGCAACGTCATAGTGCGTCCCCTTGGTGAGGTCCATTACTCGAGCATTCGAAGGGATTCCATAACCCGCTTGCACTTCCGAAACCCACAACATGACGTCTTCACGTCGCAGGACGGCATCAAGGTCCTCTATTCTAATATCACCCTTCAGCGCTCCAACTTTCAGAAGCTCCTCACTCGGACACTCAAACACAGAATTCCGAAGCTTTGCTGACTCCCACAGCTCCAATGTGACGTCATCACAATTGAAAATGGCACAGAACAGAAAGGTACTGCTGCGCTCACTACTGGACTAACGGTCACTCAGCCAGCACCTCTGTTATAGAGTCATCTTACACAAAAATGCATTTAAGACCCACGCCAGAATTTCTATGGCCGGTTGTGGCCGGTTGTGAAATTTGAAAATGTTTTCAGTCCTGCCCACGTTGCGCAAACACTCCCGTCGCATACACGGCCCGTTCAATCATTCCCAATCCATTTCTGAGGCTGCTGCAGTTTGCAATCACGAACGTGCAATCTTTTCATAGTCTCAGGAATCCTTAACATTTGAAATTAAGTGGGCTGCTTCAGTATTGACCCACTTGACCAAACTCCCTTAACCAGTACGTGCTCTAGAGGCGCCTGGAACACAGCACTCCCACAAACCATGGGCTACTAGTTCATCAATAGATTCGGGACGCCCTTCTCAAGTTCCTTATAACCAAAGGGCCAGCACTCCCAGGACCCAGCACTCCCAAGAACCCATGGGCTGCTGATCCAATCTGCTATGGTCCTCGCTATGGTCCTCCTGCTCTCCTCCCTCTCCTCCCGTGTCCGCCCTGGGTGATGGGTATGCTTACTTGGGGGCGGTGATGTCTTCTTCTCTCCTTGGTCCTGTTGGTTCCTGCACCCCCCGCAGCAGGTCTCTGCAGTCACCTTCCCTTTCAGCTTCCCTTTCACCAGGGTTCTTCTTCCAGAGATCCCATCCTCATCGCCATTGTAGTAAAGCAATGTCCATACTTGAGTTAGGTTGCTTATAAGTAAGTTTACTTCCAGTTCTTCAGTTACATGTCACAGGACATAAAGACATAAGATAGATCACCGGCACCCATCACCCAGGGAGGGAGGGTCCAACTGACTCCTAAACAGAACACTCAGCACAGCCTTCTCTCACTCATACATCAACATTCCACTTGGTAATTGCATGACATCACAGTACCAAGTGGCTAGCTCAGCTGGCTGAGGCAGTGCCTGAAGAGTGTGACATAACAGGAACATCTGCCAATGGATTTCAATCTCTCAGCCAAGAGATCATGGTCTATAAGATGAAAAGCTGAGGAAAGATCAAGTAGCATACGTATGGCAGTGTTTCCCTTCTCAACAGTATTAGCAATGTTGGCCTGGAGATCCAGAAGCACGGTCTCCGTTCCATGTTTGGCCCTAAAGCTGGATTGCTCATTAGCCAAGATTTTGTTGGTATCTATGAACTTCTGGTATTGTATGTAGGCAATCTTTTCGATAATTTTAAGCAGGAATGGCACGTTTGTTATGGGCCTGAAGTTTCCTGGTATAGAAGGATCCAGGTTTTCCTTTTTTATAAGAGGAGTAATCCATGCTTCCTTAAGATCAGCAGGAACATAGGCTTCTTCAAAAGATTGATTGACAAATTGCGCAACCCATGGTGCCAAGGTGTCTGCGTAATCTTTGAAAAGCTTGGCTGGGAAAATGTCCCCCTGACAGGAAGATGGCCTCAACTCATGAATCACTTCCAAAAGCTCTGAAATTGAGACCTTTTAAAAGAGAAAAGATCTAAATTACTATTTGGCATATCACTCTTAATGGTAGTCAACGTTAAGTGAGCTAAATCGTGATCAGAAAATAGTTTTTTTGGGTTTCGATAGCCTGTTGATGTTTACTAGTTTTTTCAGCGAAACCTTCATGATTCTCTTGGTACCACTTATCGCTCCATTGAGCTGGGTGTGTAATTGGAGGATCTTTCAGTTCTTTAAGAATTTAAAAGATTTGCTCAGATTTGGATTTTGCTTGATGAATCTTTGCATTAAAGTGTTCAGCTTTGGATCTAAGAATAGTCAGTTTGTAATCCTTAGCAGCTAGCTTATAAGATGCTATTGATGTTACAGATTGGTGTTTTCTCCAAAGGTGTTCAGCCTTACGCTTATTTCTTCTGGCTTCAAGAATATCCTTGGAGAACTACTTCTTCACGTTGATGGATTTGTTCATTTCTTTAGGTTTAAGGGGGGGCCAATTGATCAAAGGCTTGATTAGTTGCCTTTCTAAAGGCCTGAGTGAAGGAATCCAAGGAGGTGTGCTGATGTAGCGGGGGCAGGAGAGGACCAACCTTATCTTTAAAAGCCTCACTGGTTACTGCCTTTCTGTTATGCCAGGTTCCTATAGGTGGAGATTTTGTGGGGCACTGAGTTTCTCTATTAGTGATGTGACAGGTAACATTGATCAGATGATGATCAGACCATGCACAATCTAAAATTGAGGTGATGGTAATTTTCTGGTTTTTTGTCAGTATCCAATCCAATATGTTACCAGCATTGTGGATAGGTTTTTTTTAACTAATTGTTTGAATTTAATGGCCTCAAGTGAAGCTTTAAGGTCCTTAGCTTTTATATCCTGTGAGTTATTGTCCCATTGGTTCATATCCCCCAGGACAACAACTGCTGAGGTGTCTTTGGAGGAGATATTACCAATACTAGCAAACAAATGTTCATCAAACTTAGGAGTGCGTTTGGGGGGTGGTACAGCAGTAGGAAGCTTATAGACATCACGTGACTCGCTTTAACTTTGACATGAAGAGCTTCACAATGTTCCAGGTCAAGGGTACTGGACATGTGAATGTTTAAATCATTTTTAAAAATAATAGCTACTCCCCCTACTATCCCATAACACGATCTACGTGAAGCATTGTGTGACTTTCTGGAATAGCCAGCGGTATCACATGGCTAGTAGTTTGGGCCATCCAAGTATCAGTGAGAAACAGGAAATCCAATTTCTTCTCGGAGATCATGTCAGCAATTTCTGTTGAATGTTTTACCATAGAGCGGGTGTTTAATATGCAACAATTAAGGTGGCCATGTGGCCGTTGAGCAGTATTATTCTTATCTAGATCCCCTCTACTTTGTCAAGCAGTCAGCTTTCTTGGAGCCCCCCTTGTGGGTGGGTTATTAATTACCCCTTGGCTATTGTAGTTTGTGGTATTACATCCATGATGTCTTGTGCTTTCTATAGTAAAGGGGGAGCCTATCAGAGTGTTAGTCGTAAGCAGCAAAGATGGTTCAGCATTTATTGTTTGCTCGACATTCTTACCCGGGCTATGAGCGTTAAGTAGTGCAATGCATGCCAACGTATCAATTCGTATGCGTTCCATACTAAACCGCAAGCTCTCCTGTGCAAGTTTTAATAAGTCCAAGACTTCGATAAGTCCCATGTCAAGGAAGAGGTAAACAACGCGACCCGAACCTTCGTGATCTTTTATCTGACTGTATCAGACTGCCCCCGACGCGGCTGGCACTGACGCACCTGTCGTGGGAAAATAAATGGTCTGAGAACTACAAGTCCGCTGTACAAATGTTCCCATAGCCTTATGAAAGCCTAGCTGTGAGTCAGACAGATTCTTTCTCCTCCAGCCAGGCAAGACATGTACACAACCAGAACCCTACCAAGTATTTTGTACGAGATGTCACTGAATTCAATGGGCATGTAATAGCTATGATATGTGTGATTACTCTTTTTAAATAATGAAAACATGTTCGACTGTAACCAAGTTGTGGGCAGCCTTCTGGTGTTAAGGGGAATCTGACATGTATTGAGCCGTAATGGATTAATGGTGCCCACATGTTTGGCAAACGTTTATAAAGATTACCAGTCATTCTGTCAGAAGCCCTAAACTGCAGCGGTTAGCTCAAGGGCAACAGGCTCGCCTTGGAAACAAAACGACCCAGAGTAACACAGGTTTGATCCCCGGGTCCGCGCTTAGAAACCTGTGGGTGTTAGCGCATTATAAATGAGCAAATACACAAGTGTGCATTGCATAGCTCTACTAGGGAAATTCTGCCTGCAAGTGATCTTAATGAAAGACAATACATTTTTTCGGAACCACTGTGAGCATGTGGTGTTACATACTATGCTCACCTTGCTTGAGGTCTGCTCAATATTAAATATTAAAAATGCAACAAATTATTTCTAGAACTGTCCAATATCATATGAATTACCCAGCTTCCCACATGCAGTCCTAAGACTGTTGTGCATAGAATATGTTTGCCTCTTAACAGGTCTGTGTATATCTTTTGCGAGCTTCCCTTCTGGTATCTAACATGACATCTAAATTCTTCAGTCACTTTATGAGTGTTTGCCTCAGCATCTCTTCACTGTGCATGCTTTTTTTGGCGAGTTTATGTCTGTTTTTTAGCTTCAACGTTAATTTCAAAGGTATGAGGAAGCACAGTATTGTGACCTGCCTTTACCTTCTATTCTGCTCAGTATGCAGTATGCATTTGATGTCATGATTGCCTGGATGTGGAATGTTGGATGAATGTTCTCTGCTGAGTGTTCTCTGAATGACAGTTGATGAGAGGCTGGCTGGGAGAGACGATGGCCGGTAGATGTGTCCTAGTTTACCTGTCTTCTTAAACTGTAACTGAAGCTTTGTAACCTGCATCCAAGAAAATAATATTTCCTTTTTCCTTTTGTTCCTGAGGTTCCTCTGTCATCTCTGGACTAAGGTACCATTTTATCACATTGCAAAGTCAGTGAACATTCCAAACTGTTAGTGATTCCCTTAATGCAAGGCTTGGTTTCTACCTATCTGTGGTTTCTGGGCTTTACTAAGTGTTTGCTAACCTGCATCTGCCCCTAGTATGGGATTCCTTAAAAAAGCAACTATGCACAAATAAATCTATTTTTACTGCCAGAGGTCTTACCCAAGCAGATCCAATAAAAGTGCTCAGAAATATCTATTTGAAACCTCTGCTACTGAGATGGTAGAGGTAGACTGGCCTCCTATTTCTTGTACTGTCCCTGCAATTGAAGACCCTTTCTTTCTTACAGCTTTGGAGTTGAAGCTGAAGAAAACCCCATTTGGAATCTGAGTTAAAGACTTGAGCCCCAAAAAAGAGCTGGGCAAGCGGCAGATTGAGCACATCTGATTGAATTTAAAAAATTGAACTCAGCACCCTCTAGGCTAATAGTACTGGTTCGGGATCTTCGGATGGGTCAAGGTTTTGTTTTCAGGCCGAAGTTCCAAAAGATCTTTGAAGTCCATGGGAAAGTTGTAGTTTAGCCTGTGAGAGACATCATGGTGATCAGGTAAAAGCGATCAATGGAGGATTTATGGCGTACAGATTGCCTGTAGCAGTGTGTGAGAGAGTAAGTGGCAGAAGAGTGCTTCAACTACATTAATAGTGACCACTTCTTCTCTGTTGCAGGGACAGGGGGATGTGTGGATGATGTCTAGTTGCCTAAATGTCTTGTTTGCCCTGTCCCTGATTTGAATGCTTTATTCACCATGGATGAAGACATGTAGGATGCCAATTGTGAAGAGGGTGATACCAAGGTTCATTGATGAAGAGTGCATCCAAGTTGTGGGCGGTAATGATGTATGAAATGTCAACTGCATGTGTGATTGCTAAGCAGGCATGTGATTCTTCATGTTGGTAGGATTTGCTCTATGTGTTGACCTGAGGGCAATGTGTATGAGATTGCTTTGATGTAGAGTCCATGTTGGTGACAGTGTTGTGTGCCATTTGCATTGTCTTAAGAGAGGAGAGATGGACTGTGAAGAAATCCGGAAAGGAGAGGGGTTGAGATGCAGAGAAGGCGGAAGGTGGGGGGCGGCTAAAACAGAGAGAACTACAACAAAAACAGGAAGGGGTGGACCTGTGTGGATGGCTTGAGGTAGATGGGTCAGAAAACAGGCAAACACAGCCTGCAGAAAGGTAAAGGTGTAGAGATGCACAGAAAACTGGAGTAAAAGCTATAAAGAAATTAGCAATTAAAAAAGGCAAAAACAGCAAAACAGGCAGCACGGGAGAGGGGTCGAGAGGATGCATGTGAGTACATGAAACAAACAAAAGACTAACAAGAAATGGGCAAGTAGGAGAGATCAAGTGATCTTTTGCTACTGCGCGGGGGGACAGAGAAGGCACAGACACAATGAGCAGAGGAGGTGGTTGGGTCACACAAATGACTTCTGGCAAATGGGGAAGAAAAAGAGAGAAAAACAGCAAACAAAAGCAGGCAGGGAGAGGGGTATAAATGCACAGTAAGCTTGAGGCAGGTGGGGGCAGGGATACAATATAGATACAACAGCAAAAGAGGTTGGAGGGGTAAGGCGTGAAGATGTGCAGAAGTCTGTAGACAAGTGGAAACAGAAAACAAAGAAAGCTAGATGCATGTCGTGAAATGTGCTTTTGGCATTTACCCACTTTCTGAATCTTGCAGAAATAAATAAAAAATAAAAAATAAAAAACAGGAACCGACACATAAAAGAATCTAAGAACAACACACAAAACATGAGGAAGAAGATCAAGGATACAAATGTATACATCAGAAACTTTAACATAAAGACGTAATAGAGAGACAAAGTGGTGGAATAGAGGATAATGTGTCATCTTGGCATTGGGAATGGACATGGCCTTCAATGAAAGTCAGCATGTGAACGCCAAGGATGAGAAACAACATTTATACTATTATTATTATTATTATTATTATTATTATTATTATTATTGTATTTATTCAGTGCAGGCCTACATTGGATAGCAATAGAGTACTTTACAATCATAGGGGGAAGAATGAGGTTAGAGAACAGAGAAACAAGGGAGTGGGGGTCTAACAACAGAAGAGGGAGGGCAATAGTCAGCCATGGATCTACAAGTTTTGAGGGTAGGAAACAGTGTACAATTTAAAAATGTCTGTGAAGTATGTTTATCAAAGAACGTAGAGCATTTTGACCCCATCCTTTTCTCTTCTAATTGGACCGGGAAAATGTAAAACTCGTAGATCTGAAAGTACTGATCCTTGAACTTGCTCCAATCCCAATATCTGCTAAGGGAGAAGGTCAAGCATCATCATTTTTCACTACCTTAACTTCAAACACAAAGAGAAGGGGAGGAGGGCATTCAGTTGTGATTCACAAATATTGCTCCACTATATTTGTATTCAACACTATCTCCCTAGAGTACATATAGTATAGAGTCTTAAATGTGATCTTTGAGGTGCTTGGCGGTACCAGCTGTTGCTCTAGTCCCAGATTCTCTGATATTTTCCATCTTTTGTCTGCAATGAGTTTGAATATGCAAGTGAGCTATGGCCTACTACTGCCTTCTTGAAGGAATTCCACCACAGAAAATTCAGGATCACACTCAATCTAAATATACTAGCCCAGGTGGCACCAGTTCAAAAGGTGGTGGGAGGACTCCATCTTGGCCACAGTGGGGGAAATCAAAAGCTAGATTGAAATGTAATGCTCCACACATAACAAGCTAGTTGAAAACTTATTTAACCATGCACCATGCACACCCTGTCTCCTTTTTCTCATGTCAACCTAGGAGAATCAGTGTCACAATACAATCAAAACTCTACGAATAAGGAGCCCCAGATTGTTACCGCCCACTGATGATCATGGTCTGGACACAATGTATAATTTGTTTGATTGCACATGTTAGAAGTGGTGCCATATTTGAACTCAACTGGCCAGCGTGGTTTAACCCCAAGTATTGGCCAATACAGTTAGGATTTTTAGACTGGAGTTTGTCTGTGGTTTACGGTTGTCCAAAAGTACTCTTATTGCATCCTAAATTAAGGGTCACAATGCTTATTTCCAGTAATGTTGATGACGTTTTTTGATAAGTTATATCATGAAAATACTGTTGATTCCCAAATGTTCATCTTACTCTTAAATACCATTTCTTTATGTGTTTACAAATGCCTTTATTGCAGATCAATGTAACCTTTCATCCCTGATGTGGGACTCCATTGGAAATCATGACCAATGCTCAATGTTAAGGGTGAAGGCATTCCTTTCAAGAGAAGTTGATCTTGAATTATCTATGGGAATGTCATTTGACTCATTTGGATGCAGGGGTATTAGCCAACCGATGTTCAGGGTAGATAGAACAAGAATTTCACTCTCTCTATTCTACAATGGGAGGTGTTCCCATTGTTATCACTAAAAACATGTCAAAGTCAAAGACACATGTATTTGCTCAGCAGTAGCTCTTAGAAACAGTTCATTTTGACAGATAAAAATGCCTTTAATAACTGAAATGATTCTCCAAACAAATCTTAGAGATCTTTTTTTTTAAAAATTTTTCATTGTATTTGGTTAGTTTAAACCTTTACAAAAACCGATTTCAAGTAATAACATAATTATAAGAAGAAGATTAAAATAGTACACACATAGTAACCAAACAGGAAAACAAAATAGATTAAGAGAAGGGTAATTGATTTAAGTCCAATACATCAACAGAAGTTCTCCCTCAAGGTCAATTAATTTGGGGCCAGATTACAGAAACTTTGCAGTGCTGCAAGTGCAAAGTTTGCACGGTATTAACCCTAGGGCAAAGTGTGCCCTATTTTTACAAAGAATGGGACACATTAGAAAACTATTGCACCATGGCAAGTGCAGTTTGTCTTGGTATACATTTTCACTGCATTATTGCAACAAGGCAAATTTTGCCCTGGTGCTAATATGGAATGGTATGTATTTTTTTTTTTTTTTTTTTGCACTGGGGCAATTTTTGCTGTGGAGCTTATACCATGCCGAACTGCACTTGTCATGGTGAAATAGTTTTCTGCAAAGTTTCTGTAATCTGGCCCATGAATGGTTCAGTGCGCACACAGGAATTCCACAAATTGAGCAGCATATAAAAAAAGATCAACAATTACATTCACATCAGATATTAAATACTACCAGTTGTAGTCTAGAGACAGTGAATCCATAGACAATTCAAATAAAATAAAAACATCTGGAATAAGTCAAAATTTTGCAGATCACAACAAGTTAAATAAAACTATAATCCATCCCATGCCAAGTATCATCAGTTCTACAAATTCCGTGATTTGATGAAACCAGCCAGGGCCAACCCTTCCCGGATATTAAAGTTTTAAAAACAATGTTTCCATATCATATCTTAATCATAGAGGAATGGATTCATTGCAAGTGGCCCAGATATTGGATTCTTAAACCCTGTAGTGGGAGGCATTCAAGCACCAGATGCTTTAAGATTTCCATTTTTGCCATATAGAACATACAAGTAGCTGACTCTGCTGTGATAAGCGATCTCCTAAGCTGGATTTCCCTAGTTGGTAGTAAGTTCCACCTCGCCCTTAGTAGGATACCCCTGTAGTGACGATTAGGAAATTGTAACATGATCCTAGTCAGAGTTCCTCTTCGTCTGTGTTCATGTGTCATGTGGCTCATAGATGGATAAGAGTGAAATGTATCGGTATTCTGAGACCAATCATAGTCCTGCAGGACTCTATGGGAGTGGGGACACAGGAGCACTGGCACCGTTAGCAACAGTGCCGGTGCTACAGTGAAGAGTCTGCCTAATGTGGCCTCTGTGCCCGGCAGGGTCAGACTTGTTGGGGACAGCGGCCACCGCAGGCAGACTCATAGTTTGCCGGCCCGGAAACAAGGGTGCAGGTGAGTTTACCAGCACCCTTGTTTCTGGACCTGCAAACTTAAAATGAGGCCCATATACTTCTTTATGAGGTAGATATTTAAAATAAGGTCTTTATTAGTGTGCATGCGGCCAACTCGAGAGTGCACGCTATTTACATTTCTATGAGTCCTTATTGTGTCAAATATTGTACATATAAAAAAAGCATTGCAAATGCAAATAAATTCTTTTGTAGGTGGAGATAAAAGAAATGCACATTTTTTGTCCATGACAACTATTTACATTCTGTAATTTTCTTCTACTCATTTCCCATTTAAAACATCACCTACATATTCAAATATGCATACATGTTTCCTATTAGTATTTGGTTGTGTAATTGGGTTCCATGCACATAATGTATGATAATAGGGAAGGTAAGTTAGAGCGAATGTGTCCAAAAGGGGTGCCACAAGGAGACTTCCTTTCATCCCTCAATTCAACCTCTACCTAAGCCCACTGCCAGCTCTCATCCTCTCACACAGCCTTACCTGCAATGACTACGCAGATGACACCCAGATAATTTTCAAAATCCCCAAGACCAGAGTCTCCCCACTTGCTGTCCTCACCTATTGCCTCTTGCATATTGATCTATGGATGACAACCAACCACCTATTTCTCAACCCAGGCAAAATCAGAAATCCTATCTAGCAAAATGCCTCTAATCCCCCAAACTTTACAGGGGCCAATTGCCCTGGGAGCCCCACCTGCCGCATCCACCTCTGTTAAAAATCTTGGATGCACCATAGACGTAGACCTATATCTCTCCAAACAGATTAACTCTGTATCTAGAACCTGACACTAACACGAATCCTGAAACACATTTTTCCCTACCTCTCCTATCCCCAAGGAGTTTATGCAATACTGGGCATCATTATCTCCTGCCTAGACTACGCCAACTCCCTCTATTTTGGCGTCCCGGCAAACCAGCTCAGGAAAATTCATTGAATCCAAAACGCAGCAGTCAGACAGCTCCTTGCCCTCTCATTCAGAGAACACATCACACCCAAACTCAGAATATTTCACTGGCTCCCTGTTAGCGTAAGAGCAACCTTAAAAGCCAGGCCACACACTGAGCCATCCATAATAAAGGCCACAAGTTACTTAAGAACAAAATCATTCACTACCAACCAACCAGAAACCTCCAATCATGCTCAGCTCTCCTCCTTGCTGTTTCCCCTTACCACTCCACCATAGTTGGTGGTTCGGCTTTCTCTATTCTAGCTGCCACCACCTGGAACACCTTTCTTCTGCACATCCACTGCACCAAAATCCTTTCTAAAAACCAGACTATTAGCCACGTTATCCTGAAACACCTCCCTAAAAAAATCCAATTCCCCAATCCGAACTTAGAAACACTCAGCACTATGCAGCGCCAGCTGCATTCACAGTGGCCCCAACCTCTCAGCACCTTGCAGCATAGTCCACTTTTGTTGTGGTCTGGACCAAACACACTATCGTACACCAATTATGACCCTGGTTTCCAACAAGCACCACTAGCTGAATCACAGCCCTTAATATATGAAATGTCAAAAGATTGATGAGTCACTGCACCTGGCATGAGTGGGAAAATCAGCAAATCACACTCACAGTGGTTGTGATAGAATCACCACCATTGCAATCAGACAGATTGGGATGCCCTGGGGGGAATTGTCACGAGGGGACCTGTGTCATGGCCATGTCTCACACCAGTAGGACAGGTGGGGGTCCACCGTGCAATACTGCAGGAGGGCAATCAAGAACCAGCCCCTGAATCGCTCTGAAAGGAATGGAGGGATGGGCAGGTATTGCGCATGTCTTTAACAACTGACAAGGATCACTAAGCACTAAATATCTTGGTAGACTCACCATGCTATCAGCCTAGAAGAACCTGGAATTACAACCTGTGCTCAGAACACAGTTTGGTCATGCTGTTCACATCATTCTCTGCCTACGTAAATCAGACTACGCCTCAACACCTCTGAAAATCAGAATGCAGCGAGGACCTATGACAATTTCAGGTACGCTAAATACGTGGCGAGTCTCTAGCACTCACACCATCTCCTGACTCCTCACAAACACCCATCCACATGCCTGACCACATGGGTTGTTCTCTAGCGGAGCCTGGCCAGTCTTGCTAAGCCTTATTTGGCCAAATGCACACATGCATCCTAATCTTACTCCATGGCCTCCAACACCCTGGAGTTCGGTCCTCCAAGGGTGTTTCCTCTGACAGGGCATTGAGACTATAATAATGGTAAAAGGTGCAATATAAATGACAATTATGATACAATACAATACAATACAATATGAAAACAAAGAATCAATTTAAAGAAAAGAGCCAACATCAAAATACCCAGGAACATATATGAAATAAATTTAGTAATACATTTAACAACCTAACATATGCATTTCTGCATGCTATATAAACTTACTAAGCTATGACCTTGTCATTATCTTCCAAGGTGTGAAGTTGGCCGAAAAGAGGATACACATGGTGTGTGGAAGAATTGCTAAAATGGCAATAAATACTGATAGATAACAAGACATTTTTCCAGAAGAATTATGCTATGTGCTCACCATAATTTGTTTGGTTTCAATTGTGAAGAAATATTACAAAATGTAATCAATATTTCTAATAATAAAGTACCTGTGTATTTTTCTATGCTTGGTCATACTTTTTTATGTCATAGTGGGATTTTGAGATGAAAGGATTTATGCCAGAAATCTATTACAGGGCCTGCGGTAGTGGCCCTGTATTTATAGTTAAGTTGCTCAATCCAAAGGAAGAGCACTTTTTGGGTGGATTATAACTTCGACCCCCCTGAAGGAATCCTCGTTAAACTTTGCAAAATAAGTATATGACCCTCTCATATTGATACAAGTTCGGTGAGGTTTTGTCAAGGGGGAGGGGCATAGTTATAGGGGGTCCCAGTGTGTTTTTCCCATAGACACAATGGCAAAAAAAAGCTCAGGTCAAAGCTTGTTTTGGTGTAAATCTGTCCAGTAGTTTTTTTTTTTTTTTACAAACAAAACAAACAAAATGTTGGTAAAATAAAATGAGTGATATCTGGGTTCGGTCCCCGGACTCACTTCCTTGTTAAGTCCGGAGACAACCCTGTGATTGGTCTGGAGGGCGACGTGAGGTACGCGGACATTGGGCGAGCCCGCCAATTGGATGGTGAAGAGCATGCCGTGTATCAGATTTTTGGAAATGCCAGCCATGTTAGATCTGTGGGCAGTCACAGCTAACTGCAGACAGTGCAGGGTTGAAAAAGTCTGGAAAACATGTTTTTGGCCACTTAGTGGTGGAACTGGTAGCTGGGAAGGGTGGGCGAGTAGAAAAGATGATATGGGGCTGTTTTTGTAGATTAAAAAAGGCAGAGGAGGTGTTGTAGCTGTCCACAGACATCACAGCAGATCTCAGACAGCACAGTGAACAGACAGCTTGGAAAAGGCATTTGGGGTAATTTGATGGCTGGAAGAGGGGATAGAAATGGCAGGGAAGTGGAATGAAGGTAATGTAGAGCTGTTTTTATAAGTGTTCAAGGGGGTTGGAAATGCCGCCGGGTCCGCAGTCGATTTCGGTGTCCGCAGACATCATTTCGATTGCAAAGGGGTGGGGGTGAGTTTTGTTAGCTGACCTTGTATGATCCATACTTGTTATACAGTTAATTGTGTTGTGATCAATGGCCAGATCCTGGGGATCATGGCCATCTAATATATGCACTGGGCACAATCACAACAGTAGTAATATGTGTATCATAATTATAGACAATGTAGTAGGAGTATGGCCAGAATCACCATAGTAGGAATATGTGTAATTTGGATGAATTATGTAATTGATTTGTATATGGTACTTATGATTGTAGTACAATTTAGGATAGTGCTCACAGAACATGTAGTTGATTAGGATTGCTATGGCTACTTAGTGTTGTAGCGTCATGAAGCTGCAATCTCTGGTTTCTTTTCTGTGTAAAGAAAAACAGTACAATTGGTTAAGCATGATAGTTTAAAAGCTGCAGTGGTATACCATTTTCAATATATACGTGAGTGTAAGGGTGATAGTATGTTTGTTTGAAGTTTGTTGTAATTAAGGGACTGCTTGAAATAGTTAGATAACTATTGGCATATTCTAACTACATTAAAGGTTAGAAAATGTTTTGTCATATAAGAATTGAGATGACGTATTTGAAGTTCTTTGCAATAAAGGGTGTTTTTGAAGTAGTTAGATACCTGTTGACGTATCCTAACTAGATTGACTTTGAAAAGTGTTTTTTTCAGTATTATGCATGTAGTTAGATACCTGCTGGTGTATTCTAACTGTCAGGTGTGCTATAGTTTAGTGACTAAATTTGAGTTGAAGGAATATTAAGTAGGCATTTGTTAAATTTGCTGGTAACCTATGTTTTGGGGTAACAGAGATATTGGCCCTCATTACAACCCAGGCGTTAAGGGGTTAACGGCGCCGTATAAGGTGGCGGCGCCGTTAAACCCTTAACGCCTGATTACGAGGTCCCTTTGCGGGTGGCACTTTAACGCCTGCTTTTAGCAGGCGTTAACAAACTAACCTGCAAAGGGACCTAGGAGCTAATTATGGCACTGTAATTTACGGTGCCGTAATTAGCGCCTTCCCCAGTCCCATTGAGCCCTATGGGGCAAAAATGGGAATGGGGAAGGGCCATGGCGGCATGGGGAATTACCGCCCCGCCAACCTCGGAATGGGGCGGTAATTCCCCATTCCGCCATGGCGGAGTCAGTGGCCCTCATTACGACCCTTGCGGAAATCAACCGACCGGACCGCCATAGCGTAAATAGCGTTTCCGCCATTGCACGATGGAGCAAAGTGCGGCTCATTCTGACCCATCGGGCACGAGCACCACGCCATGGCGGAAGTGCAAAGTCCGCGATGGCGGAAATGACCCCAAAACGGCCCACACCGCCGCCGTACGGCGCCCTAGGTGCAATACCGCCACCCATCTTAGCGGACACCGCAGTGAGCGCCAACCGGAAAGTACGGTGACCGTAAATATACGGAAACGGAAGTAAAAGCATGGTCCCGGAACGGGAAACATCACGCCGTACACCTATAAAACCACAAAATCCACACAACCATAAAAAATACTACCCTGAGACACATCCCAACCCGTCATCCACCCTAGTGAAACCAAGAAAAATGGGAAAAGTAGCGAAGAAAGCGTGCGACCGCAAGCGGCAGGTCCACTTCTCCCGTGAGGAACTCACGGTGCTCACGGAGACCCTCCAGGAGAATGCTGCCGTCGTCTTCTCCACGCAAATGACCAGGACGGCACTTGCGAACAAGAAGGCCATATGGGCCCTGGTGGCACAGCATGTAAGTGCGGTGGGGACCGCACCCCGCAACCCACAGCAATGCAGAAAGCGATGGGACGACCTGCGGATACGCGTCCGTAGCATACTGTCTGCCAACCGCAACATTGCCACAGCTACCGGGGGAGGATCGGAATCACCCATCAAGTTGACCCCCTGGGAAGAAATCTGTGCCTCCACCATTGGAATGGAGAGCATAGAGGGAGTCGGAGGGATGGAGAAAGGAGTGCAGACATCCAAAGATTCAGGTAGGTGTCCCAAATAAAACAATGCCAAAACCACAATGTCCAATCATGTGAAGTACCACGTGCCCACATAGTGCAACAGGAAAACATGTCCAGGAGAACGTCCACATACATAGGCCTGATAGAACACTTTAAAACTCACATCAAATACATAAATAATTAAAAATCCTAAAAACACCCTCTACACGTGCAGCAGGCACACCCTAACTGCAGGCTGCCAAACAACTGCACCCTCACTCCACACACAAATGAAACCACCTCCAAGGCCCAGACCCAAATCACCCTCAGGTACCACCCCAATGCATGTGATACATTGCCATTCCAATTCCCACAGACCCATTAATAACGCTCGCCCTCCTTTACTCCACCACAGGGTCCGATCCAAACGACGAGCTCCAGGACACCCCTACCAGCACACGTGCAAAGAGGGCCAAGACCAACGGCCAAAGACCCTCCACCTCAGCTGCACGGATCAAGACACGGCAGCAGCACAAATCAAGTGACAGCACACAGGAGGGAACTCCAACAGGCACCCCAGCAGCCAGCATGCCCACAACACCACCACCACAGGTCCCCCCAATGGATGCCACAGTAGGCACTGCTTCTGGTGGCAGCAGCACCATAGGTGATACTGCATTAATGGCAGCATGCTCCGACACAGAAAACGGGGATGTCGAAGTTAGATCCATCCATGACCTGTCTCAATCCCCCTGTCTGTTCCATCCCGTACACCATGAGGATACCACGCAGGGGCACCCACAAGACGACGACTGGCCATCCCCCACAAGCCCTGTGGCAAGGCAACATGAGGTGATCAGCCCCTCTGTGACACCACCGCAAATGGCCATGGCCCAGCAGAGGCAACAGTCCCTCGACCAGTTAATCGTGCAACAGCAGCAACTGGCCACTCTCCTCAAGGACCATGCCGATGAATGTGGGGGCACTAAGGCAGACATAGAAACATCAACTGAGACACTGAGGGCAGAAATGGAGAGAAGTACAGAGACACTAAGGGCACAAATGGAGAGTAGCACCGAGAGCCTGAGAGTACAAATGGAGAGTAGCACCGAGAGCCTGAGAGTACAAATGGAGAGTAGCACCGAGAGCCTGAGAGTACAAATGGAGAGAAGCACCGAGAGCCTGAGGGGGGAACTGCATGCGACGTCCAAAGACGTATGTGCCGAACTTGCCGCAGTGCGCCGTGTGCTCACTGAGCTCTCACAAACCCTTAGGGACATGCATGGACGTGAGCAGGCAGAGACATCATCCGTTGCAAGTTCCGTCCAGGGCAGCCCCCAACGTAGATCTGGGAGGAACCTGCGCTCCACAGGCAGGGGTGCCCCTGATACCCGCAGAGGGGGCTTGCAATAGCGACAGCCCACTGACAATGAGCATCTTTGGACACTGGTGTTCGGGGGGGAGGTAGGAGGGTGGAGGGGGTGTGTTGGGCTCACTTGGGTGGCGGGTCGATAGGGTGTTTAACATGATATCACATATGCCATAAACAATGCACGATCATGCAATGAGATGTGTGGACATTGATCTTTGTGTACGAGGCCATTATAGGCGTACAGTCCATATTGTGCATGTCCCAGACACACACAGTGCCACGAGTCCGTGTCCATGTATCAGCCACCAGGCGTGAGTGCTAGAAGCATGCATCTATGAGATGCTGACGAATGTCACGGCCCTCCTGTGCCTCGCAGACTCCTTGAGGTGCTGCCACATCCCCACCCTCATCATGACCATCATCAGGTGCTTGCAGTTCTGCGTCAGGGGGCATGGGCACATTTCTACGTACGCACATGTTGTGGAGCATGACACATGCCATGACCATCTTTGCAACCTTCACATGGCGGTACAGGAGTGCCCCGCCAGACCTGCTGAGGCAGCGGAAACGAGTCTTCAGTAGGCCGAATGCCTGTTCTATGACTACACGGGTACGTGAGTGGGCATGGTTGTAGTCCTCCTCATGCTGGTCCCGTGGGTTCCGGACTGGTGTGAGGAGCCATCTCTTCAGTGGATACCCGGCATCACCTGTATGTTGACAGGAAAGGAATATTGAGGAATGCCATTGCTACGTACGCACCCCCCCCCCCTTCCTGCCAGGTCATTGCCGCATCACATACCCCACATCATCATGCATGAAATGAGACTCACCGAGTAGCCAGGATCTGTTCCCTGCGTGTCGCTCCATGTAGCGTGGTATAGTAGAGTTCCTCAAGACCATAGAATCATGGGTTGATCCAGGGAATCTGGCACAACAATGTGTAATGATCCTGTTGGAGTCACACACCATTTGTACATTCAGGGAATGAAATTGTTTTCGGTTGCGGTACTGGGCCTCCATGGCATGTGGGACGACCAATTCCACATGGGTGCAGTCGATGGCACCAATGCAACCCGGTATGCCGGCAAGTGCATGGAATCCCACTTTTGTGTTCGTAATTTCCTGCTCCGAGCGTGGTAGAGAGATGTAGTCGTCTGCGTGCTTCAGGAGGGCATCGAGCACTTGCAATAGTGTCCGTGAGAACAGTGGCTGTGATATGCCATGCAACTGTCCGACTGTGTGCTGGTAGGTGCCTGTGGCCAGGAAGTGTAGTACAGACACCACCTTCAGTAGGGGTGGGATGGCGGTTGGGCTATCTATCATGCTGACAAGGTCAGCCTGTGTCATGTCCACAATGGCGGTTATGGTGTCCCGGTCCAAACGGTAGAGGGTGTGGATCTGCTCATCAGTGAGGTTGAACGGATGTGCTCGGAGGCGTGGGATTGCGGGCTGCCTGCGTGGTGGTAGTGGCTGTGCTGGCGGCCCTTGCTGGCCCTGCCTTGGCCTCCTCCTCCTCCTGCGTCTCCGCCGTG
The DNA here is from genome assembly GCF_040938575.1 of Ambystoma mexicanum. Lineage (NCBI taxonomy): Eukaryota > Metazoa > Chordata > Amphibia > Caudata > Ambystomatidae > Ambystoma > Ambystoma mexicanum. The sequence continues at coordinate 422,391,519 of NC_090937.1, read as the reverse complement.
CGGCCGGTAGTAGTTGGTGTTCGTCTTCTTCTTGAAGTTGGAGTACTTGCAGTGCTATCAGGTCCCCCAGGGCCAACATGGCTAGTCCTGCCGGTAGCATTTCGGAGTGGGTGTGGTTGTGGGAGGAGACTGGGTGTGCAATTTATGTGTTTTCAGGCTGTATGGCCTCCACCTGTGGTGATTCATTCCACCTGTGCAAGCTGCACTCCCCTTTGGGCGAGCACGTCCCGCACACAACGCTGCAATTCGACGAATGGCATCTTGCTATTGCAATCATGTATTTGTACCCGATGGCAGTGTAACATTGGTTGATATGTTCATTCGGCTATGGTCCCATTGTTTCACATACAATCTTTGCAGTCGCGAACAGACTTGTGAAGGGTCAGTGGAACGTAGTACTCGAGTAACGGTGGACCCTCATGCAACACTGTACCGAGCTTCACCGACGGGCGGGGCGTTCCATTTGTGAGTGAAGGCAGTTGCCATTTTCACACACAGCCGCACTAGATGGATTAATTTGTGGTTTCAAGCGGCCACAGATGCCTTTTCGACGTGATGTTGCAAATGAGGAATTCGAAGGGCGGCGCTTTCGGTTTTCAGCTAGCGGCGAGGAGATGCCCACAGGTCTGACTGCAAATATAACGTTCTATTGTTCAATGTCCTTGGGACAGGGGCCATGGCGAGGATGCAATGATTGATATGAATAGTATGGGATGCGCAATAGCGACGTGGGCGATGGGGCCGGACGTTCCCAAATACATGTTACTTCACAACACTGGAATAACGGGCTGGGGCACGGTGGATTTTGCAGGCTGCATAACGCACAGACTCAATGGAAATTTCACATGTTATGTGAGTATGGAAACAGGCGTTTTCATTACGGGATGAGGGAATGATGTATGGATGCATGGACAGATGATTTGATACAGAGTTTGCCATGTACAGGGCTTCTTGGAATCTATCCGCCTCCCCTGCGCTATGTGATGCAGGGCTGCCATAGTGGGGCCATCGTCTATCTGGCCTTGTTGAGCCCTCCCTGTCTCGACGCGCCTTCAGACACTTGTGTCTATGCACGTTACCAATCCCATCTGATGGATTCTGTTTTAACAGACGCATGCACAGGTACACTCGTTTGTGATGGTGTTTGCACCTCGATATAGATAGTTATGATTCGCAAGTGGTTTTTGGGTGGTGATGATCCTTTGGAGTGGGCTAGCATGCATATGGCTGTGGATTTGGTGTGATCATTGAAGTGAGTAATTCAAATGTAGTTCTGATGGCCATACTATTCTTTTTCATTTCATTTGGTTGACAGGTATCTCCTCCCCTTTTGCCACTGCCATCTGTATGCCACTCCTGCAGATGGATTTTACTCCCGACACCTGCTGCTTCGTGTTAATCAGTGGAGCAGCATTACGATCTTATGGGACGATCGCCAATGGGCCACATGCCCTTACGCAGTACTAGTGGCTAGGAGCAACATTTCGGCCTTTCAGTTGGACTAGTGCCTCCCTATTGGGACGGCCCTGCGGTTCTAGGCGCTTCCATGTTGCCTTTTCGTACGGGAATGTAGCCCCTGTGTACCATGAAGGAACAGGGCGTCACACAAGAAGTAGCTGGTCATTTATTGCGGATGCAGCCCACGATTATGAAATATATTTTGGAGTTCATGGCCTAATGGCTGTATGGGCTTGGTGGATTTGTTGTGCATTAAATTTCTATTCTGATATGAACCGTGTAGCGTTCTTCTTTGCGAGTGATGTGGCATATTCCTATTTGGGGAGCGATGTATTGTGAGGAGATCTGCATTGGGTTCCAGCTTCGGAGTATAGTTGCGTGGTACTGTGCTGGGCGCGTTTGCCTACGGAGCCCAGTGAGGTCAGGGATAAGGGCTGCCATTATGACTGTTTTGATGATGTCATGCTCAGGGGCGGGGGATTAGCTTTTGTGTAACAGATGCCGGTCAGCCAGTTGGATTGGTGGAAAGATGTGATTATCGGAATATTGCTGGTCACAGGTGCCTGTGTTTGCGTGCGTTTCTTGGTGTGAGACTGAGGTCATGTCCATTTGTATAGCTTCTGTATTCGTGCCATCTGTGCCCTGCAGCTCCCATTGGGCACTCTTGAGATTCATTTGTTCGTTGGCAGGCATGGATGACTTGTACGTTTCACTGGTTGCATTGTGTGACTTCATTGCACCTACGGGGGGTTGTACAATGTGGCCAGGGAGCGGTGTACAAGCACTCAGTAGGGCCGTTTATGGTTGATTCGCGATGCCGTACTTCTCACCATGGCGGAATGGTACTTTCCGCCGTGCTTGATGGCGTTAGGTGCATGTCCGCTAGGGTCGGAATTCGCGTACCGTTGCGCCATGGTGGTAATTACGGTTTGGCATGGCGCGCGCGCGCGTGCTTGGTGCAGTTAGCGTTGGCGTTCACTACGGTGTCGCTAATGGCATCGTACTTTGCGGTGACGGGTCATGATCGCACCGAGCGCTATTCGATGGCGGTATTGCATTTCCGCCATCGTTTTTCGATTTCCGCCAGGGTCGTAATGAGGCCCAGTAAGTTACCGGCATGGACCATGGTGCTATTAGCACCATGGTCCAACGCCTGGGTCGTAATGAGGGCCACTGTTACATTCAAACCAACATGCAGTGTAGTGCCCTGAAGTAGTTGCAGCACCAATGTGTATATTATACGTACTGTTGTTAAGGTTGTCTTACCAAGAGATACTTGGCTGTGTGCAAAGCCCGTAAGCTTAGTTATTTTTGTCACCATCTGCATTGTACCTTAGAAGCATCAGTATGTCATATCGGCTCTGTGAGTTTATTTGTATGGGGGAATGATTGTCTGAATTGCAAAAAAAGGCATACTATGCCATGATTTGCATTCTGCAGAAGCTGGTGAAATTGAATGGATTCATAATTTGGTATGGATACTTACAGAAATTGTTCATTAGGATATGGTCTTGTGAAACATGCTTGCAGGGAGTGTATGTATGCTTCCACGTGTATGACTTCTGTAAGATTTAATTTATAGGGATGTTTTGGGTATCTAATACTTACAGTAGGAGTTCGTCTGGATCTTCTTGTGTGTTTACGGTACATTTCACCATTCCTGCACAGTAGTCCAATCCTTGCCTTATACCTGAAACACTGTAAGTGTTGTCAGGATTATTTGTGGCATTTCTGTGAAGGACAAGCATTTGCAAACACAACTGGTCTGAGCCGTTTAAGTAAATGTTGTGAAAAATTGATGGCAATTGAAACAGAAGATTCATTGCCACATTAGCATAACAATTTTCTCCAGTGGTGTTTCTGAATTTAAATGGACCAGAGAGTTCTGTTTGTGGATCATTAGATGGCCTGCAGATCTTTCCAGAGAAGAGAAATGTGTGTCTTTCTTTTCTGATGGATGTGAAGTTGTCTTTGTACTAGACCGTTTTGTGGTTGTATTGTTTGATGCAGGAGTTGCTTGTTGTCTTATTAGTGGTATTGTTGGGAAATCTGCTATAGCCTCTGTTTCTATTATTTGTCTTTTAAAAGGTGTCTCTTTTTGAGGTACTGGGTACATATTTAGATGGGGGTGTATAGTGCCTGCAGCCTGTTGTATTCCAGGATGCAAGGAATGTCGGCATTGACTTTGTTTGCATCAAAGTTTTAGGACTAGACCATTGAGTGTACACAGATGTGAAAGAGCAACGTAACTCATACATACCTTCTTTAAAGACTGTGCTGCCAATGTCAATCAATGCTTGATCTAGGGTTATACCTTGTGATTTGTTAATAGTGACAGCATATGCAAGTGACAGAGAACATTGCTCTCTGCATACATACATGTCTTTGAAAAGAAGGAAACATCCTATTTTTTGGCAATTTCTTTTTTAATTTCTGCAAGTTTGTCAAAGTTGATATTGACAAACCGAATGTTGTTGTCATGCGGATATGTTTATAAGCCAACAACTGTACCAATTGCTCCATTGACTAAGCTGTGTACTAAGTCAAGGTTACGTTTTTTAGAATTACTCTGCAGTTCAGACACAAAGTTAATATTTTCTGCAATCCGGCTCTGTTGGAGATAAATATTTCTATGCAATTTAGTCATGCTGTTGACACATAGGAAGTGTCATGCTGTGCACTTCTAGTTTGTCTGTGGAGCTGATATGCAGTATAGGTTGTATTTGTTTTTGCAACATTGTCTTGTTGAATTGACTACAGTTTTCAATGGTTATGATATAATATGATATGATGTGGTATTTTTAACCTGCCTGTAAACAGGTATTTCTAGGCGCGACAAGACAAGGAGGGGGAAACAAAGGAAGGACAAAATAATGATCTTACTAGGCCTTGTGTCATTCATATTGCGCAAGTGCAGAGAAGAGGGAAGTGGAAAAGTGCCACGGGATAGGGGGAAGGAAGAAGTGCAGTTAACCCACAAGTGCAACCAGCGGGTGGCTTATAAGTGCAGAGAGAAGGGACTGTAGGGTTGCAGATACAGACCCTTAGGTGCTGGGGAGCCTGGAGGTGCAAGTGCAACTGGACATGCAGGAGCCTGTGCCCGAGTTCAGAGAGTGACCAGGTGACCAGTGTGCGGAGAAATCAGGTGATGTTAGGCAGAATCATATGCAGTACCCTTTGGGAACACCACACACAATTAAGACTACAAGTGACAGTACAAATTCACCTTTGGTACAAGCCTGTACTACACAGTAAAGTGGTAGCGATGGCTGAGCAGCCAGACTTATCTCAAGAGTAAAGTGTGTAGTATCAGAAGTTACACAAAGGACAGCAATTGCTGTTCAAACAAACACTGACTTAAGGTTTATGAGTAAAATAATATACATTTATTTACACAATCATTTGTAAAACAGTTCACTAAGTAAAGCAGTAAAGCAGTAGAAAATCACAATCTTAATACACTGCACACCAGCCAATGAATTCTGGACAGGTTAAGCTCAAAATGAAGTGTGAGCAAAATGGCACTCCAGTAATTTAAAAAGGGAGGGAAAGACAAGGTCATTCAAAATCAAGCAGCACCAACAAGTAAGTAGGCAGGGCAATCTAGAAAAGGCTTGCTACAAATCAACAGGCCTGGGCCAATGTTAATGGTTCCGAGTCTTTGCAGAGGATCACACAGTTCAGAGTAGTTTGCGGTTAAGTCTTTGCCAAGTGTTCGAAACGAAGTTGGTCAGAAGAAAAGTTACTTAAAAGCGTAGAGAAGGACAAGCCCTTGGATTGGCAAAAGATTTAAAACACTTTCCCCGCGGTCGGATGAAACAAACAACCGGGTTTGAACAGTACCTTAGAAGAAGAAGAATGCTGTAGCTGAGACAGAAGTTCCTGGCAGATCCTGCAGGCTCACGGTTCCTGAAGCGACTGTCGGACTGACGAGAAGGAAGGAAGACTGGAGGGTCCTGCACTGCCCAGGAAATAAACCAGCAGCATAGCAAAGCAACAAATAAAAGGTGCGTTTCTTAAAAATCCAAAAAGCGTCCGGTCCTCCTGGCTATCCGGTTCACTGCAGCGATGCACAGCAAATTCGACCAGGGGAGGGAGGCTTTGCTTGGTGTTTGGCGAACTGGTTGGTCCCACCAGCTCAAGGGAAGAAGATTCCTTGCAGATCTTCTCTGTCGTTGAAGTGTAGGAGATTCAGACCCGGGGCAGGGCTTCACCGGGAGGTTCAGTAGTTGCAGCAGTCCTCTTCCTTCAGCTTCTCTTCGGTTCTCTCGATCCAGTGGCGACTCTGCCTTTCAAGTCCCAGAGACGTACTTTTTATGCAGTGTTCCCCCATTCACACAGCCTGGCTGTCAATCACACAGCAGGGTGGCTGTCTGGCAGGACAGTCACCTAGCCAATCAAACATGAGTGCAACTTGGGTCTCCAAGGAGACCATGTGCAGGGGGCCTAAAACCCCTCCCTCACATCCTATCTACCTAGACTCTCAGGCACCTAAGGAGGGCTTCTGTGCAGAAGCCCGCCAAAGGATGGTGAACAAAGGAACCAAACCTGCTTTGGCACTGAGAGTAAAACATGAGAAAGACCTTTACAAAAATAAATGGCGAATAAATCCAGCCAGAACCAAATAAAATTAAATGGGGTCCAGCGTATTAAAGTTTGAGGCTACTAACTTAGACTAAAACAGTACCAAGTTATTTTCATAGACCGCGCTAGGAAAAATATGGTAGATACCACTGCCACCAGCCAAATCTTAAAGAAAGGGCAATAAAATAATGTCCCATGAAAAACAGACAAAAAGGGATAACTATTAACCCTTTCCAGTACTCTATGGAAGATAGTTTGTACTGGGTCTGTGAATTAAAAAAGACTAATAAAGTCAATGGCAACTTTACATGTTCTGAGAGACTGTAGTCAGTCCCAGAAAATGGAGTTTAAAGTGGGAAGCCTGAAAAAGACATCCCTATGTCACTGCACTAAAAGTGCTATGTGACATACATTAAAAAGAACATGCCTATGCAGGTGAGGCTGCACAGTCTATGAACACGTAAAACACACAGCAAAAACACATGTCAGAGTGGGAAAAAAGGCTCACACTCTCACCAGGTGAAAAATATTAATCCTAAAAATACAGCAAAGCTGCTGAGGGACTCATTAGGTAAGGGAAATTCGCCATTCTGGAGAATTCTCCCTAACAGGTGCATCAGCAAGGGAGAGGAGGAGAGAAAGCAAAAGTGAAAAGGAAGGTCTTGAGTTGATTCTGGAACTGGAGGTGGTACTGCTCAAGTTTGAGACATGCAGGGAGGCTGTTTCAGAGGGTGGCCCCAGCCGAGGAGATGGATTTGCCCCCAACTCTTTGCTTGGAGAAGCGTCTGACCCTCAGAGAGTTGGAGGTGGATGAGCAGAGAGCTCGAGAAGGAAGATGTTTTGGAAGAGAACGTTGGTGGTAGAGCAGTCCCAGGGCCCAGCAAGCCTTGTGGATGATGCAGAGAGTCTTGAAGTTGATCCTTGCAGCCACAGGGAGCCAGTGAATAGATTTCATAGCTGGAGAGATGCGATCCCTGGGCTTGAGGCCAAGGACAAATCTTGCAGTCCTGTTCTGGATACCTTGTAAAGGTTGAAGAGTAGAGGCAGGATGATTTAGAAAGAGGCTTTTTCAATAGTCCAGCCTAGATAGGACCAGAGCTGTGGAGATAGTGAGCTTCTTGGGTAACGTGAGAAAAGGAAGAATACCTCTGTGGAGGTGCAGCTGATAGTTTGACTTCTTAGAGACATCAGAGATGTAAGGAGAGAAGGAAAGGATGGAGTCAAAGATGACACCAAGGTTCTTAGATTCACAGGAAGGAGCAAGAAGAGGGCCCATAGTGGGCGGCCAGAGAGAGAGAGAGGAAAGGAGAGACAGGTGTCCCAATGAGAGGGATTTCAGTCTTACTGGCCTTAAGGCAGAGATCATTGGTGCCACACCATTCCTGAATTGTGGCCAGACAGTCTAGTATGAGAAAACAAGCAGAGGTGGCTGAGGGAAGCCTGAAAGAGAGCCAAGTGTCATCCACATAACATTGAAAACTGGAGCAGAATGTACTGTTGCAGTCCTTTATGTCCTTTATGGGTCCCGCTAAGGGACCAGGTTGCTAATAACAGGCCTGCTATTCGAGGACCCCTTATTAGCGCCTTCCCCATTCCCATTGAGCCCTATAGGGGCTCAAAGGGAATGGGGAATGGTTTGGTGAATGGCGATTTACCGGGTCCTCCAGGATCGGAATGACCCGGTAAGTCCCCATTCAACCAGACCGGTGCCGGATCCGGTATTGGAGGCAGCCATGGCACAAATAGCACCATGGCTATCCTCCAATCTCGGAATGAGGCCCTTTGTCTCCTACTGTTTTGAAAATAGGTTGCCCCCTTTCACTGACATTAACTGTAGTAGGTCTCCGAAAACGATAAAATGTTTTTCTCCAAACAGTTCCTCGTAGTTGGTTTTTAGGACTTCTTGCATTCTGAAATGAATTAAAGCCAACATGAGGTTGAAAACCATGCTTACTATCTAACGGTGCCAGAACCAGCTTCACCACTCACATACATCAGTAGAGGTTTTTTAATTTGTACAGATACAGGTTTTAGTGTCATGTTTAAAACCATGCTCAATTTCTTGAGTGACTTCTAGATAAATGGTGCGTTGTTCATCATTTAGCTGATTTTCCAGAACTGACAAGTCCTCCTCAGATTGTTTATTTGTATTTTTGTTGTATTTATTTTATTTGTATAGCGCACCAGGCCCAAAGGCAACCGGGGGAATTACATTGATACATGGTATTTTTTACCTCAGTCATGGCTATTTCTGCTTCATTTAGAATGAGTGGTTCTCCAAGTGGGTCTTGGCTTCCTGTTAGGGAAGGTTGACTACCCTCAGTAGTGTCTTTGTCTAGTTGTGCTTCAGTTGCTTACTCTTGTTGGCATTCATTGTCCAACATTTATTTGTATTGTTTGAAATTGTCATTTGTTATACTGCTTTCATGTGCTTTAAATGCAGCTTCAAAAGAATCATGGTCACCAAAGGCTTTGTTTTCTTTTCTCCAAGGTTTAAAAAGTAGGAGTAGGTCCATGTAATACAGTTCTCTATGGTGTGGAGTTTTAAATTATAACTTTACATGACTAATTAGATTGGGTTTGGTTAGTTTCACTAGGTTTCCTTCACAAGTTGAAACTGAATATTTTCGATGTCAAATTTTGTGTTCCATTGTTTTTGTAGGTGTGGTTATGGGCAATGTCGTACAGACACGTTTTCAAAAGCAGCACTTCTCTTTGGGTAGTATGTGTCAAGTACATTGTTTTTTTTTTAAATGTCCTGCCTGTTGGGATCATTTATGGCTATGTTTCCTATCTCTTGGTAGGATTTTAGTACTCTTTTCCTGGATGAGGCTGGTCCGAGATTCAGCCAGACAATGAGCTCAGATTTTCCATATAAGGCTGTACCTGTTAAAAAGTCTGCAGCTTCTTAGGACCCGCATTCTCTATGGGAGGGCATTTTTTCATACCAAAGCTAAACAATTTCTGTAATAGCGTTTTGTTAGATGATATGTCATCCCAGCGGTCCATTAGCTCTATTTTCACAGCTTTGGTTCTATAGGCTGTGACATATCTTGAAACTGCAATGGGATTATCTGCAATGTATCGTATGTCTATGGTTGCATTCCACAAGAGGGCAATAATTGCATTGTAATCATTGATGTACTTTGATGCTTCGCCCCTTTTAATGTGGTAAGTATTCTTTGGGGATTTGCCTTTTACGCTGTGTCTAACAGAAGACATCAAGCTGTTTACTTGTGCTTTTTTGCACACTCATCTAGGGAAGCCAAAGCGACATTTGGTATAGTATTTCCCTTTGTTTTTATATCTATATCGGCAGTATTTGCCACATTTATGTTTCTTGAAGCGTAACACTTATGTATATTGGTCACTATCTCTGGTTTCTGAATGAATGTCACAGGTAATGTATTTTTCAATAAACTGGAAAACAGTGACGTCTCAGTCATGGCCACATATTGGAGCATCTTTTATCCACAAAAGCATGTGGATGTGTGGTGCTCCTCTGGATTGATTTTCTTTTCTCCCAAAGAAGTGTTGCACTTCTCCAGCGGAGAGGTAGTTTTATTGCAGATAAAATGCAGCACGTCTATGAAAAGATAGTGAAGGTTCCATGATATATTTACATGGCCAACAGAACAGAGTTCTCCTGGTGTTTTTATGTCTATTCCATCTTTATTTAGCTTTGCATTGTGTAAGAAGTCATGCAAGTCATCCCATGCGTTCTCTGCACAACTTAAATTAACAAACCATGTGGGTGGGCCTAAATTTCTTAGCATACAACATATATCAGTGTGACGTAGGAATCAGTACTCTTTTGTACCATGTGTGTTTGCCAAGAGCTTTGTGATACTTGACTGCAAAACTTAATCTTTGGGCCTCATTATAAGGCTGGCGCTCCCGTAATGAAGGGGGCCGGTACGGGACCGGCCCCCTTCATTCCAGGAGCGCTGATTACGAGCTTCCCATCGCGGGACCCGGATCGGAAAACCAGGTGTTCTTTCCGGGTTCCGCGAGGGGAAGAGGGAGGCAATAACGGGCCAGATGTAATCTGCCCGTTATTACCTCCCTCCCCATTCCCATTGAGCCCAATGGGGGCTCCAATGGGAATGTGGATGGGTTCCTGCAAAGAGAAATGACCAGGTCCTCCTATGTTGGAGTAACCCGGTAAGTCCCCATTGCAGGAACCCCGTAATGGAGCCTGGAACAGAGGCAGCCATGGAGATAGCTCCATGGCTACCTCCATTCTCGTAATGAGGCCCTTTGTCTTTTATTCTTTGAAGCAATTGGGTAGCAGATATGTTTAAAAAGTTAGAGCCCTGTTTTTAATGTATGTGCTGCTCCATAACATAGAGTTGCTAGTTCACTTTCGAAGAGGAGGTGGAAAATGTATTCAACATTTTGCCTGAATCGGTGGTCTTCAGAATACATTCGTAAAGATTTGTAAAGAGCGATATTCTGACGCACTAATTTGTGTGGACAAAAGAGTAGAGGAAAGAACAAGCTTCTACACTTTTTTCCCCTATGCTCATTGGGGATCCTTTTGCTTGATGCATTTGATATGTTTTTAATGGATCATCACTTGTATCTTTGGAGTGCAGTGGGTGAATGGTATACTGGTATAAAATATTGGCTGCTGTAATAGGATCCACACGTTTAAATTGGCAAGTTTCTGGTGACTCTTGAATAATGTGGGTGATTTATTTTAAGTTTTCCTCTATGTTTTGATCTTTGTAGTATTCATTGTTTTCTTTTAGATACTGTAGTGCTTGTCTAACTTTGTTTAAGTCGACTAGTTTTTGCCAATTTGTTTTGTATTTTGCTGACACACCATTAACTCGTACAATAAGAGATTGATCTATTGGCCCTTGTAGTCCTAGTGTTTGAATATTTTCTTTTAGATCCAATGGAACTATTTCGGGTAAGCACCAGTACAGCGGATTGCCTTGTCACGGAGCTAAGCAACATCTAATACTACGACTACCCTAACCTCACCACTCAACCCACACACATGGCTCCATCGGCTCCGACCTACAGCCAACACAGGATATAACAATTCTATACTGCAAAATTTCCATCCTGCCGCCATCGCAGTAAGACTTTCCACCCAATCGATAGTCTCACACACTGCCACTATCCAGAAGCTCATAAATAACAGCCCCACTGAATGGGCGTTCAGGCACCATCTCACTCTGTGTCATTACTCCCTAGCCACTGTCAGTTACCCGATATATGTATGACTGCACACTCACATATGCATGAATCTTTACTTCACGATCTCATCCGAATACTTTGAATGTCTCTGCTACTTTGTTGATCAGCCTTAAGACCTACCATTGAGCTAATGGTCTCATGCTCATACCGTACTATTACCCTACCTGGCTAGGCTGTTCCCCAAACTGGGAACAACTTGTAATGCATTTGGTTACTACCACTCTCTAAAAGGTGCTCTGTGCCCACTTGTTTAATGTTAACTGCCCAAAATACAGTAGTGAATGTTGTTCCTGCCCTGACTAGTGTTAACTGACTAACATATATGTGCTGAAGGTTGATCCTGCCCTGCCTAGTGCTAACTGCCTTTAATATGTGTAATAAAAGTTGATCCTGTCCTGCATAGTGTTAACCGCCTAAATTATGTGTACTGATGGTTGAATCTGCCCTGCCCAGTGCTAACTGCCTAACATATGTATACTGAAGTCTGATCCTGCCTTGCAACTAGAACCTACTGGCTGACATTAAGCCGACACACCGAAGTCACTGCCTAGATATCACCTACTGTGTCTTGACCGAAGGAGCATGTCGGACAGTTTACCTAACATGCCTGTCTCCCTATCCTAACAGTACCCTAGGCTCAGGCCAACAATTAGACCCATCTTATTCCTCACCATGCCATGACACCTCCCTAACTCCAGCTCCATCCCACCTCCTCGCCTCCTCGCACCAGGCTACAACCCTTACATCAACATACGACAGAATAGTAATATCTTGATCCACCCGCCTAATAAGAGGAGAACCATGGCCTCTCCAACGTTCCCAAGTTCCAGCCACCCATGCCAACTAACTCTCAGAACCCAGAGACTAGCCTCAAAAACCATGCACACTAGGGACATAATCCTTACCACCACCCCTGCTATCCTGAGAAGCAATACAAACCTCACCTACAGAACAGCCAACTCATGTGCGATTATGACAATACACCACTCCTTTAACACTAAGGACAAGCCCCATCTAACCTCTAGTGATACCTGTTACACCACAAAATCAAACCCATCTGGCATCCACTCAGCGGCACACAGCCCAAAGTCAGTTGTTGCCCAGACACATAACAGTACTAGCATGCTTAACCAAGAAATTCAAGGTGCCTTCATCAATGCCAGATCTCTACTGGCTCACGCACCAGACATTGACGACATCATCACCACACTTAATCTCAACTTCATAGCGATTACAGAATCATGGCTCCATGTGGCTGCTGGCCCTGCCCTTGCCCTAGACATCCCGGACAACAACACAATCTTTTGGAAGGACAGACCTTCTGCCACAGGAGAGGGTGTAGCTATCATAGCAAAAAACACCTTCAACATTAGAGAAAAACCAAATACCTCGCTATTCTCTGGCAAACTATTCTCAGTGAAAATGACCCTATCTCCTACCGCCACTCTGAACATGCACCTGATCTACAGACCTCCTGGGCATATATTGTCATTCGAGAACAATGTAGCCCAACTCCTCTCAAACAACACCAAACCCAGCTCCCAAATTCTTATCCTGGGTGACATTAATCTACGCCTGAACGACCCGCTGGACAAGACTGCACTATCCCTTGCCAATACCATCTCAGAATTAGGCTTCTGGCACAGGATCCAGAACCCAACACACACTAAAGGCTGCATTCCCGATTGGCTAGGAGACCTTAACTGCAATACTGCCACAACCTTGAATGCCCATTGTCCATGGTCAGACCATCACCTCATAACATTCAATGGCCCTCATTACGACCCTGGCGGAGATCGTGGTGCAATATGCACCATGGAGCACGGCGGAAAGCTGCCGATACCGCCATGGGGGTTGGTGGATTTACCGCCCCATTCTGACCTTGGCGGGGCGGTAAATCCCCATTCCCCATTTTACCCTTCCCCATTCCCATTTTTGCCCCATAGGGCATAATGAGAGTGGGGAAGGCGTTAATTACGCCACCGTAAAATACGGTGGCGTAATTAACAACAAGGTCCCGTAGCGCCATGGATTTCTCCGCCCGGAAAAACCAGGCGGAAAACGCTCCATGGCGCTACGGGAACTCGTAGTAGGGCGGAAGGGTCCGCCGCGAATACCGCTGGCGTAAACCCACTCCGCCAGGGTCGTAATGAGGCCCAATATCATCAAGAATCCTGGTCCCACACAACTCCCACGGGTGGCCCTTGCCCCCCATCTATAAACAAATCTAACATAACAGTAAACAATATAGTACCACTATTACAACCCATCTTGGCACCCCAAAATCTTAGGAAACAAAGCTCCCTCTATTATGGCTGAACTATGCAATGAAACTGTACTTGCAGCTATTGACAAATTAGCTCCTCTCTCCATGCGGAAAGCTAACCCAGTAGCTCACCTTAACGCATGGTTCACACCCACTCTAAAATCCCTGCGAAGTTCCAAGAGAAAAGCCGACATTAATTGGAACATTTCCAAGTGAACAAAACAAAGTAAAATTCACTAAGGCAGCAAATAAGTACAACCAAGAGGTCTTCCAGACGAAAAGCTCTTCATAGAATGAGACAATAACCAATGCCAAATCAGGAACTAAGGAGCTCTTTGCCATCCTTAGAGAATTATAGTCCCCTTTACCGCCAGCAGAAGTCTTCAACATGAACACAAACTGGTATTCTAACATGTAGAATGCACTGTGTGACAAAAAAGCACCACTTAAATCCAAATTTGAATTTAAAAAAACAACTATCCAACCTATCCAACCACCCAATCTGTCCCTTACCCCCTTGGGCAACAACAGAGTGACCCAATTTGAATTCACACCTGTCTCCAATGCAGAAGTCCTAAATATTTTCACTAGCCTCAAACAGTCAAGATGACAGGGTTGAACCTTACGCGGCAGCAGAATTCAAGGATTGTGCCCCTGAACTCACCCCATTCATCACAAGCCTAATCAACGCCTCCTTTGAAAACAATTATGTTCCAACTAATCTAAAAAATGCTAGGGTACTCAACTTATTAAAAAAAAACGTGCTTGACCCTAATATACCAACAAACTATCGCCCCATTACAACACTGCTATTCTTACTTAAAATACTAGACAGAGTAGCGTACCTACAGATCCAAAACTACCTGCAAGCCAACAACCTCCTTGGCCTATGACAATCTGGAATCCACCCAAAACATGGGACTGAAAAAGCACTTCTGGACATAAAAATCCAAATAGATGAACTAAAATTCAATGGTAAATTAGCCTTATTATTCCTACTCGACCTCTCTGCGGCATTTAATCTTGCCAACCACAGAATTCTTTGCAATCATCTAGCTTCTTTGTCCCACTTTTCTCCTAATGCCACTCAATGGATACAATCATTCCTGATGCACAGAACAATGAGAGTTATTTCTGTGAACGCGGAAGCACAACCAACCCCGGTCACATGTGGTGTACCACAAGGTTCATGCGTTTCACTGACGCTATACAACATTTCACCAAAACCAATTTTTGACTGCCTAGATTACATGGGTGTCACCTTCACTAACTATGCAGATGACACCCAAATCCTCATCCCTATAACAGGCTCCCATGACAGACTCTGCCGCTCTCAACACTATCTACCTAACCATCCGAGCCTGGATGGCTCACCCTGGGCTATGCTTGATTGACAATAAAACGGAACATCTCCTCATAGGCTCACAACTCCATCTCAATAAACTGAACAACGTTTTTAAAACCGTCAAAATAGACGACAACCTCATAAAGGTGTCCAAAGAAGTAAAAACTGTCTGTTTTTACCAGGACTCTTCACTCACATTATCTAAACAAGTGAATGCCACTGTGTCAGCGGCAGCCTACACCTCTAAGCTCATTAATGCCTGCAGACCCTTCCTGTCACCTGACAGCTGTATCACTCTGGCCAGAGCACTCATACTGACCAGATTGGACCACTGCATCAAAGAACTTCTGGTAATACAAAATAACACCTTAAGAGCAGCACTTAATATTGCCAAAAACTCTCCATCTCAACAATAAGACAAAATGCTCATTGGCTTCCGGTTCACAGACGCACTGGACATCATTACGAGTATGGAGGTAGCCAGGCGGCATGGCTACCCCATACCGGGTACCGGGTCCGAGTTTCAGGAATAAGGAATTACCGGGCCATGCCGGCTTTAGGGCTCAATGGGAATGGGGAGAATGCTAACAACGGGCCTGTTAATAATGAGCCCGTTGTTAGCATCCTGGTCTGCTAACGGGTCCCGATAAGGATGCCTGGTCTGACCAGGCGTTCCAGAGCAAGACCCGCTGAAGACCTCATAATTGGGTGGCCTTGAATGAACAGTGCCGGTAAGGGACCGGCACCATTCATGGCCGCCTTCCTCGGCCGCCTTCCTCGTAATGAGGCTCATTGTATTCAAAACACTCATCCTGACACATAAATGCCTTCAAAAATCTGCTCCTACCCACCTTTCAAACAAAATCTCCAGATCCCAATCCAACAGGTTCACACGCTCAGCACTCATGCATCTGCTAGCCACACTGAGATTCAAACTTTAGAAAGCAGGAGATTGTAGATTCCCTACAATAGCAGACAAACATTGGAACATCCTACCAGCCAAACTAAGGGAAGAAGACTCCTTCTCGACCTTCCAAAAACAACTGAAAACCCTCCTCTTTACACAGTGAACATGTAACTAACTCATGCCCATCAGCTAGTAAGTCAGCTTTAGAAATAGCAATCACCTATGAGACTACAGATCATACTTTTGCTAGTCCTTCTACTCTGTATATAGGTAACTATGTAAATAACTGTATTATCTATTGTCATGAGTCCCTCTTCTATGTATATATGCAACTATGAAATTTAACTGTATTACCTATTGTCATCCCACGTAAGAAAAGCACCTAGATGGCCTTGGGTTAGGTGCACTATACACATTGCTAAATAAATAAATAAATAAATAAATAAATAAATAAATAGTAAAGATACTACTTTGCCACGGATGCCCTTTAGTATGTTAAACCGTAATCATATAGTGCTTCCTTATTAGGAATATTGACCTAAGCCCATTCGCGTTACGCAGAAAACCGCATTGCAAAGTTCTGATTTTTGGGTAAACAGCCCTGCCATTTTAAGACTCATCCAACCATTTTGATTTTAGCTCCTGTTCCATGTTCTAAAATGGTGAACTGTGTTTTCGACTTGCAGTTGAGCTGAACAACCTTTGAGTTCTGTTCATGTTTAAATTGTCCGAGAGCCGACTGTTTAAGCTATGCAAAGAAACCTTGTGCTTCATACGAACTGCCATTCAAGTGTTGTCTGCGCTCACAAGGCTCATCCTCGTATAAACACAGAAACATTGAAGAGTAAACGTCAATCGTATGCCTTAGCTGAACTACATTGTAATGACTCTTGGAATAAGGCTTACAGTGGATCCGAGAACCTACAGCATCATTGCATTTTCATGGAAATGTAAACCTGCTTAATCCTTTGCATAATATTGTAATATCTGTCATGTGAACTAGGCACAAACTCTAGCCTGTGGAATATTAACCTGGAAAGAGGCTGGACAATATTGTAGAAATTGTATAAATATGCCTGCGTTTAGATGTCCAGCACTCTCTCTCCTCACTGTGTCGGCTGGTACACACTGTGCGGTGTTTTGCTTTGTAAACTGTACAGTAATGAAAGATACTTGTATCTTTTCAGCCCGTGATTGGTGTATTTCATTTGTGGTACTCAGCCTCGATATTTCTTTGTTCTTTCAGATGGCGCCCAAATAGCGACCCTCAAGATTAATACCATCTCGTTGAAGAGAAGACGCGGCTATCGGACCGGGATCGGACGGTGAGAAAAAGGGGGCCTCTTTGTATGAGTCGCAATACCTCGACAGTACTGCATGATCCGATCCCTGGACGGTGAGCACACGGTCCGAGACAGCATCTTGACGAGGGTCCACATATCGAGGCGGGCAGTTTTGCCGAAATAACCAACCACAAGGTTCCTTTGTTCTTTGTAATCTGATCGGACCTCCTCAGTCCTTTGTAATCAGGTGAGTTGTGCCCCGATTCCTAAGTATCCTGATATTTGGTTGCAGATTTGTACTCGCGAGCACAAACGACGCAAGGTAACACCAGTGATCTGATATGCCTGGTAAATTGCCTACCTGTTTCAGGGGATTATTCCGCAGGGACAGACAATCTTTGGAATTTGGCCAACCAGCGCCACAGGGGGGGTCGCTGGCATGAAGTATGTACTGTAAGTACGGCATTGGTAGTATAGTATTCAACAATATTTGGCACAGACAAACTAGACATGCTTCCAAATTTCAGTGGCCAGTCAAATGTAGTTTTGAGATTGCCCGAATATAGTATTTAGAATGTATATTGTTAAAGAAAAAAGCTAGACCTGCAGCATTTGATGTAATTCAGAATTGGAAAAAATCTATGCAGCAACTTAAGAGTAAAGAGAAGCATGCATGTCGTCATATGTCGAACTCAGAAAGGCATTATTGTACGATCAACAAAAACAGTCAGAGTCTGTTAGAAACATGGATAGAGCTTTTCAACTTGGTGTACAGAAAATATATCTGTCTAAAGATTTTCATTTCTCAGATGAGCTAATTGATTAACTTTTAAATGAACGTAGGCCTGGTGCCTCCTTATGTACCTCTTCCTTCTGTCTAACCTCTTCCCGCTGTTGCACCTCCTCCCGTAGCAATCCCTGTTTTTCACGTTGTTCCTCTGCTGGCAGCTGTTGCTCCTCTTCCTATTTTCGCTTCTCCTTCTGTATCTCCACCTTCACCGACTATTATTGTTCCTGAGATTCCATCTTTGTTGCCAGCGGTTGTGTCTCCACTACCTGTAGTACAGGATTTGTCTACTCTCTCTTTCCCAAGCGGTTCTGCTCCGCTTGTAGCTGATGAAGGGGCGAGTGTTGAATGAAAAGTAGTGACTCTTAGTACAGTTTCTAAAGATAAGAAGAGAGATCTGTATGCATGGGCTAAGCAATGTATAGAGAAAGGTGAAAAATCAGCTGTCTTAGCTACACTTCTTGATCTAGAAAGTATTCCCAAACAGAATGTTTTTATTGAAGAGATGGGAATACATTTGGCTGTAATGTCGAATAATTTGACGACATGGATGTCCCACAAGGGTTGAGGGATTTGAATGTTTTAGCCTATTCAAGGGATACTGCAGAGAAAGTAAATGAGCATGTTGAGAGGGTTTTTGAATTAAGAAGGGAGCTGGAACGGTTGCAGAAAGATGACGTAGATGGTGATAGATTGGACGCTCTGTATGTGCAGAAATGGTTCCTTCCTCCTTGTAGGTCAACGAGTGAAGAAACGCAAATTTGCACCAGAGATGCGCTTAGATGTATTTCAGATGTGTCGATATCTCCCATAGAAGTATGTGACACGTTTAGTTAGTATACTCTAGACATACAGAAGAAAATGTTACAGGTAATGGTAGAATACCTGCAGGATGAGTGGATAAAGAAAAAGATTTGTTGTCCCGCAGAATTGATGAATATTTATAGGAGAGCCTTTGTGCCCGATACTGCTTCCACCACTTTAGCGCTCAATCTGGCTTTATTGGTTAACAAACGTTCAGAGTTGCCTACTACTCAGTTGCCTATGAGAGAGGTTCATCCGACATTTGTTCCTAAAGTTGAGATTCCAGCTAATGCCGCAGCAGGTATAGCAGCCACGGTGATTGAAGCTCATTATGTATCACAATTTGTTCATTTTCTGTTCTCCAGACAGGAAGTGAAAACGATTCCAGAAATTAGGAAAAATCCAACAGGGTTTTATAAAGAAATATAATCTGTGTTGCATTCATCAGTTTTCACTTTAGGTGATATAGGGGCTCATTACACAGATGGCGGTAAGGGTTTACCGGTACCAGTATTTTACCGGTACTTGTAAATCCTTACCGCCTTACTACGAGGTCCCTTTGCGGGTTGGGGAATTTAACGCCTGCTTTTTGCAGGCGTTAAAAACCAACCCGCAAAGGGACCAGGGAGCTAATTACGGTAACGCAATTTGTGGTACCGTAATTAGCGCCTTCCCCATTCCCATAGAACCCTATGGGGCAAAAATGGGAATGGGGAAGGGCAATGGTGGAAGGGGGAATTACCGCCCCACCAACCTTGGAATAGGGCAGTAATTCCCCTTTCCACCAAGGCGGTGCTGGTATTTTACCGGCATGAACCATGGCGCTAATAGATAGTGAGAGACCACTGCAAGTGATACTGACTTTGCCAGACAGGATAGTAATGAAATTAAAAACTCTGGTTCCCGAGAGGATTGTTTTGGACAAACTTACTGCTTGTACCCAAGGGAAACCTGAAGGTGCTACTGAATTTTTTAATCTGTTTGAACAAGTATTTTCAGATTTCAGCGGACAAGATTTGAGCACTGAGACAGGAAAAAGGTTGTTTGTGGATAAACATGTGCGTGGATTGTTGCCTGATATCCAATCACAAATCATGACTTCCGAAAGTGCTTGGAAAGCTAAATCACAGACCGAAGTATTGCATATGGCTCAATATTACAAAAATAGAGTCAATAATGAAAAAGAGAGGATTGAAAAGAAAAAGGGAAACCTGAAAACCAAAGTATTATTCCTACAGATAGTTAGCGGGACTAGAGGAGGGAATAGACAGTTTTATGGTCAGTTTGTTCCGCAAAGTAATGCGCAGTTTGGTCCTGTACACATGAACCAATGTGCTTATTGCAGACAAGAGGGTCATTGGCGAGCACAATGCCCAATCTTTCAGCAGAGGTTGAATAACACATATCGTGTCATGGGTAGACGATCCAGAGGCCGCCCTGGGGTAGGGGATCCTGGTAGAAGCCAGTTCGCTCAAAATCCACAGTCATTCTCGCAAGCTAATCAGCAACCTAGTATAGATAGCAGAAATATTTTTGATAATCCTTCAACTGCCTATCTTTCTTAAGATCTTGTTTTCAATGATATATTGTTTCATTAGGACAACCCGAAGCAGGGTCTGGAAACAGTGCCTATACCCGTCAATCAGAAAGGGCCCTACGTTGAGATGAAGGTGGGGAATAGGAAGCATCTATTTTTGATAGATACAGGAGCACCAAAGTGTTCCATTGATCATTCACGGGTTCCAGATATCCCACTGTCAGGGCAGAATAACGTCTCTGTAGGGTTTTCTGGCACGCCAGTGGTTAGTTCGGTTTCTTTGCCGGTACCGATTTCACTGGGGCCATTCACAGATTTCTGTCCATTTCTTCTAATGACGAATTGTGGTGAGAATTTGTTGGGGTTGAATCTATTGAAGGAATTAAATGCGGTAATTCATTGTTCTTCGGATGACGATTTCACCCCAGCAATCTTCTGTCTCGAAGTTTTTGACTAGACCGCCACCACCTCAATTTATTGAAGTTCCGGCATGTTTATGGGTGGTTGATGACAATGATGTCGGCATTTTGCAAATTGAGCCTGTTAGAATTGTTTTGAAACCAGGAGCTACGTTGCCACGTATATTCCACAATATAAGATTTCAGTCGATGGCGAGCAAGCTCTGAAGAGCATAGTTTCTGATTTTGTCCACCGTGGAGTAATTGAGGAAATTGCAGGAAGTTTGTGCAATTGCCTGATTTTACCAGTGTATAAAAAAGGGGATAATGCAATTTGTTTTATTTCATCATTGATTTACGCGCTATCAATAAGATCGTCGCTCTACAATTTCCAATTGTGCCTGAGGTAACCACGATATTAACAATCATCGCAGCTTCTGCTACTCATTTCAGTGTGGTAGATCTTAAGAATGCCTTCTTTAGTATTCCCATACACGTGGATAGTAGATATTTGTTTGCATTCACCCTAGGGGAATGCTCGTTTACATTCACGCATGCACCACAAGAGAGCCAGAGCATTTTTTGTTTTATTTTATCTCTTATTTGTTTTCAGTTTTTACAAACTTTTACAAAATTCTAAGATAAATGTTAAAATCTTACAATTTCATAATTTAGAATTCATATTTATACAATATGAGATACATTTACAGTGTCAATCCTTGATACTTAATATTTGATATTTATATATAAGTATCTATAAACCAAGTTTCAATCTATTTTACAAACATGTTCTATAAACGCTAAAACACTTACAGGGTAATTCATAGAATTCAGTGCACAAGTGGCACATGCGGCTGGTGCACAGTGTGCGCGTGCGACAATCTGCGCAAGCCGCGTGCGCCAAAATCCATTTCCGCACACAGCGTTTTCAAGGATTTTAACATCCATTACCAACTATGGTGCAGAGTGGCGCAGCGACCCTGCAGCAGCGCCAGTTATGCCCCCAACCCCTCCCTGTGCGCCATGTACAGCGCACAAATCCCGTACATGGTGCACAGGCCCCCAACCATGAAAACGCCTGTAAAACTCCCCACACACCCCTCCGAATACACGTACCCCGCTGCGTGGGGCGTTTCACACGCGATTGGCCCAGTGCGAGCGGGGTACATGTATTACTGGGGTGTGCGGGAAGTTTCACATGCGATTGGGCCTGTGCGAGCAGGGTACGTGTATTTCGGGGGTGCGCGGGAAGTTTCACACGCGATTGGCCCAGTGTGAGTGGGGTACATGTATTTCTGGGGTACGTGGGAAGTTTTACACGTGATTGACCCTGTGCGAGCAGGGTACGTGTATTTCGGGGGTTCGCGGGAAGTTTCACACGCGATTGGCCCTGTGCGAGCAGGGTACATGTACTTCGGGGGTGCGCGGGGAGTCCCACACGTGAATTGGCAGTGTGGGTCCTCCCAGGTGTGACTTCTACTCCCTCCACGGCCCCTGCAGGCAACCCACACCACAGGGGACTACCCTGCACCCCTGGTCATGTCCCGCAGGCAGCCCATCCAGCATTGGCATGCCCCCCAGCCTGCCCACATGTCGCCTTCCACTAGTGATCAGCAACTCATGTCCCCTAGCACCCCCACCCCCCAGCAGTGAGCCCCAGGCCCAGACTCATGTCCCCCAGTACCCCCACCCCCCAGCAGTGAGCCTCAGGCCCCGACTCATGTCCCCAGCACCCCCACCCCCCAGCAGTGAGCCTCAGGCCCTGACTCATGTCCCCCAGATCCCTACCCACCCAGCAGTGATGGGCACCTCCAAGCAGGCCCCGGCTCATGTCCCCCATCACCCCCACCTACCCAGCAGTGAGGGGTAGGCCAGCAGGCCCTGACTCATGTCCCCCATCACACCCACCCCCCAGCAGTAATCCCCCTTTCCCCCCAATCCAAGCATGCAACCATCCACAGAACCCACTCCAAAATTACCCACGCCATGATAGTTGAAATGAACCACCATGCCCATGCAGGAATGCACAACATAGCCACACAGTGGCAACACGTGACTGATGAAATGTTCAATGAGACATGCACAAAACCAATTACAGAACACAACACAAATTCTGAAGTAATAAAAAATGTATTAAAAACATAAAGAACTGACATGGAGGAATAGTAAAAATAAAAATCAATGTACAATGACCGATGTAGAAAAAAAATATTGTAAATCCAATGACGTTAAAAAAAAAGAAAAATCACGTAGAATAAAAAAGTGGTCCATTGCCAATGTCCATAAAAAATACGATCCATGGGAATATAGAAAAAGAAAGTATGTACAAGTCTGCAACTATATACAATGTAAGTCCAAATGGTCCATGATCCACAAACAAAAGGAAACCTACAAAAAAGTCCCATGAAGAAAAAACTATATACACACGAAGTGGAGCATTGTCCATTAACTCCAAATTAAAAGAAAAACAAACGAAACCTAACACTATCTAGCTAAATACAATGGCAGTGGCCAAGTCCTGCAGGTCACTCTGTGATGTCCCGGGCCAGGGATTAATCGAACTCCATGTCGATGTCCCGGAGGCGGGCCTCTGCCCTGGCCCCGAGGTCTCGCAGGGATGCACTCATGGCCTGTTCCAACTCCCTGCGAGTTGCCACGAGGCACTCTGCCCGCCTCAACACCCGACGCATGGAGAACTCCCCCCTGACCATGGTGAGCCGCGCCTCTTCCACCCGTCGCCAATCCGCATCTATGCGCTGGCCCAACCGCAGCCACACGGAAGACACTCCCATTCCAGGGTTCTCCTGCCCTCTGGCCGATGCCTGCCCCTCTGATGTCGATGGCCCTGAGCCATCATTGCTCCCACCTAGAGCCTGCTGCTGTTGCTGCTGTCCATGTGTCCTGTCCGATGCCTGCACATCCTCCATCTGCTGGACTCCAGTTGTTGGGGTGTCCACCCCTGCTGGACCGCCGACTCCCGACTGTGGCAAAGATGGGATCTCCACCAAGCTGGCTGTGTTGGTCAGGCCAGGTCCACAGGGTGCCCTGGTGGAATCTGGGCCGGAAGACGGCAGGGAGAACGACTGGCGCATAGTCTCCACAGAGGAGGAGAGGTCCGCCAGATTGCGCGACACATGTAGGAACCCACCGACCAGGGCCCCTCCCAACAGTGCCACGTTATGACGCTGCTGTTCATGATGCCGTGCGTGCTCCGCCCACGAAGCATGCACGTCATCACAACTGTCACGCGTGCGCAACGTGACACCAACCAGGACGGAGCCCATACTGTCGTGGGACCCCTCGTCCGGAGGTAGTGGAGAGGCAGATGACGTGGCACTCCCCCCTACCTGCAGACGGGCCTGGGACAGGGCATCCATGCTGGTCCATGGTGGTGCAGTCACAGGGTCAACGACAGCGACATGCACAGGCCCCTCCGTGGTGACCTGTGCTGCCTCCTGACCCTGGCCCTGGACTGCACCACTTGCACCAGTGGTACTACCCCAACAGGCCCCATGTGCAGCTCAGTAGCGGGCTCCTCCTCCTCTGTGGAGACCACCAACCTGGATGTCTCCACACCGTCTTCCGCCATTGCAAGCCCTTGTGGGGGCTCATCCGGCCCTTTCGCTACAGCCGTAGTGGCAGACGCGGCACCAGCACCCTAGCTCCCAGATGATGGCAATTCCTGGGAGGGTGGCTGGGCCTTGTCTCGCCGCCCAGTGGAGGCATCCCCGCCGCTTGACTCCACAGCGCTGTTTCCGCCCTCTTCTTCACTTGACGCTGGGTAGAGGGAGACATAGAACACAAGCATCAGGGTACAGTACAATATTCCCCTAGACAGGAAGCAATAACACATGAGTGGCACTGTCAAATGTCACTTTTATCCTGTCCCTCCACAACAAATGGGTGAATTCACGTAACACACATGCAGAAACAGTCCCGGTGCCTACAATCAACATCAGCATCCATGTACAAGGGCCTCTGTTAACCAAAATGTTACCTTCAAACTCACATGCATCATGGCTCACACTGATCCCATGCACACACATCACTGGAGGGTCATGCATCATGGCTTGTACACCACAGACGCAGTGGATAGACACAGTGGATACAGCGGTGATGGCACTGCATGAGTGAATCCACACATCATCACGGACATGTGTCATGCATCCATGGCGTTTCAAAGTCACACACACACACTTCTCAGACACACACACATGTGTACCATACATGTACATGACAGCAGCACCCATCCCTCACACCCCCTCCATGTCCAAGAACAGAGACTGCCCTGCTTTCATGTGTGCATTCCGCATACAGCTCCCCATGTTGCATTGGAGCACATGCACCATCCATGTGGTTCACACATTACTGGTCTCACATGCATGACCATGATGTCCCTGCACACACACACACACATCCATACATGGCCTATATCACACATACACACATACAGGCAAGTATCAGACTACCAGCCCACTGCAACATGCCCTGTCTCACACAGCAATGCTTGGCCACTTACCGCTCAACTCCAGACGGGTCTGCCTCTGAAGGATCTGGGCGTGGAGCGCTGGGGCTACTTGTTCCAGGACCCTCATCTGGATGTTGCTCATGCTGCCCCGGCCCCCCTCTGCAAGGCGCAGGGCCTTGTAGAGGGTCCTGGACCTCAAGTCCTCCCAGCGCTTCTTGACGTGCTTGATGTCGCGGGTTGCCACCTCCTCCGCATTGATGGCAACCACTGCGTCCTCCCAGATCCTCAACCGTCCTTCCTTGTTGGCGCGTGATGTTCCGAAGAGGGCATCATAATTCCCCAGGACATGCTCCACCAGGACACCAACTTCCTTCTCACTGAAGCTGGTGGCCCTCTGCCTCTCTGACTGGGGGTCGCCAGTGGTCTCAGATGGTGTTTTCCCCAACATGGCGACCCCCGAGGCAGGCGTGGGTGGGCAACTGGGTCCTGGGGCTGGGCTGTGGAGCAATGGTATCCCAGTCGGGAGTCTTCTGTTCCAGCACGGGTAGACACAGCAACTGGACCCCTGCAGATGGTTGACGTGCAGGCACCAAATAGGAGGGCACGTGGGCAGCAGGCAGGCAACAGCAGATGGCTGGTGGGAGTGTGCTTGGGGCTCTTGGGGGAAGGAAAATGGCCTTTTGGGCAGGAGCGTGGTCTTCCGTGTGTATTCGCGTGGCCAGCTTGATACAGAGTGATTTGGCACGTGAAAAAATTGCACGTCAGCGTGAAATCCGAGGAAAGGCCCTTATTGCATAAGCGCGTCAGTGACGTTACGCGCGCAGGCCTTGCCCACAACACGGATGCATAGTGAATCAGCACGTGAGAAAACTGCACGTCACCGTGGTATTGGAGGAAAGGGCCTTAGCGCATAAGTGCATAAGTGACGTTTCACATGTGGGCTGGCTTAAAAGGTGTGAGTATCACGCTATTTCCTTGTACGTGCTTTTTGTGGAGAGCGAGCGGGTATATCTTGTACTTCTTGTCGGTTCACACGCGATTACTTCACAACGTTTCCAGTTCGTACTCCTTGTTTCCTCAGACTGAGTTCTTTTCTTCTTTTGGCGGGGGTGTTGCCAATGTCTTTTTCACATTCTTTTTCAAGGCAGACGGTGAGTCGCGCACGTATTTTCCAACTGTGGTTGCCCCCGTGTGTCGCATACCCCTTCAAAGGTCATTGTAGACTGCGTGTAACACACGTACGCTTAGTTTTGTGTTTATGGGTGCCACAGCGTAGTGCAGGTTTATTTTTCCACGCATGTGGTCTACCAGGGGTTGCGTGCATGTGTGCTTTTGTTTTTGGGGTGCCTGTGCGTTGCATGACCCGTCATCTTCCCCCAGGGGTCACATACAGCCTTGCCAGAGCACTAGGGTACGAATTTCATCTAGTACCCTACCCCTTTCACCCCAATTGCCCAGGACAATTGTTTACTGCAACTCCAATACGCACAACAACATCAGTGCCATGGTTGGGAAGCGACCAAGCAGTAAGGGAGGCAAAGGTGGCTGACCTCCAAAAGGTGGGCATGGTGCGCGCGGTAGGGGACGTGGCCAGGATTTGCAGGGTGCCCCTAGAGCCATGTGTGTGGAGGACCAATCGGGGACACCCATGACCCCACCCAATGGTTATGGGAAACGTAGCTGACACCATCCCAGCTCAGCACTTGTTGGACCGCCCCATTTTGGCACCTGAACACAGGATGACTACCAGGCTGACTTCCAGGTCAGCAAGTCTAAGCCACGTGTGGCAGTGAAAGTTGCTGTCACCAGGCCATGCGGACCTGGGGCAGCAATGTCATCTGCTGCCCCAAGTTGCCAGGGTGGGGAGGCTGCAGGGGCAGCTGCAGCTCAATCCACCCCAGCTCTGAGTCTCCCAGCTGGGACAGTGTCAGTCCAGGTCCATCAAACCGACGTTGGCCCTGTCAACATCACCCTGCAGCCAATGCCTGTACCAAGACCTATGGTCATTGTTCCCCTACTGACCAGAGCAGCGTAAGCCACTCAGGATCCGCAACACCTTTGAAGAAGAAGAAGAAGGGTGCTCTGGCACTACAGGCTGAGACCCCAGACACGGCTACACACTCCGGCACATCAAGGAAGCCTAGCTTTAATGACGCCGAACTTGATGCACTTGTGGTCTATGTGTCGGCACATAGCCGCAAAATGTTGGTGACTGCAGGGTGCAAGACCACACCTGGTCAACGTAGGGCACACTGGCAGACCATCACGGACCACATTAGTGCCCTTGGATTTGTGAGGCGCACAGCTGATGATTGCTACAAGCGGTGGAATGACCTGAAACCAGATCAAAGAACAAGCTGGCTTCCAATCATGCCTCTACTCTGGTGACTGGCGGTGGGTCTCCACCAGAGGACAACCAACTCACTGAACATGAGTCTGTTGCTGGAACCTTCATCACAGAGGAACAGATCCAAGGCGTGGGAGACCTACCAGATTATGAAGCATTGTCCGGTGAGTGCCCATGCATGTGTGCCTAATCCATGTGTATGTTGCATGAGTGACGTGTCCAGATTGAGTGCCAGGTGAGGGTGTGTAGTCCTGAGTGGTATGGGTCACCCATGTGCTTCCTCCAAAACATTCAGCGGCCTTGGATTTGGGTATGACAGTATCCCTTCTGACCACAGTAGCCAATTAGCGCAACATTACTGCAGTTGCCCTTGAACTGTCATCTTGCAACAACATTGTTCTGAATTTTTCAGTGTTCATTCAGCCTGATTGTTTCAATTATCCCATTTTTCTAGCGCATTTTTCAGCCCTAATGCCACATATGTGACATGCTTCTTTCATTGATTACACCCCCCACTGGGCCATATTTATTACCTTGTTATGGGAATGATTAGACCATTCAGGCTGATTGAGTAAGGGCCGGCTCACAAAAATGTTTGGGACCTGTTTGAATGTGGAACATGATAGTCTTTTGGT